>NC_140017.1:19320263-19880263 GCF_964263955.1 Coregonus lavaretus
ATACAGAGTGGGTACCAACCCCTATAGACGAGGATATGCGTCACAGCCCTCCTTTCTACTCACCCCATTCATTACCTCCTCCACCCCCTACATATACACAGCATGAGGATGTTTTTGATGGGGTGGTCAGTACTATTTTTGTGGATACCATCAAGGCCTCTGTAGCCGCACTTTTAGATGTGGTTATTGGAGAGTATATAAGACAAACATGCCAAGGTTGTAAGCACAATCATCCCAGCCAGCGACGACATCCTTGTTTATATGACCCACCCAAGAACTTCTTCTTCAACCACTTTGATGAACTGGTGAAAAGACTGTGGTCCGATCGTTTTATAACATCGATGGTCAGAGCCCTGGAGTATGTGGGTCTTGTACCATCTATTCCTCGGGTTTATGGTGTAACAGAGGCTTTTCTACATGAACTGAAGAGTCGATCTTCATCCATGAGAAACTCAAAGAAATCAAGCATTCACTGGTGGACGACAACAAAGACAAGGAACCTTGACAACTAATCTCTTTTATTTGTATTTTAATTTATTTTTATTACAGATAAAGTAATGGGGAACTATTTGCATAATATGTTAGATTAACTAACATTTTTATTTTTAGAGAATTTACAACTTTATGAAACAAATTAAGAAGAAAGGACACCAATAATAAGAAGAGACCTGCTTGGGCCCTGAAACACGAGCAATAGACATTAGACCGGTGGAAATTTGTCCTTTGGTCTGGAGTCCAAATTTGAGATTTTTGGTTCCAACCGCCGTGTCTTTGTGAGACGCGGTGTGGGTGAACAGATGATCTCTGCATGTGTGGTTCCCACCGTAAAGCATGGAGGAGGAGGTGTTATGGTGTGATTTGCTGGTGACACTGTCTGTGATGTATTTAGAATTCAAGGCACACTTAACCAGCATGGCTACCACAGCATTCTGCAGCGATACGCCATCCCATCTGGTTTGGGCTTAGTAGGACTATCATTTGTTTTTTAACAGGACAATGACCCAACACACCTCCAGGCTGTGTGAGGGCTATTTTACCAAGAAGAGTGATGGAGTGCTGCATCAAGATGACCTGGCCTCCACAATCCCCCGACCTCAACCCAATTGAGATGGTTTGGGATGAGTCGGACGGCAGAGTGAAGGAAAAGCAGCCAGCAAGTCCTCAGCATATGTGCAAAGGGTGGCTATTTGAAGAATCTCAAATATAAAATATATTTTGATTTGTTTATCACTTTTTTGGTTACTACATGATTCCATATGTGTTATTTCATAGCTTAGATGCCTTCACTATTATTCCACAATGTAGAAAATAGTACAAATAAAGAAAAACCCTCGAATGAGTAGGTGTGTCCAAACCTTTGACTGGTGCTGAATTTGTGTCGGTAAAATGAACTATGTGAAGAAATATTGATATCATAACCATCATATCGAAGTAAACTTGGAGTCACGTGATGACTTGTGGTCGTCCCACTACGACTCGTCGGGAAAGCATGCAGTTTATTAGGCTACAGATTAAATAAATGATGATTAACTTTATAGGGTGGTGAAAGTGGAAGGTGATGCGCTTGATGCTCCTTTCCAATAAATAGAGGGTGACACGATATTCGATGCTTGGCTGCCGTTTGACAATTTTAAAAAATCTTGCTCTTTTGTCCATCATAATAATAATAATAATAATAATAATAACAATAATCTCATCATGTACGCTATATGTGCGCTCTAGCCAACAGCACGCAGATAGCAGTGTTGGCTAGAGCACACGTGCCAATACCAGAGTGGCACACAACATTTCTGGTGAGAAAAACATTCATATTTTTTAATTCGGTACATGGTCATTTAACCACAAAAGTTATTTGTATGTGCACTATGTCATCACGCACAGACAACAGAAGAGGGCAGACAAGAGAGACAGCAACAGTTGACACAGAGAAAGTGATGGAGAGAGGCAAAGGAGTGGTGAGCACAGGGTAGGGTATCACTTAAAGCTGCTCTATGGATTCTAATTACTGCACTGTGTGTGTGAGAGAGTGAGGTGGTTTGAGTACTGTGGATTCTTTAATCAATTTGGCTCATTGGACAGGTCAGAGTCTGTTTGAAGTTGTTGAGTTATTTTTGGCAATACACTGTAGATGTATGTGTTCCAGAGTAGAGAGTGTTCCAGAGTAGAGAGACACACAGTAGCAACTGTAATTGAGTACTGGCAGTGTCTGCTGTGGCAGGTGGGAATGTGCATGTTATCTGAAAAATATCTAATGTCTCAATGTTCTAATCTCTCGATGTTAATATCAAAGTGCATGCATTTGGCTGTTGAAATTCCTTCTTTTTTGGCAGCGGAGAATTCCCCCGAACCCCCGTACTGGCTTTAGAATAAGCCCACAATGTCTTGGAATCCTAGAAACGCCGCTGATTAATATCACTTGGAACGTGTAATTGCTCCGGGGTTACCATTGATAATGGCAGACCCTGGCCGTGACACTCTCCAAAGGTGTCTCAGGTGGAGTTGGGATATGCAAAAAAACATTTCCAATGCTTAATACATGCGTATTAATTCACACTTGAAAATATGTGAAATAGGACAAATATTAGCACCCACCTATTTACAGTATTTATTATTATTATTAATTAAACCATATGTGGATGATAATTCTTTTTACCAATTACCCACCTGGAATCTGTGACAAACAATCGACAATTGGGAGTAATAAATATAATTTAAATGCATCAGCAACCTCTCCTCTCATCAATGGAAATGCGTATGCAACCAACCTCTATTTTTGTGTCTATAGAAGTGGCTTTTAGAATCTAGGAACCTTAGCCACTACACTGTCTGTATTTTCTATTCTCTTAGTAGATCAAGACCGGAGAGTGAAAATAATTTTGCATAATCTTGACCATATCATGATGTTCACTCTCAGGTCACAGGTCAACATAGTATGATCAACAACGTGTTTGTAGTATCTTTCCAGTGCAGCCAACTTCTTGTTAGGCCCAGTTTGATATTGTTGCATCATTCACATCAGAACGGTCTGAAGGGAGGCCATTAAGCCTAATGCCACTCTGCACCTCCCTGGGACTAACCCTTCAATCGGTCTAACGAGAGACAAGAGACAGCGACCAAGGGCTACCTATGTTGTTGTTTCAGCCTCTCTGGTCTCACAGGTTGCTCAATTGTTATCAAGGGAATTGAGAGACACAGTGGACTAATGACCTGTTATCTAAAGGCTAATGGCCAAATACAGTAAATATGTTTTCTTGCTCAATTGACCAGCTTCTACATACCCTAACATGCTGACTAGACCGGGCACGCATGTTGATTTTGTCCATCGACACCAGACACAATCAGGACACGCAGGTTGAAATATCAAAACGAACTCTGAACCAACTATATTAATTTGGGGACAGGTCGAAACACATGAAACATACATGGACATTTAGCTAGCTAGCTTGCTGTTGCTAGCTAATTTGTCCTGGGATATACACATTGGGTTGTTATTTTACCTGAAATGCACAATGTCCTTTTTTTCTGGATCTTTGTAGAATTTTGACCCATTTTAAGTCACACAAAATCGTGTGTTCTCTACTCTGAAAATTAATCCACAGATTAAAGGGGAAACCTAGTTAGCTTCTAGTAATCTCTCCTCCTTCAGGTCTTCTTCTTCTTCTATGATATCATGGCAGTCCGCAAACAAATGTTTAAAGTGCATGCCGCCACCTACTGTGCTGGAATGTACGATCAATCATGATCTGCCCAATTCTGTACTACCGTGAAAATAAAATTCTAAACCAAATAAATCCCTAACATCTACCACACCCTCCCCCCCCCCAGAAAACCCCTTCCAACCCCATTACACTTTATCTATAGCATGCTGAAATACTCCAGCCTTAGGATTGTTCAGCATGTCAACAACCATTTCAACAGTAACATCTGTTACCCCCAATTTCTCCTTTGCCGTCTCCACAGTAACCTTCAACCTGGCATTTCTGCTTTCCACAACCCGTGTCGGATTAATAACCTTACCAATAAAAGCTATGAAGTCAACTTTATTCATTATCAAAGTGTCGTTTGACAACGCACATTCATGAGCACAAGATTTCTGAACAGGCCTCGAAACCATGCCAGGACCATCAGAATCACCAGCCCCAACAGTAGGTCCACTTACTACAGGTACATCCATGTAAGCTCCATCAGTCTGCACTGTAGTTCTACCAATCTGTTTTACGGCCTCTGCATATGATACATCATGACTGATCCTATATCTCTGAGCCTCTCTAGCCTCTCTCTGTACCTGGCATCCACCAAATGCTGCACTGTGTTCTCCCCCACAATTACAGCACTTAACCTTCACATTGCTTCCACATTCCCCGTAATCATGTGCCCCTCCACACTTGGCACATCTTTTCTTTCCTTTCCACTGAGCAGCTGCATGTCCCATTCTTTGGCATTTAAAACACCGCAGTGCATATGGGAAAAATTCTCTAGCATTGAAACTAAGGAATCCTATCTGTACTTTTCCCGGCAATACTACAACTTCAGCTGATAAGCTTTCACTTCTTTGACCCTCTTTCCTCCCTTCACATTTTCTTTAATATCACCTGTGGACATATATATTGGGGCCCCAGTGATGACACCCTCAATCTAGCATAACCACCAGGGACATGGCTTTTAATTAAGCTTTTCCATTTTCAGAATCTTCTCTTGCTGAGCCTGGCTACCACACAATATTAACAATCTAACATTTCCAATGAACGGAGCTAATTTCACTTCACCTACCTCTTTCTCTACGACATTAGTTAGTCGGATAGGGTGTAAGTGAAGCCCTGTGATGTCATCAAACACTATCACCACATTCCACTCCAACACATCATTACTCTTGCTTCCTACCTTCGCCCTCTTTATGCTTTCTTTACTTGACGCTCTACTGCTTTTTGTATCATGATCTCTCTTCTTCCTATGTCTTATCACTACCGACCATTCCGGTCCTTGACCCTCATCCTCCCGCTCCATACCATCAGAACTGACACCCATATTGTTCACATTCCAGCACAGCTGTTGCTTCACCAACCTTTTCTCCATTTCGTCCACACTACTTGCCGCTATTTCTGACCTCCAACCCTCTCTCTTTCCATTCACTCGGGTGACAGCGTGTCCGCCCCCAGTTGTCTCCTCCTCCTTCAGTCTTCTTCTTCTTCTTCGATGAGGTTTAATGGCGGTTGGCATCCAATTTGTTGCATTACTGCCACCTACTAGACTGGTGTACAACTCCTTTATATGTTGCTTGAAAAATAAAATAATGAAATACCCTACCATCTTTCCCCAATGCTACACATTCCTTCGTCTCATGCCCTTCTGCACACTTGTCACACCTTGGAACCTCCCTCCTACACACTGAGGCCACATGCCCATAAGTTTTACACCTGTAACATTGTAATGTATTAGGCACTTAAGCTTGTATAGGATAACTTATATATCCTAACTTCACTTTATCAGGCAAAGACTCAACTTCAAAACTCAAAAGAACAGACAATGACTCTTCTGTTTCCCCACTCTCGCCACCCTGTTTGCGTCGCACTAAACGACGAGCATCACAAACACCGGGAATCTTCCCCTTCAGTTGGTCAACTTTTACATTTACTGCTACCCCAGTAATCACTCCTTTCAATGGCGCCCTTTTCTTGAGAGCGAAACAATTCACAATTATTTCCCCCATTTGTTTAAATCTGAGCGCCTTCTCCCTCTGACCAACAGAAACACAAACAATTATCACTAGACCACTTCTGGTTACCCTCACCGATTCCACTTTACCCAACACTTTTTTCACCCATCCTGAAACCACAAATGGATCAGCCAAAAGGCAAGGGTCCACTTTTTCCAAAAACTTCACTCCTACTGTCACAGACTCATCTTTATCCTGACCCTCTGTGCAAGCCTCGGGCTCTGAGTACTTCACCACACCTACCACCTCCGATACTTCACCCTCATTCACTTCCATTTCTCCTCCTGTCTTCAGCTCACTTTGCTTATATTTCCTACCATTCTTCTTTAACAAACCTTCTCCCTTTTTTCTGCCATTTTTAACAGACAAAAAAATAAAAATAAATATTTAACCAGGTAAGCCAGTTGAGAACAAGGTCTCATTTACAACTGCGACCTGGCCAAGATAAAGCAAAGCAGTGCGATTAAAAACAACAAAACAGAGTGTTGTAAACAAAACAAAGTCAAAAATACAACAGAAAATATTTATACAGTGTGTGCGAATGTAGTAAGCTATGGAGGTAAGGCAATAAATAAATAGGCCATAGTGCAAAAATAGTTACAATTTCATAATTAACACTGGAATGATAGATGTGCAAAAGATGATGTGCAAATAGAGATACTGGGGTGCAAATTAGCAAAATAAATAACAATATGGGGATGAGGTAGTTGGGTGGGCTAATTTCAGAATGGCTGTGTATAGGTGCAGTGATCGGTAAGCTGCTCTAACAATTGACGCTTAAAGTTAGTGAGGGAGATAAGAGTCTCCAGCTTCAGAGATTTTTTGCAGTTCATTCCAGTCATTGGCAGCAAAGAACTGGAAGGAATGGCAGCCAAAGGAGGTGTTCAAGGACAATGTTTCAAGGTAATTATAAGTATCAATATGTAAATTTATTTTTCACATGCTACAGTACATTCAAAGATATACATTTGACTCATCATTGCCTCCACAACATTGTGGGTGAGCATGATGCCCCTGGCTGTGTGGGTTGTGCCAATCAAGAGGTCAGCTGCCATGAGGCCTGTGAACAGTCCGCTGGGAGTAGATGATACGGGCTACTTCAATATCAACTTTATGAAGGTTATAGTACTTTGTACAAAGGCCCGTTTGTATATGCTCCGACAATATTTTACAGTGTATTTTGCAATTGTATCGTTTTTTTATTAAATAAAATGAAATAATTTGTTCATGCAGAAACTAGCTACTACCAAAGTCTAGCCCTCCTCTGATTCACTTCCTGGAGATGAACAGGGGTAAATATCAACATTACACAGATGTGAGCTAAACTTTGCTGAGATCTATGCATTTTGCTAAAGCCTTTAGAGACAAAGAAAATGTAACCCTTGTGTCCAAATACCAATAACAGATGTTGAATCTTAATTTGAAACGTTTTGTCACAGGAGTAAAATAAGCCTGAAACAGGAGGATTTTAATGTCTAAAGAAATATTTAGAATCGCCGCCAGGGGCAGCTTGAAGGGTGTTTGTACGCAATACAGCACCTACTAGCTACATTGTACATTAGACTGCATGCAGCTAAGTGCATATCGTGTGAATTCTTATGTGGCACTGTATTATAATACATTTACATTTGTAGGGGTGGGGGGATACATTTGTTTTATTATACTGTAAGCAATAGGCAGAATAAATCATTGGACAAAATGTTGATTGTGAACGCATGGCCAACATAAAACATGATTATCAATAATACAAGGTAATTCATAGAACATGCACAGACCTAGCAAGCAACAATATATGTTATGCTAACTGATTCCACCATTGAAAGAGAAAACCAAGAAAAATTAAATAAACTCTATATGCTGAGATTGTCAGAGATTTTTTTTTTTTTACTTCAGAGGATTTTTAAGCCTTGAATACATTGCAAGTTTGCCCTTTCACTTTTGATTGACACACTGAAGGAATGGAGTAGTTCCACCATCTGATCGTTATTTTTTTATAGATTTAGTTATACATTAGACCTATGTAGCTCAGCTGGTTGAGCACGGCGCTTGTAACGCCAGGGTAGTGGGTTCGATCCCTGGGACCACCCATACACAAAAATGTATTAACGCATGACTGTAAGTCACTTTGGATAAAAGCGTCTGCTAAATGGCATATTATTATATTACTTATAAGTAATTGCATTTATTTCAATGTTTTCAAGAATTAAAACGAATAGTCAGATAATTTACACGTCAAAGAAAAGTTTCTCAGCTCAACGAGATCGTCTTTGGATCATAGGCTCAAATGCATAAACATCTTGACAGCTTTACAAAATGAAAATATACATATTAAAGCCACACAATACAGGCTTTCAATGCAGAACAAGGACGACTTAAAATGCCGACATCAAACTGAAAGTACAGTATGCCACTGTAGCCTGCACATAACAGTTTAGCAATGGAATTCTCAACTAAGGGCCACCAAAGACCATAACTATAATGACAAATTATAGCTAGCATCCACACTGGAGGAAAGTTTCTAGTTTTACAGTAGCATAGGTCTACACCTGTCAATCAACTGATCAACGCATTCTACTGCACGCTGTATATGCTTATTAATAAGGTGGTAACACAGACAATAGTACTATCAGGGTATGTTCATTGGCATAATGCTGCAAATATAACTACAAATAATATTAAACTGTACATGTAATGAAGTGATTTTCATTGTTACAATTGTTGTGAAGTCATTTGGATTTGATCATTGTATCAATTTATCTTCATCCAATCAATGTGATCACATTCTTGAATGACAATGACCAAATACTTGTCGCATGATTAAAGAGCAGTGTTGGCGCAAATTGTAGGAGTGGGGATGGTGAAATAAGCTGTTCAATCAGCTGTCAATCAACTGATGGGCCATCAGCTCAAATCAGCTAATCAACTCAGCCAGGGAAACACACAAAACATTAACATGACATAGGGCTGGCTACCCACCATCAAATATTTCCCAGGAGACTAGGCATTTCCCCACACTATTTTAATAAACTTTGGTATTGCATTTTGCCTCCGTTCATTCAGTTAAGCCTTCCCTTAATTTAACACATGATTTACAGTTGATTAGCAACCTTAGGTTTGCTAGAAACCTTAAAGGGAAAGTTCACAATATTTCAACTTCATATTCATAATCTCCAGCACCACCCCAACATCAACATACAGTACCAGTCAAAGTTTTGGACACACCTACTCATTCAAGGGTTTGCTTTATTTTTACTGTTTTCTACATTGTAGAATAATAGTGAAGACATCAAAACTATGAAATAACACATATGGAATCATGTAGTAACCAAAAAAGTGTTAAACAAATCAAAATATATTTTATATTTGAGATTCTTCAAATAGCCACCCTTTTCCTTGATAACAGCTTTGCACACTCTTGGCATTATCTCAACCAGCTTCCCCTGGAATGAATTTCCATCAGTCTTGAAGGAGTTCCCACATATGCTGAGCACTTGTTGGCTGCTTTTCCTTCACTCTGCTGTCCGACTCGTCCCAAACCATCTAAATTGGGTTGAGGTTGGGGGATTGTGGAGGCCAGGTCATCTTGATGCAGTACTCAATCACTCTCCTTCTTGGTCAAATAGCCCTCACACAGCCTGGAGGTGTGTTGGGTCATTGTCCTGTTGAAAAACAAATGTAGTCCCCAGAAGCCCAAACCAGATGGGATGGCGTATCGCTGCAGAATGCTGTGGTAGACATGCTGGTTAAGTGTGCCTTGAATTCTAAATACGTCACAGACAGTGTCACCAGCAAAGCACCCCCACACCATAACACCTCCTCCTCCATGCTTTACGGTGGGAACCACACATGCGGAGATCATCCGTTCACCCACATCGCATCTCACAAAGACACGGCGGTTGGAACCAAAAATCTCAAATTTGGACTACAGACCAAAGGACAGATTTAGACCGGTCTAATGTCCTTTGTTCGTGTTTCTTGGCCCAAGCAGGTCTCCTCTTATTATTGGTGTCCTTTAGTAGTGGTTTCTTTGCAGCAATTCGACCATGAAGGCCTGATTCATACAGTCCCCTCTGAACAGTTGATGTTGAGATGTGTCTGTGACTTGAACTCCGTGAAGCATTTATTTGGGCTGCAATTTCTGAGGCTGGTAACTCTAATTTAACTTATCCTCTGCAGCAGAGGTAACTCAGGGTCTTCCATTCCTGTGGCGGTCCTCATGAGAGCCAGTTTCATCATAGCGCTTGATGGTTTTTGCGACTGCACTTGAAGAAACCTTCAAAGTTCTTGAAATTTTCTGTATTGACTGACCTTCATGTCTTAAAGTAATGATGGACTGTCATTTCTCTTTGCTTTTTTGAGCTGTTCTTGCCATAATATGGACTTGGTCTTTTACCAAATAGGTCTATCTTCTGTATACCCCCGCCCCCACCACCTTGTCATTGTCACGATTCAGACAGACGACCAGGGGACCACAATTGCGACACACCAGAAAGTTTATTAAACTTAAGGGAAAAGGGAAGTAGGGAGTGAATGAAGGCTCCAGGGGTAACAGGGGTCCCGTCCAATGTGCTGGGTCTGTGCCCCCCCCAGTGGCAGCGATGCGTCCTATGAAGCCGGTGGTGGGTGGTCCAGAAGTCCTGGGGGGGGGAGACACAGACACAACAGGGCGGAATGAAACAAGGCAGCAGTACAGTTCAAGGGGAATCCAAAATACGTAGTAGCAAGGCAGAAGGCTGGTCAGAGTTACCGGGATCGAAGAGTAGTCAGGAGTCGTAATGGCAGAAAGCAGGTCTGGTATTCCTGGGGCAGAAGAGTATCCAAGAATCAGGCAGGTCCGGGGTCACAAAACAAGGGTGAGCCAGAAGCGCGAGCAAACAGGTTCCGGGTGTGAGCTTTGCAGACGATCTGACAAAGGAGAGCTGAAAGACAGGACTTTAAATACTGGGAGAGGTTAGTGGGTAATGCAGCGCAGCTGGCAGAGTAATTAGAGCCGAGCAGAGCAGGGACAGGTGGAGCTAGTTAGGCTGAGTAGAGAGAGAGTGGTGAGCAGAGTGGAAGATAGTGGAAACAAATACGGTGGTAACCCGGTGGAGTGAGAGGGCTCATGACAGAACCCCCCCCCCAAGGGACGGCCCCAGAAGTCCCAAGAGCAACACCACGCCGGGCGGGAGGAGGGGAGCCGGAGGAGGGCTAGAACTCCTCCGAACGGTCCGAGTGAACGTCCTCATCCTCGGAGGAAGCCGGAGGGCCGTGGTCGGGAGATGGGACAGGTCCCGAGACAGGATCAGGCACAGGACAGGAAGCCGAGCGGGCAGGACGGTTAGGGACCCCTCTGGGGCGGCCCCTACGGATTGCAGGTTGATCAGGATGCCGTTGGTGGAAAGCGGTGATGAGAGTCCTATCCACAATCCGACTAGCTGGCACCCAGGTCCTTTCCTCAGGTCCATAGCCCTCCCAGTCAATGAGGTACTGGAGACCCCTACCCCTCCGTCTGGACCGAAGCAGGCGGCGGACGGTGTAAACCAGACCACCATCGACGAGCCGTGGAGGAGGAGGACCAGGCGCCGCAGGGACCAGCGGACTCTCATGGATGGGCTTAATCTTAGACACATGGAAAGTGGGGTGCACCCTCAGGGAATTAGGCAGTTGGAGCCGGACAGCAGTTGGGCTAATCACTCTTATGATAGGGAATGGGCCAATGAACCGAGGTGCCAGCTTCTGCGACTCCACCCTGAGTGGCAGGTTCTTAGATGACAACCACACCCTTTGACCAACATGGTAGGTGGGAGCAGGAATTCTCCGACGGTTGGCCCCGGTAGTGTAGCTGGCAACGGATCTGAGGAGTGTGGCTCGGGCTTGTGACCAGGTGCGGCGACATCGACGGGCAAAAGCAAGTGCAGATGGGCAAGTAACCTCCTCTTCCTGGCTGGCAAATAGAGGAGGCTGGTATCCAAAAACACATTGGAAAGGGGACATACCGATGGCAGAGCAGGTCAGAGAATTGTGTGCGTACTCCACCCATGTCAATTGCTGCGACCAGGAGTGGGGGTTGCGTGAAGTCATGCATCGCAGTGCCTTCTCGAGCTCCTGATTAGCCCGCTCTGACTGCCCATTGGATTGGGGATGGAATCCGGAAGTCAGACTGACTGTGGCTCCCAGCAGGTGACAGAACTCCTTCCAAAAAGCGGAGGAGAATTGTGGACCACGGTCAGAAACTACATCCCTTGGCAGTCCGTGGATCCGGAAGACGTGTTCCAGGACCACCTGGGCGGTCTCCTTGGCGGTTGGGAGCTTGGGGAGGGGAATGAAGTGTGCCATCTTGCTGAAACGGTCAACGATGGTGAGAATGACGGTCATGCCCCTTGAAGGGGGCAGCCCCGTGACAAAGTCAA
Source organism: Coregonus lavaretus (assembly GCF_964263955.1). Taxonomy (NCBI): domain Eukaryota; kingdom Metazoa; phylum Chordata; class Actinopteri; order Salmoniformes; family Salmonidae; genus Coregonus; species Coregonus lavaretus. Next base: position 19,332,369 of record NC_140017.1, read on the forward strand.
GGGCGATGTGAGACCAGGGACGTCTGGGCACAGGCAGGGGCTGCAGCAATCCGGCTGGGGGCTGGCAGGACGACTTGTGTTGGTTGCAGATGGGGCAGGCTTGGACGAATTCCCGTACATCCTTCCTCAGAGAGGGCCACCAGAACCTCTGGGCGAGCAGGTTGTAAGTGCGGGTGGAGCCAGGGTGACAAGCTAGGCGGGAGTCATGTCCCCACTGAACGACCTGGGACCTCAGGTCTTCGGGGACAAAAAGGCGGTCAGCTGGGCAGGTGCTGGGACCTGGCTGGTTACGGAGAGCCTCCAGCACCTGTTCCTCAACAGCCCAGGTCAGAGCTGCAACGATGCAGGGACTTGGCAGAATCGACACAGGGTCCTTGGAGGGGGTGTCATCCTTCTGGAATTGACGGGAGAGGGCGTCTGGCTTGGTGTTGCGTGATCCAGGCCGGTATGACAGAGTGAAATTAAACCTGGTGAAGAACAGGGCCCAGCGGGACTGCCTGGAGTTCAACCGTTTGGCCGTGCGGATGTACTCCAAGTTCTTATGATCGGTCCAAACGAGAAATGGAATGGTGGACCCCTCCAGCCAGTGACGCCACTCCTCCAAGGCAAGCTTCACAGCCAGCAGCTCACGGTTCCCTATGTCGTAATTGCACTCAGAGGGGGACAACCGACGTGAGAAAAAGGCACAGGGATGGAGCTTCCTATCCTCCGCAGCCCACTGAGAAATCACAGCACCAACTCCCACATCCGAGGCGTCCACCTCCACAATGAATTGCCGGTCCACATCAGGCATCTGGAGGATGGGAGCGGAGGTGAACCTCACCTTGAGGGTACTGAAGGCCTTGTCGGCTGCTGGGGTCCAGGTGAAGGGTTGCTTGGTGCTGGTTAGAGCAGTGAGAGGGGCAGCAACGGTACTGTAGTTCCGGATAAACTTCCTATAGAAGTTAGCAAACCCCAGAAACTGTTGCAGCTTCTTTCGGTTCTCCGGAACTGGCCATGAAGTGACTGCTGATACTTTGGCAGGATCCATTTGGATACTTCCCTCTGCCACTATGTACCCCAGGAAGGCCACTGTCTTGACGTGAAACTCACATTTCTCTGCCTTGGCGTAGAGGGAATTCTCCAGAAGACGATGAAGGACTTGCTGGACATGGCGGGTGTGTTCAGACAGGTCTCTGGAGTAGATTAAGATGTCATCCAGGTAAACGAAGACAAACTTGTTTAACATGTCCCGCAGTACATCATTTACTAGAGCCTGGAACACAGCAGGAGCATTGGTGAGGCCAAAAGGCATAACCAGATACTCGTAGTGGCCTGTTGGTGTATTGAATGCGGTTTTCCATTCATCTCCCTCCCGGATCCGCACTAGGTGGTAAGCGTTTCTGAGATCCAACTTGGTAAAAACAGTGGCTCCCTGGAGCAACTCAAAAGCAGAGGTGAGCAGAGGCAGAGGGTAACGGTTTTTCACTGTGATGTCGTTGAGTCCCCTGTAGTCGATGCAGGGGCGAAGAGATCCGTCCTTCTTCCCCACAAAGAAGAAGCCAGCACCAGCAGGAGATGAAGATGAACGGATTAATCCTGTGGACAGAGAGCCATTGATGTAGTCCTCCATGGACTTTCTTTCAGGAGCAGACAACGAATAGAGACGACCCCTTGGAGGAGCTGTTCCAGGAAGGAGGTCGATGGCACAGTCGTACGGTCGGTGAGGGGGCAGAGATGTGGCTCTTGCTTTGTTAAACACCTCTCTGAGACCATGGTAGCATTCTGGGACATTGGAGAGGTCAGGAGCGGAGTTAGTAGGTACTGGCCGAGGGGGTAGTGCGGCAGCAAGCAGGCAGGTTCGGTGGCAGTCCTCTCCCCACTCCCTGATCACCCCGGTCACCCAGTCGAGCTGAGGGTTGTGCCGGCGGAGCCATGGGTAACCCAGGATGAGGGGTTGGCCTGGAGAGGGGAGCAGGTGAAACTGGATAGTTTCTTGATGGTTTCCGGACAGGAATAGGAGGTGTCAAACGGAGGTTCTCCAGTCCCAGTTGGCGTGCCAGCTTGATGTCCATTATGTTGGCTTCGGCGCCAGAATCCACCAGAGCAGCCAGGGTGTGAGTTGAGTCAGAGAGGCGGAGGTGAACTTGCAGCAGGGGTTTGCGGTCGGAGGACTGGATGGTCATTGAACTCAACCGGACTCCCCCTATGCCCGGTGAGCTTCGGCCCTTTAAAGGGCAGGTTACCACACGATGTCCATCACCTCCACAATAGAGGCAGAGGTTTGAGGTGAAGCGGCGCTGGCGCTCTGCAGGAGTGAGAGAGGCTCGCCCAATCTCCATAGGCTCAGACTGATCAAGCTGACCTGGGTGAGTGGCAGTAGATGACAGGAGCCCAGTCGGATCTCTCCGAATGCCGGTAGTAGGTGGACCTTGGCGCCCCCTCTCACGACGACGGGTCTGTATCCTTCTGTCGATCCTGACAGTCAGTGCGATGGCTTCATCAAGAGTGGAAGGCAGTTCATGGGAGACCAACTCGTCCTTGATATAGTCAGCCAAACTATGGAAAAACGCGTCCACCAACGATGGTGTGTTCCAAGAACTTCGTCTAGCCAGGGTTCGGAAGTCGATGGAATGGTCTGCGACTGTACGTCTGCCTTGTCGAATACTGAACAGTTCACGAGACGCCTCTGCGGTGGGTGAATCCAGGTCAAACACCTTCAGCATCTCCTCAGCAAACAGGTCGAAGGTTGCACATGCGGGGGTTTGACGTTCGAACTCTGCTGTTCCCCAGAGTCGAGCTCGGCCCGTCAGGTGAGTGATGGCATACCCAACTTTAGCCCCCTCCGTGGCGAAGGTCCTTGGCTGCAAGGAGAACTGAAGTCGGCAGCTAGTCAGGAATGGCCGGACCTGGGTTGAATCGCCGTTGAACCGCTCGGGGTTTCCAATCTTGGGTTCCGGAGCAGCGGCTGCAATGACCGGGGCAGGTAACTCGGGGGCAGGGCTGGTGGGCAGACTGGCTGGGGTAAGGTTGGTGAGGAGTTGAAAGATCATGGCGAGTTGTTGTTGCTGCTGCTGGAACTGCTGCTCATGCTCATCGGTTTCCATGTCGGGGAAAGTGTGCGCTGAGTCCATAATGGTCAGATCGTACTGTCACGATTCAGACAGACGACCAGGGGACCACAATTGCGACACACCAGAAAGTTTATTAAACTTAAGGGAAAAGGGAAGTAGGGAGTGAATGAAGGCTCCAGGGGTAACAGGGGTCCCGTCCAATGTGCTGGGTCTGTGCCCCCCCCAGTGGCAGCGATGCGTCCTATGAAGCCGGTGGTGGGTGGTCCAGAAGTCCTGGGGGGGGGAGACACAGACACAACAGGGCGGAATGAAACAAGGCAGCAGTACAGTTCAAGGGGAATCCAAAATACGTAGTAGCAAGGCAGAAGGCTGGTCAGAGTTACCGGGATCGAAGAGTAGTCAGGAGTCGTAATGGCAGAAAGCAGGTCTGGTATTCCTGGGGCAGAAGAGTATCCAAGAATCAGGCAGGTCCGGGGTCACAAAACAAGGGTGAGCCAGAAGCGCGAGCAAACAGGTTCCGGGTGTGAGCTTTGCAGACGATCTGACAAAGGAGAGCTGAAAGACAGGACTTTAAATACTGGGAGAGGTTAGTGGGTAATGCAGCGCAGCTGGCAGAGTAATTAGAGCCGAGCAGAGCAGGGACAGGTGGAGCTAGTTAGGCTGAGTAGAGAGAGAGTGGTGAGCAGAGTGGAAGATAGTGGAAACAAATACGGTGGTAACCCGGTGGAGTGAGAGGGCTCATGACAGTCATAACACAACGTATTGGCTCAAACGCATTAAGAAGGAAAGGAATTCCACAAATTAACTTTTAAGAAGGCACACCTGTTAATTGAAACGCATTCCAGGTGACTACCTCATGAAGCTTTTTGAGAGAATGCCTAGAGTGTGCAAAGCTGTCAAGGCAAAGGGTGGCTATTTGAAGAATCTCAAAAATAAAACATATTTTGATTTCTACATGATTCCATATGTGTTATTTCATAGTTTGATGTCTTCACTATTATTCTACAATTTAAAAAATTGTAAAAAAAAAAAAAAAAACATGTTGAATGAGTAGGTGTGTCCAAACCTTTGACTGGTAGTGTATGTGAAAATGGTGCGTTTCTATGTTTTGTAGTAAAAAATACAGAAAGATGTTTCCGTTACATCATCAACCAATTAGTAGGCAATTAGTAGGCAATGCCTACTCACAATTGGTCAAAATCACACAATGCACACCAATGATGTCATTGGAATCGTTTATCTTCCTCAAACGTTTTTTACTACAAACCATAGAAACATACCACTTTCACATATGTTGATGTTGGGATGATGCTGGAGATGGGCAAGTTTCCCTTTTTGCGTGTTTCTTGTTTTACAATCTCTGTGTCTATGCCATTGCGTTCCATTCCGTAGGCTACCTCACTATTCAACCTGGACTCAAGGTTAAACATTACATAGTAAAGTAAATCTGCCACCCTCCATTTAGTATGATTTGTTAAGAATTACAATTTGTATGATATGTTACAAATTATAATTGTGAATTATAATTACAATTTGTTGTGGCTAATGTTAACTAGTTGGCTAAAGTTAGCTAGGCTTGGGGTTAAGGTTAAGATCAGGGTTAGGGGGAGGGTTATCTAACATGCTAAGTAGTTGCAAAGTAGCTAAAAAGTAGTAAGTATTTACTAATCAGCTAAAATGCTAAAGTTGTCCGTGATGAGATTCAAACGCGCAACTTTTGGCAGGTAAAAGCCAAGTATTGACAAGTCACAATAAAAATAGATTTCAACAGTCATGAGTTTGGAATTTCTGTGAACCTCACCAATCCGAGTCATCAGCTCTGGAAGGACCTGGATCTTCACACATGCTGATAGCTCTTAACACCTTGACCTAGTATTTGGAATTAGTTCATATATTTTAAAAACTTCTTAATAAGACTGATTGTCAAGAACGTTGAGAGACAGGTCAGACCAAGGTGCAGCGTGAAAAGCGTACACGTTTATTTAACTCAATAAACATAAACAAAACAAGAAACGTAACGTGAAGTCCTCAGGCTATACACATACAAGCCTAACACGGAACAAGATCCCACAACTAAGGTAGGCAACCAGGCTACTTAAGTATGATCCCCAATCAGAGACAACGAGCGACAGCTGCCTCTGATTGGGAATCACACCCGGCGAAACCTAGAAATACACATCTAGATCCTAAACATAGAAATTCTAACATAGTTGGTTTGGTCAGGACGTGAGGATTTAAAGACAACAGGCCTCTCAAGGCCAGGGCGTGACAGTACCCCCCCAAAGGTGCGTACTCCGGCCGCACCAACCTGGCTCATTAGGGGAGGGTCCGGGTGGGCTTTCAGCCTCGGAGGCGGATCCGGCACCGGGCGTGACGACCTCTTCCTCCCCGTTGCGCCCCTGGTCTGGTCTGGACCTTGGCGCGATGCTTCCCCTCTTCTTCCTCCCACGATGCACCAAGCCCTGTCTGGACCCTGGTGTGGGAGACCCGAACCTGGAGAGGGGCTGACATCTGGGCCTGGATCGGCAATCCCCCCACGATGCACCAAGCCCTGTCTGGACCCTGGTGTGGGAGACCCCGAACCTGGAGAGGGGCTGACGTCTGGGTCTGGAGTGGAGCCGCTGACCAGAGCTGAACTGGATCCCGGTGGAGCGGACTGCTCTGGCTCCGGAGTGGACCTGCTGACCGGAGCTGGACTAGGCACCGGTGGAGCGGACTGCTCTGGCTCCGGAGTGGAGCCGCTGACCGGAGCTGGACTGGGCTCCGGTAGAGCGGACTGCTCTGGCTCCGGAGTGGAGCAGCTGACCGTTGCTGGACCAGGCACCGGTGGAACAGGCCGGGCCGGACTGGGGACACGCACCACTGGTCTGGTGCGAGGAGCAGGAACAGGCCGGGCCGGGGACACGCACCACAGGTCTGGTGCGAGGAGCAGGAATGGGCCGGGCCGGACTGGGAACACGCACCACTGGTTTGATGCGAGGAGCAGGCGCGGGTTGTGCCGGACTGGATACACGCACCACAGGTTTGGTGCGGGGAGCAGGCACGGGCCGTACCGGACTGGGAACACTCACCACTGGCTTGGTGCGGGGAGCAGGTACGGGGCGTACTGGGCTGGACTGATCTGGCTCCGGAGTGGATCCGCTGACCGGAGCTGGACCGGACCCCTGTGGAGCGGAATGCTCTGACTCCGGAATGGAGCTGCTGACCGGAGCTGGATTGGGCACCGGTGGTGCGGACTGCTCTGGCTCCAGAGTGTAGCAGCTGACCGGAGCTGGATTAGGCACCGGTGGAGCGGACTGCTCTGGCTCCCATCACTCCAATCTACTCACCACGCGCTCCATTGCGCTGCCGAGAGCCTGGATCCTGCTCGCCTGCCGTTGGATACGTTCCTCCAAAGTTCCGGACGGACCGACTGTACCTGATGACTCCATTTTAGGTGCGTGTTCCTGTCCTGGAATGGGCCGTGCCGGGAACACGCACCACTGGCTTGGTGCGAGGAGCAGGCACGGGCCATGCCGGACTGGGAACACGCACCACTGGTTTGGTGTGAGAAGCAGGCACGGGACGTACCGGGCTGGGAACTGGCGTTGGATATGTACGACTGTTCCAGTCCTTCTCTCTCCGCGCCCAATTCTCCTCCAGTGAGGACTCCTCCGGGAGCCCCCACGAGTTAGGGAACAGAAACTCATCGTCGCCGTCATCCTCCGACTCCTCAGTGTAAAACAGTTCCCATTTCTGCTCCCATGGTCGTAGGGACTCCAACTGGAACCCCACCGGGTGCAGTGGTCGGGACTCTTCTCTCTCGATCCGCAGGTCTTGGAGGACCTCTAAAATAGCGGCCTCCTCCTCTCTAGTCAGTCCTTTCACGGCCTCCTGCTGCCTCGTCGTCCACCCTGTGAGCCCCTCCCCAAAATGTTATTGGGGCTGCTTCTCGGGCTTCCTCTTCGGCCGGCACCGTTGATGTCGCCGTTGATCCTCTCCTACCCGGGCTTCCTCCTTCATTGCTTTACCGTAACGGACGGCTTCCTCCTTTGTGATTTTCCCCCAACTGAGGAGGACATCTACCAAAGTAGCCTCCCACTGTGTCCCGGGTGTTTGCTCCTCCTGACCAAGCTGCTTGGTCCTTTTGTGGTGGGATCTTCTGTCAAGAACATTGAGAGACGGGTCAGAAAAGCGTACATGTTTATTTAACTCAATAAACATAAACAAAACAAGAAACAACGTAACGTGAAGTCCTCAGGCTATACACATACAAGCCTAACACGGAACAAGATCCCACAACTAAGGTAGGCAACCAGGCTACTTAAGTATGATCCCCAATCAGAGACAACGAGCGACAGCTGCCTCTGATTGGGAATCACACCCGGCCAAACCTAGAAATACACACCTAGAAATTCTAACATAGTTGGTTTGGTCAGGGCGTGAGGATCTAAAGACAACAGGCCTCTCAAGGCCAAGGCGTGACACTGATACATTATTAAGTTATTGGAATCTATATTCATACAACTATTGTCATTTTATCATTTCAAGATCCAATATCAAATCAAAACTTCAACTCAAACTTTATTTTCACACTTTAGAGTTAAACGATAAAATTCAGGATAAAAAACGAACAAAATGCAATAAAATACATGAATCAAAGAACAAAAAACAAAGGATGTGAAAAATAAATGTTTGCTTTAATAGGACAAGCTAAAAAGGCAGACTGTCAAATGGTACAGTGCATTCGGAAAGTATTCAGACATCTTGACTTTTTCCACATTTTGTATGTTACCGCCTTATTCAAAAATTGATTTAAATAGTTTTCCCCCCTCATCAATACCCCATAATGACAAAGCAAAAACAGGATTTTAGACATTTTTGCAAATTTATAATAACAAAAAAAAACGGAAATATCACATTTACATAAGTATTCAGACCCTTTACTCAGTACTTTGTTGAAGCACCTTTGGCAGTGATTACAGCCTCAAGTCTTCTTGGGTATGACGCTACAAGCTTGGCACACCTGTATTTAGAGAGTTTTTCCCATTCTTCTCTGCAGATCCTCTCAATCTCTGTCAGGTTTGATGGGGAGTGTTGCTGCACAGCTATTATCAGGTCTCTAAAGAGATGTTCGATCGGGTTAAAGTCCGGGCTCTGGTTGGGCCACTCAAGGACATTCAGAGACTTATCCCGAAGCCACTCCTGCATTGTCTAGGCTGTGTGCGTCGGGTCGTTGTCCTGTTTGAAGGTGAACCTTCGCCCCAGTCTGAGGTCCTGAGCGCTCTGGAGCAGGTTTTCATCAAGGGTCTGTCTATACTTGACTCCGTTCATCTTTCCCTCGATCCTGACTAGTCTCTGAGTCCCTGCCACTAAAAAACATCCCCACAGCATGATGCTGCCACCACCATGCTTTTTCTCTTTTTCTGAGAGTCTTTAGGTGCCTTTTGGCTTCCATCTGAGTGGCTTCCATCTGAAGGAGTGGCTTCCATCTGATTGGTGGAGTTCTGCAGAGATGGTTGTCCTTCTGGAAGGTTCTCCCATCTCCACAAGGGACTCTGAAGCTCTGTCAGAGTGATCATCGGGTTCTTGGTCACCTCCCTGACCAAGGCTCTTCTCCCACGATTGCTAAGTTTGCCGGGCGGCCAGCTCTAGGAAGAGTCTTGGTGGTTCCAAACTTCTTCCATTTAAGAATGATAGAGCCACTGTGTTATTGGGGACCTTCAATGCTGCAGAAATGTTTTGGTACCCTTCCTCAGATCTGTGCCTCGACAAAATCCTGTCTTGGAGCTCTACGGACAATTCCTTCGACCTCATAGCTTGGTTTTTGCTCTGACATGCACTGTCAACTGTGGGACCTTATATAGACAGGGGTGTGCCTTTCCAAATCATGTCCAATCAATTGAATTTACCACAGGGGGACTTCAATCAAGTTGTAGAAACATCTCAAGGATGCTTAATGGAAACAGGATGCACCTGAGCTCAATTTCGAGTCTCATAGCAAAGAGTCTGATTACTTATGGAAATAAGGTATTTCAGTTTATTTAGTATTAATTAGCTTTTTTTTTAAGTCAATTTTAGAACAAGGCTGTAACGTAACACAATGTGGAAAATGTCAAGGAGTCTGAATACTTTCCGAAGCCACTGTATACTGTACTTCCATTCATTTCTTTATGTACATCACAGAAGACTGAAATATAACAAAAATGTTCGACATAGAAACACGTTCCTTTTTCAATATTCTTGATTAATTATGAAAAATATTAATACCATTCCACCCATGAGGACAAAGAGGGCAATTTTTGTCATTGACTGCAAGAAAGGGTTGTTTCAAATGATCATCATCTGGTGAGTGGAACTGTGTTTTTTGTAATAATAATGTATATTATTTTTTTGTTTTTTCTCAGTCTGATTGGGTGGGCCTGGCAGGGCCTGCCTCCCCAGTGGGTGTGACTGTGTCCACCCAGGCCCACTCATGCCTCCGCCCCTTTTGCAAACAGCACATGATGACTGAATTACACATCAAATAGCCTACTAACCAAGACTTCGGACCAAATTTTTCAATACCTGGTTTGCATACCCATTTTTGCCTTAGTTAGAATTTACTGGTAGATATGAAATGTCTTTCCTACCTACCGGCTACCAATGACATTCTTCTGTGAGCTGCTCCATGCCAAAGCCAGTTGAGAGCTGAGCACTCTTGCTGCCTGCAGCTGAAACTAGGCTGTGTGTGCGGCTGCGGCTCGCATGTGAATATATTTCACGTAATTTGCGATTGTGTAGGCTACTTTGTGCATTATTTCATTATTGTACTACATAATTGATAAGTTGTAATCCTCCACTACACTACTTTGATACGTATCAGTGGGGATTAAGAAGTGAGTGTACACAATGCCCACTGAAAATAAAGTGAGAATAGGGTGTATACCTGTGTATAGCCTCAACTACAACACTGGCCCTTTGTGTTTTACAAAAAGTGCTCTCTCCTACATGAGTGCACTGGTATTACCATTGCTGTCCTTTCAGCACACTGAAGGCTTAGGTCCAACAGGTTTGCCACTGAGCAAACATGTCTACAATAGATATAAAGACTGTTCAGGTATTCATTTTTCAAGGAGGAGTGTATATATATTTGGCCTGGCGAAGCGGTTTTATGCGCTTATTGAATGGGATCTGATAATTATGAGTTTTTACTCCTCTGGTCTCGGGAAGAAATAAGAGTCCTCACTGTCCGAGAGAGTCAAGACCGAGTTAAAATGTCTGACACAGAGACAAGACCAAGACACTCAAAATGTGGTCTCGAGTACTACAACACTGCCAGAAACCATATACTGGACCATAGTCCAAAACTCATTGGCTATTGAGGTCCATATTTGGTGTGCAATACTGTTTTCCACATAACCTTGCAAAGCTCTCACAGAACTGTTGTATAAAGTGGGAATAAGCCTCTCCAACTCGCTCAATGTTGATACATCTCGTACATAAGATGTTACAGGCTTTGACAAAATGGGTCCAAACAAACATAATGGGCATCCTCCACAAGTCCCTTAAGGTGTAAACACATATATTTTTTCCATTCTTCTGGATTGAAATGACAAAAACCCTAATGATATTGTATTAGGTCGTTTTATTAGGTAGTCCATCATCCAGCACACCAATGTTCTTTCTTACGTAAAACATTTTTTTGCTGTCCCCAGTAAAAGATTATGCATAGGGTCCACTACATCCCATTGGTCAAAAACTGGTTGAATCAACGTTGTTTCCACGTAATGTCAACCCCAAAATTAAATATGATGATGTTGAATCAGCGTGAAAAACTGATTGTATTTGAAAAAAGACATCAACGTAAGGAAATTTTGTAATTTTTTTCACCCAATTTTAACCTAAGTTATCACATTAGTTGACAACTCAACCAAATGTAATTCAAAATCTAGACGTTGAACTGACATCTGCGCCCAGTGGGATGTCTATGGACAGGAAATATGGCCATTTAAATAACTTGGAGAATCTGGCCCCAGTTTTAGTCTCTATGGCTTTCCTTTCTGCCTTTGTCTTAGCCTGTGTCCACCAGGGTTGATGCCAATTCCAATTAACTCTGAAAGTAAAACAAATTACAATTCAAAACGTTCCACATTAAAAAACATTGGAGAGAATTGGAATTGGAACGTCAGTGTACATCCTGAATTGACTTGAATTGACCCCAACCCTGTTGACCACATGTTGAGGTGTGATATTATATGGTCATATAGTATAGTAGGTTTGGCTGATTATAGAAATATACAGTGCCTTGCAAAAGTATTCATCCCCCTTGGCGTTTTTCCTATTTTGTTGCATTACAACCTGTAATTTAAATTGGTTTTTATTTGGATTTCATGTAATTGACATACACAAAATAGCCCAAATTGGTGAAGTGAAATGAAAAAAATAACGGAAAAGTGGTGCGTGCATATGTATAATATGATATAATATAATATGCCATTTAGCAGACGCTTTTATCCAAAGCGACTTACAGTCATGTGTGCATACATTTTTACGTATGGGTGGTCCTGGGGATCGAACCCACTACCCTTGCGTTACAAGCGCCATGCTCTACCAATTGAGCTACAGAGGACCACATGTATTCACCCCCTTTGCTATGAAGTCCCTAAATAAGATCTGGTGCAACCAATTACCTTCAGAAGTCACATAATTAGTTAAATAAAGTCCACCTGTGTGCAATCTAAGTGTGATGATCTGTCACATGATCTCAGTATATATACACACATGTTCTGAAAGGCCCCAGAGTCTGCAACACCACTAAGCAAGCTAGCAGTGGCGTACATCAATTAAAATAGGTAAAAAGTGGTTGTAATTAATATAGAAAAGAGTCGGAGCAGTGGTTTGGGCGCTATTCTCCTCGCGGAGATGGCGAAAAATGCAAACTTTAGGGCTGTCCCCAGGATGGGGATTACGAACACTGTGAGGTTTGCGTGGAGGGAGAAAGACATGGAGCCCTTTGGAAGGGAAATGTTTGGGAAGACAGTGTTGATGGGAGTGCTAAAGCTGGCAGTAAAGGACATGATTTGCCTACAGGCGAACCCGTTGGAAGGAGCATACGATGTGGTTTTCCACAAAAAAGGGAAACACAACGAGGTCATGAGAAGGGCGAGGGAGGTGGAGAAAGCAAGGCCGATGTGCCACTACGAGGTGACAAGTTTGGCAAGGAACAACAGCTTTAGGGTAATTACGGTGAACATGTATAATCCGCATGTTACGGACGAGGAGGTGAGGGCTTATCTGGGGAGATATGTGGACAACGTCTCGTCAGAATGGTTCCTCAAGGACTGGCAAGGGTTTTGGAACGGGAGGAGGAGTTTCCAGGCTCTACTGAGGGAAGACCCAAAGGGCCTGGGGGGTTACCTTCATCCTCCAGCTCTGTTCTCCCTGGGGGCTGACAGGGGGACGTTGTAATATGCCCGTCAGCCCCCATTCTGCAGAAGATGAATGGCATATGGCCATATCTTCGCCTCGTGCGAGGAAATGCAGGGTGTGTGGGTCAGAGGCGCAGGACTGTGACGAGTCGAAGATGTGCCACGGGTGTGGTTTGTCAGCAAACCTATGGAGGGAATGTCCGGCTCGTCACAAGTTGTATGCAGCTGCAGCTGCAGCTGGTGGGGGAACAGGAGTTCTAGACCCAAGCACGGGAGAGGAGGTGCCGAAGGCGATGGAGGGAGAGGAGGTCGGGGAGGGGCCAGCCACAGCCACAGCCCCAGTAGGAGAGGAGAAGGGGGGAAGAGGTGAGGCCGGAGTGGGGGGACAGCGAGATGTTGAGTGTCCGTGGGGACGAGATGAGGGAGATGATGGAGGAGCTGGTGGTCAGGGGGGGCTGGGTCTCCCCACTGCCGGCATCGCCGAAGAAGAGAGGGTAGAGGAGGGGGCGATCCACTGACAGGAAGAGGGAAATGGGTGGTGGGGGATAGGGGGTGGCCAAGAGAGTCATGGGAGAGAAGGGCAGTGTGGGGGAAGAATCTCCTGTGACCTCATTGGCCTCCCCCAAAGCACAGGGGTCGGAGGGCTCTGGATCCCCTGCACTTTTCCCAACCTGTTTCGGGGTTGGGGATTTGGAGGAGGGTGGTGGTGAGCCCAGGATGCAGGGAACCCAGGAACCAAACACCATTCCTGCATCCTGAGTTGGAGAGATGGAGGATAGTGGGGGGACATCTGGGGTGAGTTTGGAGTCACTATCGGAGGAGATGGAGCAGGGGAGCATCAGGTGAGCCTCCTGTGTTTGTTTTGTTTTTGGGGTAGTGGGATGTAATTTGTGAATGTATAATGGCAGCAATTATTTTTGTTAGTTTAAATGTGAGGGGAATTAGGGAGAATATTAAGAGAAGGGCAGTTTTGGGGTATTTAGAGGGTGTTGGTTTTGATGTTTGATTTATACAGGAGGTTCACCTAAGGGATAGTGGGGATGTTGTAAGATTTAAGAGGGAGTGGGTCAAGGGAGAGTCGGTTTGGGGTATGGGGGGTGCACTGGTCGGGAGTAGGGATTTTGTTTGGGAATAGGGTGGTGAAGGTGGAGGGCACTTTGGTAGGTATGCAGGGGAGGGTTTTGGGGGTGGATGTCACAGTAAGGGATGATAGATATAGGGTAATTGGGGTGTACGGGCCACAGTTGGCGGCAGGCAGGAGGGAGATGGTGGAATGCCTGGCGCCGCTGTGTGCCACGAATAGACACTTGGTGATAGGGGGGTATTTTAACATAGATTTGAGGATTGGGAGGGACAGCAGTGCAGGTGCCATCGCTCGGCTAATGGCGTGCCATGATCTGGTAGATGGGGGCCTGCACACTGCTCCGACGATGGCAGGTCCAACATGGCACAACTCCATGGGCTTCGAGAGGAGGCTCGACTATATATATATTTCTATCCAGGTCATTGGGTCAGTTGTCTGGGCGATTGTTGCCTGTTTTCTTTTCGGATCATGACGGGGTGCTCCTGCAGGTGGGGTCACCAGTCTGCCTCTTCGGTAGGGGGTACTGGAAGTTAGAATGGGAGGTACTGGATGAGCAGGCTTTCGTTAATGGTTTTGTTTATTTCTTTAGGGGGCTTGAGGGCCTCCGGTCCATGTGTGAGGGGGTGTTAGAGTGGTGGGAAGTAGCAAAGGTGAGGATTAGGGTTTTTATAATAGGATATTGTAAGAGTAAAAAGAGGGAGAAAAGGACGGAGGTGGATCATATCCAAAGGCTGCTCGAACTCGAGCTCGAGGCAGGCAACCTCGGCGGTTCGGTAGACTGGGAGAGATCCTCTGCCCTAAAGGCGCAACTTAGGGAGGTGCATGAGCGGAAGGCTTGCGCTTTCCTGGAGTGTGCGCATAGTGGGTTTTTAGAACACGACGAGACTTGTTCCGCCGTGTTCTTTAAATCAGTTAGGGGAAGACAGAGTAGGAAGGTAATGTACGGGGTTAGGGAAGAAATCGGTAGCGTAGTGAGAGAAACTGAGGAAATGGTCAAGGTGACCACGGAACATTTCAGAGGTTTCTTTCAAGAAAGGGCAGTAGATGTAGAGCAGGAAAACTTGTTTTTAGAACACCTGTCCCAGCGAGTGCCAGAGGACATTAGAGATGCGATGGAGGCTCAGATCTCCCTCGAAGAGGTTGAGAGCGCCCTCAGGAGGATGGGAAAAGGGAAGGTGCCCAGGATGGATGGGCTGCCGGCAGAGTTTTACCTGACGTTTTGGGGGATACTTGGACTGGTAGTCCTTGAAGTCTTGAAGGCCATCCTCGAGACGAGGGTCCCAGGGGGGAATCGATGGCCGTAGGTGTGCTGTCAATTCTTTACAAGAAGGGGTACGCCCGAGTTGGTTTAGATCACAGGCACCTGTATGAGGAGGTGAGACAGGGATGGTGTCCGGTGCACATAGTGGGTATCCCGGCTGTGGTCTGGGAAGGAGTGCAGGTGCGTGGTCTGGACAACAGGCTCAAGGACCTGAATTGGTTGTGCCTCCATAAGTGCTTGCCCGTGCGTTCCATCATGTATGGGCGTGGTATGGCATGATCCCCCACCTGCCCAAGACCAACTTGTGGCGGGGAGGAGACAGTGCGCCATGTTTTTTGGGGCTGTGCTTTTGCCTGAGTAGTATGGGCTTGGGCACAGGTGTTGATAGGCAGGGTGAGGGGGGATTTTGTTTTGACGTGGGCTAGGGTAGAAAGAGCTGTAGGGAAAGCGAGGGGGATGGTTAGGGACAGGTTTCTGCTCTGGCTTCTCATTAAACGGGGGTTGTGGGAAGCTAGGCAGAAAATGGAAAGGACAGGGAGAGAAGGGGATGTGGAGGGGATATTGAGGAGGATGGAGCAGAATTTGAGGGCGAGAATGAAGAGAGGAAGTGGGGGCAGCATGCTGCTCGGGAGAGGTGGAAGGGGGGTTTAGGGTTAGTGTAGAGGGGTAGGGATTTAGGATTTGTTTGTGTGTTTTTAGCTGGGTTTAAAGGGGGAGGGAAGGTGCTCCCCTGGGGTGTAATTTCTGTTATTGCTCGTGTTTGTTGGTGTTTGATATATATTGTGTTGGGTAGTTTTTTTATTGTTCTAGTGATGTTGGGGTTGGGAATGAATGGCGTGTGTGATGTGTATGATGTAAGGTTTTTGAGTTGGAATAAAAACCTTTAAAATCAGCACCATGAAGACCAAGGAGCTCTCCAAACAGGTCAGGGACAAAGTTGTGGAGAAGTACAGATCAGGGTTGGGTTATAAAAAAATATCAGAAACTTTGAACATCCCACGGAGCACCATTAAATCCATTATACATTTTTTTTAAAGAAAAAGGCAACACAACAAACCTGCCAAGAGATGGCCGCCCACCGAAACTCACGGACCAGGCTAGGAGGGCATTAATCAGAGAGGCAACAAAGAGACAAAATATAACCCTGAAGGAGCTGCAAAGCTCGCCAGCGGAGATTGGAGTATCTGTCCATAGGACCACTTTAAGCTGTACACTCCACAGAGCTGGGTTTTACGGAAGTGTGGCCAGAAAAAAAGCCATTGCTTAAAGAAAAAAATAAGCAAACACGTTTGGTGTTCGCCAAAAGCCATGTGGGAGACTCCCCAAACATCTGGAAGAAGGTACACTGGTCAGATGAGATTAAAATTGAGCTTTTTGGCCATCAAGGAAAATGCTATGTCTGGCGCAAACCCAACACCTCTCATCACCCCGAGAACACCATCCCCACAGTGAAGCATGGTGGTGGCAGCATCATGCTGTGGGGATGTTTTTCATCGGCAGGGACTGGGAAACTGGTCAGAATTGAAGGAATGATGGATGGCGCTAAATACAGAGAAATTCTTGAGGGAATCCTGTTTCAGTCTTCCAGAGATTTGAGACTGGGACAGAGGTTTACCTTCCAGCAGGACAATGACCCTAAGCATACTGCTAAAGCAACACTTGAGTGGTTTAAGGGGAAACATTTAAATGTCTTGGAATGGCCTAGTCAAAGCCCAGACCTCAATCCAATTGAGAATCTATGGTATGATTTAAAGATTGCTGTACACCAGCGGAACCCATCCAACTTGAAGGAGCTGGAGCAGTTTTTCCTTGAAGAATGGGCAAAACTCCCAGTGGCTAGATGTGTCAAGCTTATAGAGACATACCCCAAGAGACTTGCAGCTGTAATTGCTGCAAAAGGTGGCTCTACAAAGTATTGACATTGGGGAGGGGGTGAATAGTTATGCATGCTCAAGTTCTGTTTTTTTGTCTTATTTCTTGTTTCACCCCACATAAATATTTTTTATCTTCAAAGTGGTAGGCATGTTGTGTAAATCAAATGATACAAACCCCCTAAAAATCAATTTTAATTCCAGGTTGTAAGGCAACAAAATAGGAAAAATGCCAAAGGGGGGTGAATACTTTCGCAAGCCACTGTAATTACCCCTCAGAGCACTGAATCCAACAAAGCCTCCACATTTGTGGGATGTCGTGGAACACTGGCACAAATCAGCCAATCAAATGAATAGGAATAGAAGAGGGCATGGTGATACCAGCACAGATACCAGTCTTTAGATCAGCGTTTCCCAAACTTGGTCCAGGGGACCCCAAGGGGTGCACATTTTGGTTTTTGCCATAGTACTACACAGCTGATTCAAATAATACAAGTTTGATGATGAGTTCGTTATTTGAATCAGCTGTGTAGTGGTATGGCAAAACCCAAAACGTGCACCCCTTGGGATCCCCAGGACCGAGTTTGTGAAACGCTGCTTTAGATCCTCAGAGTGGCCAGGAAGTGACAATACTCTTCAGATAAGTACTAACCCTTTGATGCGTACGATCACATATTTGTGATCATTGTTGAGTGGTCCCTGCAGCGTACCATCGTAAATATGTGATTGGAACCGTAGCAACAGAGCGTACCTTTGATGCAAAAAACACATTTAAACAACATTGTCTGAAAAGCATCTAAACAATTTTTTGTACTGATGGGAAATAAAAAGGTCTTCAAAACTTTATTCCTTAATTTCACCTTTTATTGTAAAAGATAAATGCAATCTTCATCATCCAAACATCAAACGGAACACATCCAAAACCAAACTCATTCCATAAACCAGTCTAAATAACAGGTTGCACTGACAAAAAACTAAACATAAGTTAGTGACATAACACCTAGACTTGTTTACAATGTACCACATCTCTGGTGAATACAAGGGAGAAATGTGATATTGTTTAGAAAAGAGATGCGTGTCAGCTAAGCTAACAGCAGCTAATTTTTTTATGATGGCAATCATGCTTCTTTATGTTTGACAAGCGAAAACTCCCTATTCCCAGAATGCCATTCACTATAAGACGCAAATAAACAAAGTAAAAGATGGCTGTGCCCATTGCCTTAAAAATCTGAACCTAGTTTGGCCATTTTTCAGCATATTACAAATCTTCGATGTACTTGTTACAGTGTATACAAGAACCGGAGCACATGACAAATGACAAGTCGTTGACCGTTTTTGACAAATCACAAAGCAAATAAACTGTTATCACACCAAATACAAGCCTACTGCCTAGCCTAACCGTAGCGCAAAAGCTAAACAGGGATGAAACCATTTGGGGGGGGGGGGGGGGGGGGGGGGTCATTTCATTTGTGGGGGGGGGTTCAAGTCCATGGGGGGAAGAAATAGGGGAGGTATCGTGAGGTGATATGATGCAGGAAATATTACTAGGATGGGGGTTTTATCAACAAACAGAGGAGAAGTTTATATGCTAAATAAAAATAAAACCCCTGGAAAGGTGGGTCTGTGCTGGCAACCCTGAGGTACCATAGTTACAATCTGATGACGCATTCAAAACCACTGGGAACTCTGAAAAAACGAGCTCCGACTGGGAAAAAATATTTTTTAACGGTCATCCAACTCGGAATTCCAACTCGGGAACTTGTGCCTTTTTCTAGAGCTCCGACTTTCAGACATAAAGACCACTAACGTCATGATTTGACCTCGTATTTTTCGGAGTTCCCAGTTGTCATGAAAGCACCATGCTTTAGTCGAGTGAACTATCCCTTCACCTCGTTTTTTATAACACATTTTGTCTGACAGACGCTTATGTGACAACCAGAATGCATTGTATGATGTCAACAGACATGGCGCCACACATAACTGGCAAACAGCTTAGCATTAGCTCATCATAATTAGTACAACTGTCACGATCGTCATACACAGAGGACCAAGGCGCAGCGTGGAATGCGAACATACTTTTAACTTGAATGATCACACGAGCAAAACAACAAACGATACGAAACGTGAAGTCCTTGGTTACAATACAAACCATACGGAACAAGATCCCACAACACACTGTGGAAAACAGGCTGCCTAAGTATGGTTCCCAATCAGAGACAACAAGCAACAGCTGATACACGTTGCCTCTGATTGAGAACCACACCGGCCAACATAGAAACAAATGAACTAGATCATCACCCTAGCACACAAAACACATAGAAACCACACACGTGTGACAACAACCTTCAAAAAGTATTTTACACACATCATGTGTCCATTACAATCTACGCAAGAAACGGAATGCATGATTTGTCACCAGTATTTGAAAACGTGAATAAAACAGTAAATACATTATGTTCCATACATACATATGGTATACTACGGTAGAAACGACAACAAGATATACAGAAAATAAGACACTTACTTTGATAGGAACGCACACATGTCCAAAGTTATTATTTGTAGCTAAAGAAAACAACAATGAAGGCAATGCGGTTGCCAGCGGGAAAAAGTTTGAGCAAGGCCTGTTCTGACTAGAGATGGGAAGTGCTTGGGCTCTCGATGAAGAGTTCTCAACAATGAACTGAGCTACTTCATATGCGAGTTAATGAGGAGGCGGAACACACCTCAATTCAAACTGTTGTTAGAAAATCATTTGAAATTGACAAGTTGAAACAGACTATAGATAATTAGCAGGCAGCGTGTCTTGGTTTGAGGGCAGCGTGGGTTAACTGTCCTGTTGCATAACAATCACATTTTGGAACAGTGAGTTCATTCAGACATCACGCTCATAAAAAAACTCATGCTGGGGTGACCGTTAGAGATATTTGGAACTCAAACGTGAAAAAGCTAATGAGTACAAGTACGAATGTAACCTATTTGGTGTTGTGTTGACTACCCCCGCATGGAGAGAAAGAGAACTGTGTGTTTTCACTGAATCTCTCTAAATCATGAGGCTCATTTATATTTCCTGATGCACATGAAAATTCTCAGTGACAAGAATGATCAATTAAGATCCGACATCTGTAGGAGTTTGGCTATGCTCTAAACAAGTTCTGTTCAAAATGAAGCAAGGTGGCAAATAAACTTGAACAACATTACCTTGAAAACATAGAAATTGGTGGAAAGCGTGAATATGAACTTGAACAATATTACCTTGCTAAATAAACAAAATACTGTTTTGGAATTTCTCTCATATCTCATCTCATAATCGGTCTTATTGACGTGGTCTCATTAGGAAGTTAACCTCCAGAGTGAGCAGTGTGTATCTGAGGGGTTCATCTGTCTATCACTCCATATCTCTCACACGTTGCTATGGCAGTTGAGATACTCAGATACTGCCCCATAAAGGAGTGGTGCGGAGAGTGACGAAGTGTCATACCAAGGTATGATCTGGTCTGCGCAGGTGGAGGTGGTCTGCTCTTGCCTTCAGTACAGAGACAGAGACCATACAAATACACAGACCGTACCAATGATCATCTTCAAGAAGAACTTGATTTGTTGTTTTTATAATTTATCAACCATACAAATTATAATCAATTATTATCTTTCAAGGGGAACTTACTTTCCAGACTTTGAAATTACTTTTTTTTATTAATAATCTAATTCAGGTCAATATTTTTAAAGGTTACTCCATAACTGAGTTAAATGAAGATTTGTGAAGATTAAGAAATATATATAATGCTTAATGCACACCAGAATGTGATATGTTGAATTCCAGACTGTATGCTCACTGCATTTTACTGTACTGAAGCTGGGTGGTTTTGGGTTCTGCAATCAAAATAATGTTCAACCTCTGATTGCCAACGACACTGTTTGAAGGAGAGCTATCATTGTTGAGAGGCTGACAGACTGCTGTATGGTTGGCAGTTACTGTTAGAATATCAAATTGTTTTTATATAGACCAACCAACAAAACTTGGATAAACTGAACGTTCTCAGATCCTGTGTACACTAGTCGTGTGTGCCTGCTGTCAATGACAATAGAGTTCAACTCCTCCCAGGAGATAGTGTTTGTGCTGCATGGACTGAACATGACACAGACATACAAACACATCTACTTCTCATTTACTTTCATCCTATACCTCTTCACTATTTTTGTGAATCTGACACTGATCCTTACCATTTTTCTGGAGAAAATGTTGCATGACCCTATGTATTTATTCCTCTGTAATCTGTGTATTAATGGTATCTATGGTGCTTCAGCTTTCTACCCAAAGATACTTTATGACCTTTTATTTGAATCTCATGTGATAACATACATTGGGTGCATGACCCAGATATTTGTCATCTACTCCTATGCTTTCTGTGAATTCACCAGTTTGACAGTGATGGCATATGACAGGTATGTTGCCATCTGCAAGCCTTTACAATACCACTCTATCATGACTACTCGAAAAGTGTGGACACTGCTTCTTCTTACTTGGCTTTTCTCATGGCTAGAAAGTAGCATTGGGATAGGAATAACAGCTAGGTTACCCCTCTGTGGCCTCGACATCGATAAACTCTACTGCTCAAACTGGGCGGTCGTGAAGCTCTCATGCGTTGACACCACTCTGAACAACCTCTACGGCTTCATTGTCAATTTTTCTCACATCTCTCAAACGATACTCATCCTGATTTCTTACGTGAACATCATCAAAGCGTCTTTGCGTTCCCGGGTGGAGAGGAAGAAGTTCATGCAGACCTGTCTGCCTCATCTGATTACCCTGACTAACTTCACCATATCCCTCACCTTCGATGTGATGTACGCTCGCTACGGTAGCAACACCAGCCTGCTGGCCCTGAGGAATATCATGGCGGTGGAGTTCCTAGTTGTGCCTCCTCTGGTGAACCCTATCATATACGGGATAAAACTCACTCAGATTCGGAATAGAGTTGGACAGATGTTTAACCTTAAAGTTTTTGCCCTGACCTAATTAATTGTGGCAATGTACTGCAGTGTGTATCAACATATCTTTCTTGTTGATCTATTTTACATCAAGCTAGACTATTTGCATGTGTTCTTTTTAATGGAAATTAGGAAGGAAAAGCTGCAACTCGTTCACAATTAAAAACATGGTACTATATTTATTGAAATATTAAAATCATGATATTTCATCCATCAATGGCAGTCGTCAGAATACTTTTTCAAGGATGTCATGTGTAATAACTTTGGCCCACTTATTTGTTGTTTTAATGACTGCGTTAGGCTCCATGAAGTCATCTTCTTACCCTGACCAATTAAGTGAAAATAGCTGTGTATATGTCATAGGTGAGACAAATGCTCGTTGATTACTTTGCACTCTTTAGCCCATGTGCTCCTAATTGATTAATTGAGATTTGTGATTAGCTCCCTGTTGTTCCATGCCCCTTTACAGAGAGGAAGTGGCGAAGCGAAAGGTTTTACTCCAGACAAAATCTGTCCACGAAAAATAATCCCACAAAGTGAGGAATTTTTGTATGGAGGTCAATGAGAGATTGTCGAATTTGGCCAACAAAAAATCTAATTGCTAATTTGCTACGTGAGGCTTATTTGATCGAATATAATTTTCGTAATCGTTAGGTTGTTACGAATGCACTGACATACTGTAACTGGACGCATGTGGCATTTCAGAAAAGAAAAAAAAAACGTTGTTTTGTGTTATCCTCCCTCCATTGTGTTTGCTAAGCAAAAGCTAACTTGGTTTATGGAAGCTAAAATTCGGTAAATAAATACATGAACTTGTGAACCTTTACCTGCCTCTGATTTTCCTTTCATGCATTTCCACTCAAGCCCATTCTTGAAGATCATGTGTTGCCTATGGTAGAACTGCTATTCAGAGCTCCCTATGCTCTTGGTGTAAACCTAGAGTGGTCTCGAATTTCTATGGTAGTGAACTGAGTTTAGTCACAGCCCCTCTTGGCCAGTGTGTGGCATATAGACCTACTGTATGTATGTGGGGGAGAGTGGGGTAAGTTGTGCCATTCTTTACATTCAGTATCACTCTAAGGGAAATATAGTATCCACATATATTTCAGAATGTTGTGTATCTGTGGAAATAATCAGAATTCATGTAAACAGTTTTGAAAACCTAGCTTGTCCAAAAAATAAAGTGGCCTCTTGGCACAACTTACCCCGGGTATGGGGTAAGTTTAGCCACGGGACAGGGTAAGTTTGGCTCACCTACACATTTCTGTCCTGTATGGCATATTACCACTACCTTCTTAAAAGGTTTTCAATTGTGTTTGGGAAATAATAACAAATGCTTTTTGGTCTTTTAATCATTTTAGGCATCTTTTAATACAGGCTTAGCACCTAACAAACACTTTGTACTTTTTTAAACACTTTTAACATAGGCCACGCCCTGTTATTACCTCATATCTATAATAATAATAATAATAAGCCAGTTAGCAGACGCTTTTATCCAAAGCGACTTACAGTCATACATTTTTACGTATGGGTGGACCCGGGGATCGAACCCACTACCCTGGCGTTACAAGCGGCATGCTCTACCAATTGAGCTACAAAAGGACCACATCTGAGCTATGGGAAGAAAATTCTTCAATTTGCCAATTGGCTCAACTTATCCCATGGCAAACATTTTGACTATATCATCCCACACAACTACAAGGATGCACTGTCATGTTATGTTTAGGATCTTATACTGAAGCTTACAGAGACCCCAACTGATGTACGACCTAACTTACTTGCCACTTTTTCCATGTGGTTTCTTCCTTCACAGACTCCATGAAATGATGACCTCTTCCTAAATATTTGTACAATTATTAATTTTGTGTATGGTTTCCTAGAAACAAGGTTGGCTCAACTTTTCCCATCTCTCAACATACCCCACTCTCCCCTAATGTATATATCCTGCTCTTATATTTGGTTTAAGGCCTACTATTGATGTTGGGCGATTAGGCCTGGCTCGCAGTCAGCGTTCCAATTCATCCCAAAGGTGTTCAGAGGAGTTGAGGTCAGGGCTCTGTGCAGGCCAGTCAAGATCTTCCAAACCGATCTCGACAAACCATTTTTGTATGGACCTCGCTTTGTGCACGGGGGTTTCAGTGCAGGTGGAGGGAAAGAATCTCGGCATCAATCTTAACTTAAATCATAATTTCATCCAAGTAATACTTCTCTTAGCAAAAAGTAGGTTTAGCTCTGCCACAGCTTCAAACTAAAATGTATGCTTCAACAACGTAGCTTCCCTCTCACCTGCACCTTCCCCTGGGCGGTCGCATCTCAAACAAAAGTTATAAAGTCGAATGACCGCACTAACAATGGAAATATGTCCTCAAAGATGGAAGGCAGGCGGGAGGATGCAAGATCAGGTGGGACCATTATAGGCAATGAGAGGGCAGATACGCGTGTGAACAATGGGCCATATAGATACAGCATATAGAACTCATCTTTGTATCTATGCCATTATAGTGTCTGTGACAGAATGGGCAGCACCACTGAGGCCATCTCTATTTTAAAGTGATACATTTTTTCCTTCTTCATTGCCTGATGGCTCCCAACTCATAGGAATCCCCACCCAGTCAACTACCTTAAATGGTGGAAGCCCTCAATGGCAATGTCCATGTTAAAATTGGTTACAGTGAGGGAAAAAAGTATTTGATCCCCTACTGACTTTGTACGTTTGCCCACTGACAAAGACATAAGTCTATAATTTTAATGGTAGGTTTATTTGAACAGTGAGAGACAGAATAACAAAAAAAAAAAAAACGCATGTCAAAAATGTTATTCATTTATTTGCATTTTAATGAGGGATATATGTATTTGACCCCTCTGCAAAACTTGACTTAGTACTTGGTGGCAAAACCCTTGTTTGCAATCACAGTGGTCAGACGTTTCTTGTAGTTGGCCACCAGGTTTGCACACATCTCAGGAGGGATTTTGTCCCACTCCTCTTTGCAGATCTTCTCCAAGTCATTAAGGTTTCGAGCCTGACGTTTGGCAACTCCAACCTTCAGCTCCCTCCACAGATTTTCTATGATATTAAGGTCTGGAGACTGGCTAGGCCACTCCAGGACCTTAATGTGCTTCTTCTTGAGCCACTCCTTTGTTGCCTTGGCCGTGTGTTTTGGGTCATTGTCATGCTGGAATACCCATCCACGACCATTTTCAATGCCCTGGCTGAGGGAAGGAGGTTCTCACCCAAGATTTGATGGTACATGGCCCCGTCCATAGTCCCTTTGATGTGATGAAGTTGTCCTGTCCCCTTAGCAGAAAAACACCCCTAAAGCATAATGTTTCCACCTCCATGTTTGATGGTGGGGATGGTGTTCTTGGGGTCATAGGCAGCATTCCTCCTCCTCCAAACACGGCGAGTTGAGTTAATGCCAAAGAGCTCGATTTTGGTCTCATCTGACCACAACACTTTCACCCAGTTCTCCTCTGAATCATTCAGATGTTCGTTGGCAAACTTCAGACGGCCCTGTAGATGTGCTTTCTTGAGCAGGGGTACCTTGCGGGCGCTGCCGGATTTCAGTCCTTCACGGCATAGTGTGTTACCAATTGTTTTCTTGGTGACTATGGTCCCAGCTGCCTTGAGATCATTGACAAGATCCTCCAGAGTAGTTCTGGGACGATTCCTCACCGTTCTCATGATCATTGCAACTCCACGAGGTGAGATCTTGCATGGACCCCCATGCCGAGGGAGATTGATAGTTCTTTTGTGTTTCTTCCATTTGCGAATAATCGCACCAACTGTTGTCACCTTCTCACCAAGCTGCTTGGCGATGGCCTTGTAGCCCATTCCAGCCTTGTGTAGGTCTACAATCTTGTCCCTGACATCCTTGGAGAGCTCTTTGGTCTTGGCCATGGTGGAGAGTTTGGAATCTGATTGATTGATTGCTTCTGTGGACAGGTGTCTTTTATACAGGTAACAAACTGAGATTAGGAGCACTCCCTTTAAGAGTGTGCTCCTAATCTCAGCTCGTTACCTGTATAAAAGACACCTGGGAGCCAGAAATCTTTCTGATTGAGAGGGGGTCAAATACTTATTTCCCTCATTAAAATGCAAATCAATTTATAGAATTTTTGACATGCGTTTTTCTGTATTTTTGTTGTTATTCTGTCTCTCACTTTTCAAATAAACCTACCATTAAAATTATAGACTGATCATTTCTTTGTCAGTGGGCAAACGTACAAAATCAGCAGGGGATCAAATACATTTTTCCCTCACTGTATATCCATGATGAGTCCTCTATCAATCTCTATGAAAACAGGTACAACTCCGATAAAGTAGTTTTTTTTTTTTGTTTCTGAAATGCTAAGCTACAGGACTGTTTCGCTAGCACAGACTGGAACATGTTCCATGATTCATCCGATGGCATTGAGGAGTGTACCATATCAGTCATCGGCTTCATCAATAAGTGCATCAATGATGTCGTCCCCACATTGACCGTATGTGAATATCCCAACCAGAAGCCATGGATTACAGGCAACATCCGCACTGAGCTAAAGGCAAGAGCTGCCGCTTTCAAGGAGCGGGACACTAATCCGGACACTTATAAGAAATCCCGCTATGACCTCCGACGAGTCATCAAATATAGGACTAAGATCGAATCCTACTACTCTGGCTCTGATGCTGGTCGGATGTGGCAGGGCTTGCAAACGATCACGGATTACAACGGGAAACCCAACCACGAGATGACCAGTGACACGAGCCTAACAGACGATCTAAATGCTTTCCAAGCAAGTAACACTGAACCATGCATGAGAGCATAAGCTGTTCCTGATGATGACTGTGTGATCACGCTCTCCATTACCAACGTGAGTAAGACCTTTCAGCAGGTTAACATTCACAAGGCCACAGGTCCAGACGGATTACCAGGACGCGTACTCAGAACATGCGCTGACCAGCTGGCAAGTGTTCAGTGCAAGGTCTGAAAGTGGAATCAGACTTCTTGACCAGAAGACAGGGTGAAGCCCAATTTCAACAACATGGCTCCGCAATACCATTGTCCAACATATACTGCTCCTCTGTTTCCAACTGCAGTCTCGTCTCCTGAGATACACGATAAAATCTCTGTTTAATAGGATAGGATCTCCGATATCTATGTCATGCTCAATTAAATGAGTTTTCGATAGTGTCAGAAAACAAAACAGGGTGTCACGCCCTGGCTCTAGGGACTCTTTTAAGTTGAGCCAGGGTGTGTAGAGTTTATGTTTTGTGCTCGTTGTGTCTAGTCTAGTTTTTGTATATCTATGTTGGCCAGAGTGGTTCTCAATCAGAGGCAACGAGTATCAGCTGTTGCTGGTTGTCTCTGATTGGGAACCATATTTAGTCAGGTGGTTTTCCCACAGTGTTTGTGGGATTTTGTTCCGTGTTGGTTTGTGTTTTGCACCTGTGGACGTCACGTATCGATTTGTTGTTTTGTTCGTGTATCATTTAATAAATAAGTACGTTCACCTTCCACGCTGCGCCTTGGTCCTCTATATCCGACGATCGTGACACAGGGTAGCTTCTAATAAGAGCTACCAATTCATCACGTTTCTCAGAGTCTAAAAGATCTACCAAAACCAAGGTTTTTCAAAGTCTGGTAATTTTTCAACCGACCTTGCAAGACCTCATCCGAAACCCTAACTACCTCCTCTTCTCCCCCCTCCACAAAGTTAAAGCCACAAGATGTAGTGACTGGAGCAGCAGTCAACGCTGACCTCACCGCTGGAGTGCCTTCCACTTTGCTTAGATCACGGGAGTGATAACATTTTAACAGGTTCACATGGCATAATTTAGAGGACATCCTATGACCAGGGGTTTCAATAAGATAGTTCAAATCTGACACTTTGCGCAACACAGTGAAAGGACCACAGTATTTTGCCTGAAAAGGTGAACTTACAAGAGGCAAAAGAGCAAGTACACGATCACCGGGACTAAACTCACGGAGCTCAGCATGTCCGTCATATTTCTGTTTAATTTTCTGTTGAGAACATTAGTTTTTCTTTCGCCAGTTCAACCAGCCCTATACAACTTCAGCCTAAAACAATTTACATAGTCAATAAGGTTCCGAGGTGGTTCTTCAGGCAAACAACCAGCCTGCAGCACTGCTAAAGGCCCACGCACCTTATGACCAAACACTAAGTCATTTGGGCTAAACCCTGTGCTTTCCTGCACAAGCAGCTGGTAACAGCCAAGGTAACCCCTCCTCCCAATCTGCAGACAGTTCTGTACAATATGCACGAAGCAAGGATTTTAAAGTTTGATGAAAACGTTCCAAAGCTCCCTGGCTCTGGGCATGGAACGCAGTAGACTTGTTGTGTTTAACTTTAAGCTGTTTGAGAACCTGAGCAAATAAATGGGAGGTAAAGTTAGACCCCTGATCTGACTGGATGATTTTTGGAATCCCAAATGTTGAAATAAATTGAGTTAATGCTTTAACTACGGATTTTGAAGTTATGGTACGCAAGGAAAAAGCTGCCGGATATCTAGTTGCTTGACACATAACAGTTAATAAGTAGCTATGACCTGACTTGGACCGTGGTAAAGGCCCAACACAATCGATAATAAGATGCTCAAAAGGTTGCCCTACGGCTGGTATTGGATACAAAGGTGCTGGCTTTAAAACCTGGTTTGGCTTGCTTGTGCGCTGACACGTATCACAAGTTTTAATAAACTGAGCTACATCCCGCTTTAAATGTGGCCAGAAATAATGGTATACTCCGTAATTTTAAGTTTTACGAACACCCATATGACCTGCCACATCATCATGTGAAGTTTGCAACACTTTATTTCGCAAAGTAGTAGGTACAACTATTTGAAAGACTGGTTCTCCTAGACCCTGATCATAGTGTGGAACCCATTTCTTGACCAACAGCTCATCAAGAAGAAATCACTGAGCACTATTCCTCACCACTGAATCAGGAAAAACTTTATCAAACAGATCAGCCAAGGTAGTATCTGCCTTTTGCTCAGCTATCAATGAATCTCTAGAAATAGTCAACTGTTCTGTCTGGAGTTTGACTGGCAACTCAAGACTTTCTGGCTTACGCTCAACATCATTACGAGAGGCAGCGCGGGTAACAGCACAAACTGGAAATACCTTAGGAGACACACAGTTGAGATCTGGAGATACCCTTGCTGGGGACACTGAAGGTTGCTCCATAAAGATGTTTAATTTGCCATCTGCCCACACCTTACTACCCACCAAGTCATTCCCCAAAACCATGTGTACTCCCTCTACTGGCAACTGGGGTCTAACCCCAACATCTACATCACCCTCTACCAGACCACATTTTAGGGTAACTTCATGTAAAGGAGAGGAGAATGGAACTAAACCCATACCACGTACCATTACACATCTGCCAGTATCACTGCTGCATCACTTGGAGACTTAACTTCACGTTCATTCATGTATGTAGCAACCTGGTCAGACACAGAATTTTTGAACTGTTCTAATACAATCAAATTAGACAGACCCTCAAAAGTACTAACTTCAGAAGCTGTACACCAACGATTAAATCACAAACTATTCTGAGTTTGGTTTGTGAATCTAACTTTTTCCTGTAACGAAAACGTTGACGATATGCCTCTGGCACAAGCTCGTAGACCTTCAGAACTGCTGATTTAACTTTATCATACACTTTACTGTCAGCTACACTCAGTGCTACAAAAGCCTCATGTGCTTTACCTGTAAGTACACATTGCAACAACATAGTCATGTCGAAATCTGACCAAGCTCTAGCTTCTGCAATACGCTCAAATAAAGCAAAGTATGTGTCTGGATCTGACTCATCAAATTTAGGCATCAAACTGTGGTAGTTCCTCTGGTCTATTAGCATTTCTCAATCGCTCTATCTCCAACTGCATATGCAACAGCTCCCTCTGCTGCTCAAAAGTTAATGAAAGACTGAAAACTTGTACCCTCACTACTAGCAGATTGACCCGAAAAAACACCTATTTCCATAAGACCCTGCTTTAATTTAGCTTGAACAGTCTCAATTTTTTTTATCAACAATCTGATAATGTTCAGCAATTTCAATTAACTGCTCCTTAGTATACAACTCTAAGGCTACCTCTGAAGGAGCTTGAACAAAACCACTCAGAATGTAAGACATTTTACTCAACCAATACAACCATTACAAATGCTCCAAAACAAAAAAAATACACAATTCACCTGCTGTCAGTCTGGGTTCAAGGACAAGAGCCACACCTCACTATCCTCCAAACACAACTAACTAACTGGCCCTAGTCTTCGTGCAGTCACATGTGGTGGGGTTTTATGCACACAAAACCAGTGGAGTGGAAAAGACAACCAGAAACTGGCAGCCCCCTCCCCCCATAACCACGGAGGTGCTCCCGAGCCGATGTAAAGGAAAAGGGAAGCTCTACCCACGTTCACTGCCACCTAAAACAAAAACACCATGAGCCTCCTACTGACACTCGCTGATAAGCCTGAACAGGAGAGGACTCCCACTTGAACAACAACCCAGAAAAACCCAGAGTGAATTGCTACCCAAATTTAACTACCAAATTAACTAAACCAAAAGAACACATGGCTCTCAACGCTCTCTCCAACAATATTGGCCCAACCAAAACATCCCCTCAAACAACAAATTTGGCAATCTGAACTAAACTAACCCAAATTGACTATAAAACAATAGTAAAATAAGCCAAATTACAAATAAACAAACGTATCAATAATAAAGCAAAGGCAATCCAGACAAAACCTTAACCAACTATGACAAAATGTTAAAGTAAACTAAAATAAGACTACAGTACAATTAACTTTAACTTACAGACGAGCCCCCACATAGCCTGTGGCAAAAATGAGGGGACATGAACAACAGGTATAGGCCAATCAAAAGGTTATTTATTGTAAAGCTAAAACTATTAACTTTAAACAAAGAAAAGGGAATGAGGTGTGGAAATGCCATAATGTAAGGTGTAGGTAAGATGCATGAATCTGTGTGTGTGAACATGACTGAGTGAAAACTAAGTAAACCTACAAAGGAACAAACAAAACAGGATCATACCTGGAGGAGCAGAGAGAGTGGTTAGTGAAGCAGTTTTAAATACCCTGAGCCCAGGTGGCTCCAATCACACCAACTCCAATCACTAACGACCCTCCTCTGCCTGCAGGAGGAACCGCCCCTGCACTGCAGAGGAGGGGCCTTGACACTTCACTGACATTTTCAACCACTCCCTGACCGAGTCTGTAATACCTACATGTAGCAGACCACCATAGTCCCTGTGCCTAAGAACAACAAGGTAACCTGTCTAAATAACTATCTACTCTTAGCACTAACATCTGTAGCCATGAAATGCCAGACACCCTGGAGACACTCCAATTCGCATTCTGCCCCAACAGATCCACAGATGCAATCTACACTGCCCTCTCCCACCTGGACAAGAGGAACACCTATGTGAGAATGCTGTTAATTGACTACAGCTCAGCGTTCAACAACATAGTGACCTCCAAGTTCATCACTAAGCTAAGGACCCTGAGACTTATCACCTCCCTCTGCAACTGGATCCTGGATTTCCAGACGGGCCGTCCCCAGGTGGTGAGGATAGGCAACAACACAACTGCCACGCTGACCCTCAACAGGGGGGCCCCTCAGGGGTGTGTGCGCAGGCCCTTCCTGTACTCTCTGTTCACCCACAACTGCGTAGCCATGCACGACTCCAACACCATCATTAAGTTTGCTGAAGATACGACGTTGGTAGGCCTGATCACCGACGACGATGAGACGGCATATAAGGAGGAGGTCAGAGACCTGTCAGTGTGGTGGCAGGACAACAACTTCGCCCTCAATGTCAGCAAGACAAAGGAGCTGATTGTGGACTACAGGAAACGGAGGGCCGAGCACGCCCCCATTCACATCGACTGGGCTGTAGTGGAGTGGGTTGAGAGCTTCAAGTTCCTCAGTGTCCACATCACAAGGATCTATCATGGTCCACAAACACCAACATAGTTGTGAAGAGGGCATGACAATCCATCTTCCCCCTCAGGAGGCTGAAATGTTTGGCATGGGCCCTAAGATCCTCAAAAAGTTATACAGCTGCACCATTGACAACATCTTGACTGATTGCATCACCGCTTGGTATGGCAACTGCTTGGCATCTGACCGCATGGCGCTACAGAGGGTAGTACATACAGCCCAGTGCATCTCTGTCATAATTGGTATCAGTTTAGGTTCAGATTTTAGATAAGGAAAATCAAGAGAGTTTGGATGAATTATTATTCTTATAATTTTTGTAATACATGTCCTGATCCCCTTGGTCCTAATACCATATATTATTAGATTGGATTTTTAAAAAAATCATAGATTCTGGGTCCTGCACTTTTTACTGTTACATTAACAATATCAACTTGTCTGTAAAAAACTGTAACCTGCATTTGTCCAAAAAAACTGTAACCCGCACTTAGGTCCAAAAGGCTTCTTAACAGCTTCCACCCCCAAGACTCCTGAACAGCTAATCAAACGGCTACCCGGACTATTTGCATTGACCAGACTCTATCTGACTTATAGTGTGCCATCATGGTATTACAGAAGAACTTTATTGACCTGAAATTAACATTGAATGCAGGTAAAACTAAGTAAATGTTCTCTAGAGCACATAAAAAGAACTCTGATGATTTAAGCATACAGTATGTACTTTGGATGGTGTCCATATTGATCGTGTCCCTGCTTACAAATATCTGGGCATCTGGATAGATAATAACCTGTCTTTTAAAACGTATATTGATGAGTTAGTTAAGAAGCTGAGAAAAAAAAGTGCTTCTTCTATAGAAATAAATCCTGCCTCTCGCTAAATAGTAGAAAGCAGATTATTCAGTCAACGTTCCTATTGGTCCTAGACTATGGCGACATCATCTATATGAACACAACTGCCACTTAATTAAAGCCGTTAGATGCAGTTTATCATAGCACACTGCGCTTTATTACGGCGATAATTGTATTACACATCACTACATTCTCTACCAGAAAGTTGGTTGCCCTCTTTGACGTCACATAGGTTGATACATTGCTGTTTTTTCATTTATAAAACGTTTTACAAAAAGTCCCACTGTACCTAACATCTTTACTAAACTTTAGACATACGAGTTACCACACCCGGTCTCAGGGATGGTTAACTCTGGAAATTCCTTTGGTCTCTACTGAGTTAGGTAAATCAGCTTTTAGTTTTCTTGCACCTTATTTG
This sequence comes from Coregonus lavaretus, assembly GCF_964263955.1. Classification (NCBI taxonomy): domain Eukaryota; kingdom Metazoa; phylum Chordata; class Actinopteri; order Salmoniformes; family Salmonidae; genus Coregonus; species Coregonus lavaretus. Next base: position 19,365,243 of record NC_140017.1, read on the forward strand.
TTGAACAATCTTCTAAATGTTCATACATTTGATGTTTTGGTGCCACTAAGGCAATTCAGAAGGCTGACTGAAGACCTTATTATTGATTAATGTGTTTGTTTTTTATGACCATGTTCTTTCTGCTTGATTTTGTATTCATGTTGATGTTAATATTTTCTGCAATTTATGTAATTCAGGGCTCATCTGTAAAAGAGACCTTGGTCTCAGTACGACTCCCTGATAAAATGAAGGTTAAATAAAATAAAATACAGCACCAGTCAAAAGTTTGGACACACCTACTCATTCAAGTTTTTTAAAACTATTTTCTACATTGTAGAATAATAGTGAAGACATCAACACTATGAAATAACACAATGGAATCATGTAGTAACCAAAAAATTGTTAAACAAATGGCCACCCTTTGCCTTGATGACAGCTTTGCATACTCTTGGGATTCTCTCAACCAGCTTCACCTGGAATGCTTTTCCAACAGTCTTGAAGGAGTTCCCACATTTGCTGAGCACTTGTTGGATGCTTTTCCTTCACTCTGCGGTCAGACTCATCCCAAACCATCTCAATTGGGTGGAGTTGGGGGGTTTGTGGAGGCCAGGTCATCTGATGCAGCACTCCATCACTGTCCTTGTTAAAATAGCCCTTACCAAGCCTGGAGGTGTGGTGGATCATTGTCCTGTTGAAAAACAAATTATAGTCCCACTAAGCCCAAACCAGATGGGATGGCGTATCACTGCATAATGCTGTGGTAGCCATGCTGGTTATGTGTGCCTTGAATTCTAAATAAAATCACAGACAGTGTCACCAGCAAAGCACCCTCACACCATAACACCTCCTCCTCCATGCTTTACGGTGGGAAATACACATGCGGAGACCATCCGTTTACCCACACCGCGTCTCACAAAGACACGGCGGTTGGAACCAAAAATCTCAAATTTGGACTCCAGACCAAAGGACACATTTTCACCGATCTAATGTCCATTGCTCGTGTTTCTTGGCCCAAGCAAGTCTCTTCTTATTATTGGTGTCCTTTAGTAGTGGTTTCTTTGCAGCAATTCGACCATGAAGTCCTGATTCACACAGTCTCCTCTGAACAGTTGATGTTGAGATGTGTCTGTGACTTGAACTCTGTGAAGCATTTATTTTGGCTGCAATCTCTGAGACTGGCAACTCTAATTTAACTTATCCTCTGCAGCAGAGGTAATTCAGGGTCTTCCATTCCTGTGGCGGTTCTCATGAGAGCCAGTTTCATCATAGCGCTTGATGGTTTTTGCGACTGCACTTGAAGAAACCTTCAAAGTTCTTGAAATGTTCCGTATTGACTGACCTTCATGTCTTAAAGTAATGATGGACTGTCATTTCTCTTTGCTTATTTGAGCTGTTCTTGCCACAATATGGACATGGTCTCTTACCAAATAGGGCTATCTTCTGTATACCCCCCCTACCTTGTCACAACACAACGTATTGGCTCAAACGCATTAAGAAGGAAAGAAATTCCATAAATGAACTTTTAAAAAGGCACACCTGATCATTGAAATGCATTCCAGGTGACTGCCTCATGAAGCTTTTTGAGAGAATGCCAAGAGTGTGCAAAGCTGTCATGAAGGCAAAGGGTAGCTATTTGAAGAATCTCAAATATAAAACATATTTTGATTTGTTTAACACTTTTTTGGTTACTACATGATTCCATATGTGTTATTTCATAGTTTTGATGTCTTCACTAGTATTATACAATGTAAAAAATAGTTTAAAAAATTAAAAAACTTGAATGAGTGGGTGTGTCCAAACTTTTGACTGGTAATGTATGTGAAAATGGCACGTTTCTATGTTTTGTAATAAAAAATACAGAGAAAGATGTTTCCGTTACATCATCAACCAATTAGTAGGCAATTAGTAGGCAATGCCTACTCACAATTGGTCAAAATCACACAATGCACACCAATGATGTCATTGGAATCGTTTATCTTCCTCAATCTTTTTTACTACAAACCATAGAAACGTACCACTTTCACATATGTTGATGTTGGGATGGTTCTGGAGATGGGCATGTTTCCTTTTTTGCATGTTTCTTGTTTTACAATCTCTGTTTCTATGCCATTGTGTTCCATTCCGTAGGCTACCTCACTATTCAACCTGGACTCAGGGTTAAACATTACATAGCAAAGTAAATCTGCCTCCATCCATTTAGTATGATTTGTTAAGAATTACAATTTGTATGATATGTTACAAATTATAATTGTGAATTATAATTACAATTTGTTGTTGCTAATGTTAACTAGTTGGCTAAAGTTAGCTAGGCTTGGGGTTAAGGTTAAGATCAGGGTTAGGGGGAGGGTTATCTAACATGCTAAGTAGTTGCAAAGTAGCTAAAAATTAGTAAGTGTTTGCTAATCAGCTAAAATGCTAAAGTTGTCCGTGATGAGATTCGAACACGCAACTTTTGGCAAGTGAAAGCCAAGTATTGACAAGTCACAATAAAAATAGATTTCAACAGTCATGAGTTTGGAATTTCTGTGAACCTCATCAGTCCGAGTCATTAGCTCTGGAAGGACCTGGATCTTCACACATGCTAATAGCTCTTAACACCTTGACCTAGTCTTTGGAATTAGTTCATATATTTTAAAAACGTCTTAAGACTGATATACTATTAAGTTATTGTCAGGAATAGCTGAATGTGGATGTGGTGCAGGAATCAGGCGCAGGACACAGAAGCTTCGTCCAACACACTTTAGTAGACGACCAAGAAATAACAAACGGGCCTCAAAAGAGCCCAGAGGCGAGCGATTACGCACACCGTGCGTAAACACCAAAATACAATAAGTGCGCACACAAGTGCGAAAACTCTCCAAAACAATGGAGCAAAACAATACAGCACCTGTTGACAGGCGGACAATTACACACAACAAACGACTAACAAAACGAGAACTTATAGGACACATAATCAACACTAAACGGAAACAGGTGTACAACTAAGACAAAACCAAACAAACATCGATAACATAAAACGGTGGCAGCTAGTACTCCGGGGACGACGACCGCCGAAGCCTGCCCGAACAAGGAGGAGGAGCAGCCTTGGCCGAAACCGTGACAGTACCCCCCCCTTGACGCGCGGCTCCAGCCGTGCGCCGACCCCGGCCTCGGGGACGACCAGGAGGACGCGGAGCAGGGCGCGTGGAATGACCACGGTGGAACTCAGTCAGGAGAGACGGGTCTAAGATGTCCCTCCTCGGCACCCAGCACCGTTCCTCCGGGCCGTACCCCTCCCACTCCACGAGATATTGGAGACCCCCCATCCGACGTCTCGAATCCAAGATGGACCGAACTGTGTACGCCGGAGCCCCCTCGATGTCCAATGGGGGCGGAGGAGTCTCTCCTATCTCACAGTCCTGGAGTGGACCAGCTACCACCGGCCTGAGAAGAGACACATGGAATGAGGGGTTAACGTGATAATCAATAGGCAGTTGTAACCTGTAACACACCTCGTTCAATCTCCTCAGGACTTTAAAAGGCCCCACAAACCGCCGACCCAGCTTCCGGCAGGGCAGGCGGAGGGGTAGGTTTCTGGTCGAGAGCCAGACTCGATCTCCAGGTGCGTACACCGGCCCCTCACTGCGGTGGAGATCGGCGCTCGCCTTTTGTCGACGGATGGCCCGCTGCAGATGGACGTGTGCAGCGTTCCACGTCTCCTCCGAGTGCCGCACCCACTCATCCACCGCAGGGGCCTTGATCTGGCTCTGATGCCATGGTGCCAGAACCGGCTGGTACCCTAACACACATTGGAAAGGGGTTAGGTTGGTGGAGGAGTGGCGGAGAGAGTTCTGTGCCATCTCTGCCCAGGGAATATACCTCGCCCACTCCTCCGGCCGGCCCTGGCAATACGATCTCAGAAACCTACCCACATCCTGGTTCACTCGTTCTACCTGCCCATTGCTCTCCGGGTGGTACCCCGAGGTAAGGCTCACCGAGACCCCCAAGCGCTCCATGAACGCTCTCCAGACTCGGGAGGTGAACTGGGGACCTCGATCAGACACTACATTCTCGGGTACCCCGTAATGCCGGAAGACGTTGGGAGGAGACGACAGGCCTTAGAGAACCGATCCACAACGACCAGTATGGTGGTATTCCCCTGAGAGGGGGGAAGGTCTGTAACAAAATCCACTGAGAGGTGAGACCAGGGTCGTTGTGGAACGGGCAGGGGTTGTAACTTCCCCCTGGGCAGGTGTCTGGGCGCCTTACACTGGGCGCACACCGAGCAGGAGGAGACATAAACCCTCACATCCCTGGCTAACGTTGGCCACCAGTACTTAGCGCTAAGGCAGTGCACTGTCCGGCCAATACCTGAATGTCCAGAGGAGGGTGACGTGTGAGCCCAATAAATAAGTCGATCCCGAACCTCGAGCGGAACATACGTCCGACCCACAGGACACTGTGGAGGGCTAGGGTCGTTACGCAACGCCCGCTCGATTTCAGCATCGACCTCCCACACTACCGGTGCCACCAGACAAGACTCCGGTAGTATGGGAGTGGGCTCAACGGACCTCTCCTCTGTGTCATACCGCCGGGACAGGGCGTCTGCCTTACCGTTCTGGGACCCAGGGATGTACGTGATTTTAAATACGAACCGGGCTAGAAACATGTTCCACCGAGCCTGGCAAGGGTTCAGTCTCCTAGCTGCCCGGATGTACTCCAGGTTACGGTGGTCAGTCAAAATGAGGAAAGGGTGTTGAGCCCCCTCAAGCCAATGCCTCCACACCTTTAGGGCCTGTACCACGGCTAACAGCTCCCTGTCCCCTACGTCATAATTTCGCTCCGCCGGGCTGAGCTTCTTGGAGTAAAAAGCACAGGGGCGGAGTTTAGGTGGCGTGCCGGACCGTTGCGATAGCACGGCCCCTATACCGGCCTCAGACGCGTCCACCTCTACCTGAAATGGTAAAGCGGGATCCGAATGCGCCAGCACCGGAGCCGAAGTAAACAGGCCCTTCAGTCTCCCAAACGCCCTGTCCGCCTCAGCTGACCACTGCAAGTGCACCGGACCCCCCTTCAGAAGAGACGTTATGGGAGCTGCCACCTGTCCAAAACCCAGGATAAACCTCCGGTAGTAATTCGCAAAACCCAAGAACTGCTGCACCTCTTTAACCGTGGTTGGGGTTTGCCAATTACGCACGGCTGACACACGGTCAACCTCCATCTTCACCCCTGAAGCGGACAACTGATAACCCAAAAAGGAGATAGACTCCTGGAAAAACAGACATTTCTCTGCCTTGACATACAGGTCGTGCTCCAGCAGCCTCCTCAACACTCGGCGCACCAGCGCTACATGCTCGGCTCGGGTAGACGAGTACACTAGAATGTCGTCAATGTACCCGACCACACCTTGCCCCTGCATGTCCCGGAAGATCTCATCCACAAAGGTTTGGAAGACTGAAGGAGCATTCATCAACCCGTATGGCATGACGACATACTCGTAATGACCCGAGGTGGTACTAAATGCTGTCTTCCATTCATCGCCCTCCCTAATGCGCACCAAGTTGTAGGCGCTCCTGAGATCCAGTTTTGTGAAGAAACGCGCTCCGTGTAATGATTCCGTCATAGTCGCAATCAGAGGGAGTGGATAACTGTATTTCACAGTGATCTGATTGAGACTACGGTAATCAATACACGGGCGCAATCCTCCATCCTTTTTCTTCACAAAAAAGAACCTTGAGGACGCAGGGGAAGTGGAGGGCCGTATGTATCCTTGTCTCAGAGACTCGGCTATGTATGTCTCCATAGCCCCCTTCTCCTCTTGAGACAGAGGATACACATGGCTCCGCGGAAGCGCTGCTCCTGCCTGGAGGTCTATCGCACAATCCCCCTGTCTATGAGGTGGCATTCGCGTCGCCCTCGCCTTGCTAAACACGAGTGCTACCTCCTCATACTCAGGGGGAATGTGCATTGCGGGCACTTGGTTCGGACTCTCCACCGAGGTCGCCCCCACGGAAACACCCAGACATCGCCCCACACACTGGGCAGACCACTCCTTAAGAGCCCTCTGTTGCCACGAAATAGAGGGGTTATGGGTAATCAACCAGGGAAGCCCCAGCACCACTGGATACGTAGGAGAGTCGATCAGATATAACTGAATAGTTTCCTCATGACCCCCCTGCGTACTCATCCTAAGTGGCGCTGTGACCTCCCTAATCAACCCCGATCCCAACGGGCGGCTATCTAGTGCATGTACAGGGAAGGGAGCATTGACAGGAAGGAGGGGAATCCCTAACTTAACACACAAATTCCGATCAACAAAATTCCCAGCTGCGCCTGAATCTACTAGCGCCTTATGCTGGGAATGAGGTGCAACCTGTGGAAAACTGACAGGTATACATAGGTGCACAACAGAGAGCTCTGGATAAGTGGGGCGCCTACTCACCTGGAAGGACTCCCCAGTGCGTGGCCTGTTGTCTCGTCCCCCTGGAGACCCTCCCCAGCACCTAGCCGCAGTGTGCCCTCCACGGCCACAGTTGGTGCAGGGGACGGCCCCCCTCGGGCTCCTTCTCCTCCTCTCTCTAGCGCCAGCACCTCCGAGCTCCATAGGGCTCGGCTTGGAGGTGCTGGAGGGTGGAATGGACGGCCCCCAATCGGGACGTCCGCGGGTGACCAGCAGGGTGTCGAGACGGATGGACATGTCCACCAACTGGTCGAACGAGAGGTTGGTGTCCCTGCAGGCCAGCTCTTGGCGGACGTCCTCCCGCAGACTGCATCGATAGTGGTCGATGAGGGCCCGCTCATTCCACCCTGCATCCGCCCCTAGAGTCCGGAATTCCAAGGCGCACTCCTGGGCGCTCCTCTTCCCATGTCGGAGGTAGAATAGACGCTCCCCCGCCGCTTTCCCCTCAGGTGGATGGTCGAACACGGCCCTGAAGAGGCGGGAGAACTCCGCGTAGGTGATAGTGGCGGCGTCTATCCCCCTCCATTCGGCGTTGGCCCACTCCAACGCTTTGCCGGTGAGACAGGAGATGAGGGCGGAAACGCTCTCGTGTCCCGAGGGCGCCGGGTGTACGGTGGCCAGGTAGAGTTCCACCTGCAGGAGGAACCCCTGACACCCGGCAGCGGTGCCATCATACGCCCTCGGGAGCGAGAGCCGAATCCCACTGGGTTCCGGAGCTTGGATGGGCGGACTGACCGATAGGGGTGGTGAGGTAGGTGGAGGTGTGGGTACCCCTCTGTTCTCCCATCGGTGCAGAGTATTTATCACGTCCTGCAGGGCGGTCCCGATTTGATGGATCCTGTCGTCCTGCCCACGACTCGGGCGCTGCTGCTGCTCCTGCTGATTCCATCGTAGGTGTGTAATTCTGTCAGGAATAGCTGAATGTGGATGTGGTGCAGGAATCAGGCGCAGGACACAAAAGCTTCGTCCAACACACTTTAGTAGACGACCAAGAAATAACAAACGGGCCTCAAAAGAGCCCGGAGGCGAGCGATTACGCACACCGTGCGTAAACACCAAAATACAATAAGTGCGCACACAAGTGCGAAAACTCTCCAAAACAATGGAGCAAAACAATACAGCACCTGCTGACAGGCGGACAATTACACACAACAAACGACTAACAAAACGAGAACTTATAGGACACATAATCAACACTAAACGGAAACAGGTGTACAACTAAGACAAAACCAAACAAACATCGATAACATACAACGGTGGCAGCTAGTACTCCGGGGACGACGACCACCGAAGCCTGCCCGAACAAGGAGGAGCAGCAGCCTCGGCCGAAACCGTGACAGTTATTGGAATCTGTATTCATACAACTATTGTAATTTCATCATTTCAAGATCCAATCTCAAATCAAACTTCAACTTCAACTTTATTTTTATTTTCACACTTTAGAGTTAAACGTTAAAATTCAGGATAAAAAACGAACAAAAGTAATAAAATACATGAATCAAGAACAAAAAACAAAGGATGTGAAAAATAAAGTTTGCTTTAATAGGACAAGCTAAAAAGGCAGACTGTCAGATGGTACAGTGCATTCGGAAATATTCAGACCTCTTGACTTTTTCCACATTTTGTTACTTTACAGCCTTATTCTAAAATCGGTTTAAATGGTTTTTTCCCCCTCAAATCTACACACAATACCCCATAATCACAAAGCAAAAACAGGATTTTAGACATTTTTGCAAATTTATAATAACAAAAAAAAAACGGAAATATCACATTTACATAAGTATTCAGACCCTTTACTCAGTACTTTGTTGAAGCACCTTTGGCAGCGATTACAGCCTCAAGTCTTCTTGGGTATGACGCTACAAGCTTGGCACACCTGTATTTTGGGAGTTTTTCCCATTCTTCTCTGCAGATCCTCTCAAGCTCTGTCAGGTTTGATGGGGAGTGTTGCTGCACAGCTATTATCAGGTCTCTAAAGAGATGTTCGATCGGGTTAAAGTCCGGGCTCTGGTTGGGCCACTCAAGGACATTCAGAGACTTATCCCGAAGCCACTCCTGCATTGTCTAGGCTGTGTGCTTCGGGTCGTTGTCCTGTTTGAAGGTGAACCTTCGCCCCAGTCTGAGGTCCTGAGCGCTCTGGAGCAGGTTTTCATCAAGGGTCTGTCTATACTTGACTCCGTTCATCTTTCCCTCGATCCTGACTAGTCTCTGAGTCCCTGCCACTGAAAAACATCCCCACAGCATGATGCTGCCACCACCATGCTTTTTCTCTTTTTCTGAGAGTCTTTAGGTGCCTTTTGGCTTCCATCTGAGTGGCTTCCATCTGAAGGAGTGGCTTCCATCTGATTGGTGGAGTTCTGCAGAGATGGTTGTCCTTCTGGAAGGTTCTCCCATCTCCACAAGGGACTCTGAAGCTCTGTCAGAGTGACCATCGGGTTCTTGGTCACCTCCCTGACCAAGGCTCTTCTCCCTCGATTGCTAAGTTTGCCGGGCGGCCAGCTCTAGGAAGAGTCTTGGTGGTTCCAAACTTCTTCAATTTAAGAATGATAGAGCCACTGTGTTCTTGGGGACCTTCAATGCTGCAGAAATGTTTTGGTACCCTTCCTCAGATCTGTGCCTCGACGAAAACCTGTCTTGGAGCTTTACGGACAATTCCTTCGACCTCATGGCTTGGATTTTGCTCTGACATGCACTGTCAACTGTGGGACCTTATATAGACAGGGGTGTGCCTTTCCAAATCATGTCCAATCAATTGAATTTACCACAGGGGGACTTCAATCAAGTTGTAGAAACATCTCAAGGATGCTTAATGGAAACAGGATGCACCTGAGCTCAATTTCGAGTCTCATAGCAAAGAGTCTGAATACTTATGTAAATAAGATATTTCTGTTTATTTAGTATAAATTAGCTTCTTTTTTTTAATCAATTTTAGAATATGGCTGTAACGTAACAAAATGTGGAAAATGTCAAGGTGTCTGAATACTTCCATTCATCACTTTATATTCATCACAGAAGACTGAAATACAACAAAACTGTTTGACATAGAAATTTCTTTTGAAATATTCTTGATTAATTATGAAATTATTAAAAATATTAATAACATTCCACCTATGAGGCCAAAGAGGGCAATTTTTGTAATTGACTGCAGGAAAGGCTTGTTTCAAATGATCATCATCTGGTGAGTGGAACTGTTTTTTTCGTAATAATAATGTATTCTTTTTTTGTTTTTTCTCAGTCTGATTGGTTGACTGTGTCCACCCAGGCCCACTCATGCCTCCGCCCCTGATGCAAACAGGACATGATGACTGAATTACACATCACAAAAAGCTTACTAACCAAGACACATTTTTCAATACCTGGTTTGCATACCCATTTTTGCCTTAGTTAGAATTTACTGGTAGATATGAAACGTCTTTCCTACCTACCGGCTACCGATGACATTCTTCTGTGAGCTGCTCCATGCCAAAGCCAGTTGAGAGCTGAGCACTCTTGCTGCCTGCAGCTGAAACTAGGCTATGTGTGCGGCTGCGGCTCGCATGTGAATATATTTCACGTAATTTGCGATTGTGTAGGCTACTTTGTGCATGATTTCATTATTGTACTTCATAATTGATAAGTCGTAATCCTCAACTATACTACTTTGATACGCATCAGTGGGGATTAAGAAGTGTGTACACACAATGCCCACTGAATTTTTTTTTGAATATATGTCGAATACCTGCATATAGCCTCCACTACAATACCGGCCCTTTGTGTTTTACAAAAAGTGCACTCTCCTACATGTATTACCTTTGCTGTTCGTTCAGCATCACAAACCTGTCACACACTGAAGGCCTATTGGTTCGCCACTGCACAAACATTTCTATAATAGATATAAAGACTGATCAGGTATACATTTGTCAAGAAGGAGTGTATATATTTGGCCTGGCGAAGCGGTTTTATGCGCTTATTGAATGGGATCTGAAAATTATGAGTTTTTACTCATTTACATTTACATTTACGTCATTTAGCTGACGATCTTATCCAGAGCGACTTACAAATTGGTGCATTCACCCTATAGCCAGTGGGATAACCACTTTACAATATGTTATTTTATTTTTTTTTATTTTTTTTAGGGGGGGGGGGGGGGGTAGAAGGATTACTTTATCCTATCCCAGGTGTTCCTTAAAGAGGTGGGGTTTCAAATGTCTCCGGAAGGTGGTGAGTGACTCCGCTGTCCTGGCGTCGTGAGGGAGCTTGTTCCACCATTGGGGTGCCAGAGCAGCGAACAGTTTTGACTGAGCTGAGCGGGAATTATGCTTCCGCAGAGGAAGGGGAGCCAGCAGGCCAGAGGTGGATGAACGCAATGCCCAGATGCGAGCTTCAACTGGAAGCCAGTGGAGTGTGTGGAGGAGCGGGGTGACGTGAGAGAACTTGGGAAGGTTGAACACCAGACGGGCTGTGGCATTCTGGATGAGTTGTAGGGGTTTAATGGCACAGGCAGGGAGCCCAGCCAACAGCGAGTTGCAGTAATCCAGACGGGAGATGACAAGTGCCTGGATTAGGACCTGTGCCGCTTCCTGTGTAAGGCAGGGTCGTACTCTCCGAATGTTGTAGAGCATGAACCTGCAGGATCGGGTCACCGCCTTGATGTTAGCGGAGAACGACAGGGTGTTGTCCAGGGTCACGCCAAGGCTCTTTGCACTCTGGGAGGAGGACACAACAGAGTTGTCAACCGTGATGGCGAGATCATGGAACGGGCAGTCCTTCCCCGGGAGGAAGAGCAGCTCCGTCTTGCCAAGGTTCAGCTTGAGGTGGTGATCCGTCATCCATACTGATATGTCTGCCAGACATGCAGAGATGCGATTCGCCACCTGGTTATCAGAAGGGGGAAAGGAGAAGATTAGTTGTGTATCGTCAGCGTAGCAATGATAGGAGAGGCCATGTGAGGATATGACAGAGCCAGGTGACTTGGTGTATAGGGAGAATAGGAGAGGGCCTAGAACTGAGCCCTGGGGGACACCAGTGGTGAGAGCACGTGGTGCGGAGACAGCTTCTCGCCACGCCACTTGGTAGGAGCGACCGGTCAGGTAGGACGCAATCCAGGAGTGAGCCGCGCCGGAGATGCCCAGCTCGGAGAGGGTGGAGAGGAGGATCTGATGGTTCACAGTATCAAAGGCAGCAGACAGGTCTAGAAGGACAAGAGCAGAGGAGAGAGAGTTAGCTTTAGCAGTGCGGAGATCCTCCGTGACACAGAGAAGAGCAGTCTCAGTTGAATGACCAGTCCTGAAACCTGACTGGTTTGGATCAAGAAGGTCATTCTGAGAGAGATAGCAAGAGAGTTGGCTAAAGACGGCACGCTCAATAGTTTTGGAAAGAAAAGAAAGAAGGGATACTGGTCTGTAGTTGTTGACATCAGTGGGATCGAGTGTTGGTTTTTTGAGAAGGGGTGCAACTCTCGCTCTCTTGAAGACAGAAGGGACATAGCCAGCGGTCAAGGATGAGTTGATCAGCGAGGTGAGGTAGGGGAGAAGGTCACCGGAGATGGTCTGGAGAAGAGAGGAGGGGATGGGGTCAAGCGGGCAGGTTGTTGGGCGGCCTGCAGTCACAAGTCGCAGGATTTTATCTGGAGAGAGAGGGGAGAAAGAAGTCAAAGCATAGGGTAGGGCAGTGTAGGCAGGACCAGCAGTGTCATTAGACTTAACAAACGAGGATCGGATGTCGTCAACCTTCTTTTCAAAGTGGTTGACGAAGTCATCCACAGAGAGAGAGGAGGGGGGGGGGGGGGGGGGGGGGGAGGATTCAGCAGGGAGGAGAATGTGGCAAAGAGCTTCCTAGGGTTAGAGGCAGATGCTTGGAATTTAGAGTGGTAGAAAGTGGCCTTAGCAGCAGAAACAGATGAAGAAAATGTAGAGAGGAGGGAGTGAAAAGATGCCAGGTTGGCAGGGAGTTTAGTTTTCTTCCATTTCCGCTCCGCTGCCCGGAGCTCTGTTCTGTGAGCTCGCAATGAGTCATCAAGCCACGGAGCTGGAGGGGAGGACCGAGCCGGCCGGGAGGATAGGGGACACAGAGAGTCAAAGGATGCAGAAAGGGAGGAGAGGAGGGTTGAGGAGGCAGAATCAGGAGATTGGAGGGAGAAGGATTGAGCGGAGGGAAGAGATGATAGGATGGAAGAGGAGAGAGTAGTGGGAGAGAGAGAGCGAAGGTTGCGGCAGCGCATTACCATCTGTGTAGGGGCAGAGTGAGTAGTGTTGGAGGAGAGCGAGAGAGAAAAGGATACAAAGTAGTGGTCGGAGACATGGAGGGGAGTTGCAGTGAGATTAGTAGAAGAGCAGCATCTAGTAAAGATGAGGTCAAGCATATTGCCTGCCTTGTGAGTAGGGGGGGACGGTGAGAGGGTGAGGTCAAAAGAGGAGAGGAGTGGAAAGAAGGAGGCAGAGAGAAATGAGTCAAATGTAGACGTAGGGAGGTTGAAATCCCCCAAAACTGTGAGGGGTGAGCCATCCTCAGGAAAGGAACTTATCAAGGCGTCAAGCTCATTGATGAACTCTCCAAGGGAACCTGGAGGGCGATAGATGACAAGGATATTAAGCTTAAATGGGCTAGTGACAGTGACAGCATGGAATTCAAACGAGGAGATAGACAGATGGGTTAGGGGAAAAATTGAGAATGTCCACTTGGGAGAGATGAGGATTCCTGTGCCACCACCCCTCTGACCAGATGCTCTCGGGGTATGCGAGAACACATGGTCAGACGAGGAGAGAGCAGTAGGAGTAGCAGTGTTTTCAGTGGTAATCCATGTTTCCGTCAGTGCCAGGAAGTCGAGGGACTGGAGGTTAGCATAGGCTGGGATGAAGTCAGCCTTGTTGGCAGCAGAACGGCAGTTCCAGAGGCTGCCTGAGACCTGGAACTCCAGGTGTGGGGTGCGTGCAGGGACCACCAGGTTAGAGAGGCAGCAGCCACGCGGTGTGAGGCGTTTGTGTAGCCTGTGCGGAGAGGAGAGAACAGGGATAGGCAGAGGCATAGTTGACAGGCTGTAGCAAATGGCTACAATAATGCAGAGGACATCGGAATGAAATGAACTAAACATCTGGGAAAGGAGAGAGTAGGGCCTCCCTCACCAAAACTCCCAAATATAACTCACCCAACTTCCACCTCAGAAACTATAATTGTTTCACTGAACCACCCACATAAAAACTCTCCCAACTTCCACTTTAGAAATTAGAATTGTTGTGAACTACAGCGGTTCAATGTTTCAAGGAATAGACTCAACTTACTTTATTCAGCTAGCTAACTATGACGCCATAGCTAACTAGCATGCTAGCATCCAATAACACACAGTTTAGCACCAATACTTGGTTACAACAAACTACCAATAGTGTGTTAACACACTAAACACATAATTCGTGTCCGTGTCTAGTTCCTTTCATAACGCAGCAATAATTAAACGTTGGCTAGCTAGCACAAATATATTGTATTTAGCTGCTACAGTACAGCTAGCTGGTCGTGTTGGCTAGCTAGCAATGGCTGCTGTGTTGACTTTGTTTGAAAAACGGCGGCGCTGCGAACAAATGTAACTGGCTAAAAGGATATTGTATCTAGTTGCTACCGTTGCTAATAGCTACTCGCCAGCTAGTCCAGGAGGTGAGTTAGCTAGCTAGCTAGCTTCGTGCTACACCCGGCACCGCCGAATACAATGCTAACCTACAATAACTACCCACAACAGCCCACGATGCCTACCTACAATACCTAACTACAATCTAAATACATAATTTAAGCCTTACTCGACAAAGCCCAAACTATGTATAAAGCCAAACTTACCCAACGCCAGCTGTCTGGGTGGCAGACAAGAAGACATTTGTCTTCTGCAATCAGTAGCTGTAATTAAGTACAGTAGCTACTAACTACCTAACGTTAATGCCTCAGATAATGAGGTTAGAAAAACAGCTGAATGGTAGGTAGCTAGCTTGCTTAATTACAGGTACTCTTAAGCGTGAAATAACATTGGAAACAACTATCCACCGTTGCTAAAAGTTACCAGTAGCTACCCGCTAGCTAGCTAGCTTTATTGGTCCAGGTAGTGGGTTAGCTAGCCTCGTGCTTCGCCGGGCTCCGCCGTATACAATACTTACCTACAATAATTACCTACAATAACCTACAATAACTACCTAAATAAACTACCTACAATACCTAACTACAACTACCTACCTACAATCTAAATACATGGTTTAAGCTTTACTCAACACCATATAAGAAGCCAAGCTTACCTCCTGCTAGAGACAGACAGACAAGAGCGACTCTACTCCTCTGGTCTCGGGAAGAAATAAGAGTCCTCACTGTCCGAGAGAGTCAAGACCGAGTTAAAATGTCTGACACAGAGACAAGACCAAGACACTCAAAATGTGGCCTCGAGTACTACAACACTGCCAGAAACCATATACTGGACCATAGTCCAAAACTCATTGGCTATGGAGGTGCATATTTGGTGTGCAATACTGTTTTCCACATAACCTTGCAAAGCTCTCACAGAACTGTTGTATAAAGTGGGAATAAGCCTCTCCAACTCGCTCAATGTTGATACATCTTGTACATAAGATGTTACAGGCTTTGACAAAATGGGTCCAAACAAACATAATGGGCATCCTCCACAAGTCCCTTAAGGTGTAAACACGTATATTTTTTCCATTCTTCTGGATTGAAATGAGAAAACCCTAATGAGATTTTATTAGGTAATTTTATTAGGTAGCCCATCATCCAGCACACCAATGTTCTTCCACACATGAAAAGTAAAACAAAAATGTTGCTGTCCACAGTAAAAGATTATGCATAGGGTCCACTACATCCCATTGGTCAAAAACTGGTTGAATCAACATTGTTTCCACGTAATGTCAACCCCCAAATTAAATGTGATGACGTTGAATCAGCGTGAAAACTGATTGGATTTGAGAAAAGACATAAACTTAAGGAAATGTTGTCCTTTTTCACCCAATTTTCACCTAAACCCAATTATATGGTGAAATGTTTGTTGATTTCACATTGAATTCACATTAGTTGACAACTCAATCAAAATCTAGACGTTGAACTGACATCTGCAACCAGTGGGATGTCTATGGGCAGGAAGTATGGCCATTTAAATAACTTTGAGAATCTGGCCCTAGTTTTAGTCTCTATGGCTTTCCTTTCTGCCCTGGTCTTAGCCTGTGTCCACCAGGGTTGATGCCAATTCCAATTAACTCAGAAAGTAAAACAAATTACAATTCCAAATTTTCCACATGGAAAAACATTGGAGAGAATTGGAATTGGAATGTCAGTGTACTTCCTGAATTGACTTGAATTGACCCCAACCCTGGTGACCACATGTTGAGGTGTGATATTATATGGTCATATAGTATTGTAGGTTTGGCTGATTATAGAAATATACAGTGCCTTTCAAAAGTATTCATCCCCATTGGCATTTTTCCTATTTTGTTGCATTACAACCTGTAATTTAAATTGATTATTATTTGGATTTCATGTAATGGACATACACAAAATAGTCCAAATTGGTGAAGTGAATTGAAAAAAATAACTACATTTCAAAAAGAAAATACCGGAAAAGTGGTGCGTGCATATGTATTCACCCCCTTTGCTATGAAACCCCTAAATAAGATCTGGTACAACCAATTACCTTCAGAAGTCACATAATTAGTTAGATAAAGTCCACCTGTGTGCAATCTAAATGTCACATGATTTGTCACATGATCTCAGTATATGTACACCTGTTCTGAAAGGCCCCAGAGTCTGCAACACCACTATGCAAGGGGCACCACCATGAAGACCAAGGAGCTCTCCAAACAGGTCAGGGACAAAGTTGTGGAGAAGTACAGATCAGGGTTGGGTTAAAAAATATCAGAAACTTTGAACATCCCAGGAAGCACCATTAAATCCATTATAAAAAAGGCCGCCCACCGAAACTCACGGACCAGGCAAGGAGGGAATTAATCAGAGAGGCAACAAAGAGACCAAAGGTAACCCTGAAGGAGCTGCAAAGCTCAACAGCGGAGATTGGAGTATCTGTACATAGGACCACTTTAAGGCGTACACTCCATAGAGCTGGGCTTTACGGAAGAGTGGCCAGAAAAAAGCCATTGCTTAAAGAAAAAAATAAGCAAACACATTTGGTGTTTGCCAAAAGCCATGTGGGAGACTCCCCAGACATCTGGAAGAAGGTACTCTGGTCAGATGAGACTAAAATTGAGCTTTTTGGCCATCAAGGAAAACGTTATGTCTGGCGCAAACCCAACACCTCTCCTCACCCCGAGAACACCATCCCCACAGTGAAGCATGGTGGTGGCAGCATCATGCTGTGGGGATGTTTTTCATCGGCAGGGACTGGGAAACTGGTCAGAATTTAAGGAATGATGGATGGCGCTAAATACAGGGAAATTCTTGAGGGAATCCTGTTTCAGTCTTCCAGAGATTTGAGAATGGGACGGAGGTTCACCTTCCAGCAGGACAATGACCCTAAGCATACTGCTAAAGCATCACTTGAGTGGTTTAAGGGGAAACATTTAAATGTCTTGGAATGGCCTAGTCAAAGCCCAGACCTCAATCCAATTGAGAATCTGTGGTATGACTTAAAGATTGCTGTTCACCAGCGGAACCCATCCAACTTGAAGGAGCTGGGGCAGTTTTGCCTTGAAGAGTGAGCAAAAATCCCAGTGGCTAGATATGCCAAGCTTATAGAGACATACCCCAAGACACTTGCAGCTGTAATTGCTGCAAAAGGTGGCTCTACAAAGTATTGACTTTGGGGAGGGGGTGAATAGTTATGCACGCTCAAGTTTTCTGTTTCTTTGTCTTATTATTTGTTTGTTTCACAAGAAAAAATATTTTGCATCTTCAAAGTGGTAGGCATGTTGTGTAAATCAAATGATACAAACCCCCTAAAAATCTATTTTAATTCCAGGTTGTAAGGCAACAAAATAGGAAAAATGCCAAGGGGGGTGAATACTTTCGCAAGCCACTGTAATTACTCCTCAGAGCACTGAATCCAAAAAAGCCTCCACATTTGTGGAATGTCGTGGAACACTGGCACAAATCAGCCAATCAAATTAATAGGAATAGAAGAGGGCGTGGTGATACCAGCACAGATACCAGTCTTTAGATCAGCGTTTCCCAAACTTGGTCCAGGGGACCCCAATGGGTGCACAATTTGGTTTTTGCCATAGCACTGCACAGCTGACTCAAATAATTAAAGTTTGATGATGAGTTCGTTATTTGAGTCAGCTGTGCAGTGGTTCGGCAAAAACCAAAACGTGCACCCCTTGGGATCCCCAGGACCGAGTTTGTGAAATGCTGCTTTAGATCCTCAGAGTGGACAGGAAGTGACAAGATTCTTCAGATAAGTACTAACCCTTTGATGCGTACATCACATAGTTGTGATCAATGTTGAGTGGTCCCTGCAGCGTACCATCGCAAATATGTGATTGGAATCGTAGCAACAGAGCATAGCTATGATGCAACAAACACTTCTAAACAACATTGTCTGAAAAGCATCTAAACAATGTTTTGTACTGATGGGAAATAAAGGTCTTCAAAACTTTATTCCTCAATATCACCTTTTATTGTAAAAGATAAATGCAATCTTCATCATCCAAACATCACACGGAACACATCCACAACCAAATTCATTCCATAAACCAGTCTAAATAACAAGTTGCACTGACAAAAAACATAATATAAGTTAGCGACATAAAAGCCTACTGCCTAGCCTAACCGTAGCGCAAAAGCTAAACAGGGATGAAACCATTTGGGGGGGTCATTTCATTTGTGGGGGGGGGGTTTCAAGTCCATGGGGGGTAGAAATAGGGGAGGTATCGTGGGGGGATATGATGCAGGAAATACTACTATGATGGGGCATTTATCAACTAATGGGGGGCAAGCAGAGGAGAAGTTTATATGCTAAATAAAAAATAAAACCCCTGGAAAGGTGGGTCTGAGCTGGCAACTCTGAGGTACCATAGTTACAATCTGATGACCTGTTTAAAACCACTGGGAACTCAGAAATCTCCAACTTCAGTGCGGTCAAGACAACTGGGAACTCTGAAAAAACGAGCTCCGACTGGAAAAAAAATATTTTTGAACGGTCATCCAGCTCGGGAACTTGTGCCTCTTTCTAGAGCTCTGACTTTCAGACCTAAAGACCACTGACGTCATGATTTGACCTCGTATTTTTCGGAGTTCCCAGTTGTCTTGAAAGCACCATACGTTAGTCGAGTGAACTATCCCTTCACCTCGTTTTTTATAACACCTTTTGTCTGACAGACGCTTATGTGACAACCAGAATGCATTGTATGATGTCAAAAAACATGGCGCCACAAATAACTGGCAAACAGCTTAGCATTAGCTCATCATAATTAGTACAACCTTCAAAAAAGTATTTTACACATATAATAAATGAATAAAACAGTAAATACATTATGCTCCATACATACATATGGTATACTACGGTAGAAACGACAACAAGATATACAGAAAATAAGGCCCTTACTTTGATAGGAACGCACACATGTCCAAAGTTATTATTTGTAGCTAAAGAAAACAACAATGAAGGCAATGCGGTTGCCAGCGGGAAAAAGTTTGTGCAAGGCCTGTTCTGACTAAAGATGGGAAGTGCTTGGGCTCTCGATGAAGAGTTCTCAACAATGAACTGAGCTACTTCATATGTGAATTAATGAGGAGGCGGAACACACCTCAATTCAAACTGTTGTTAGAAAATAATTTGAAATTGACAAGTTGAAACAGACTATAGATAATTAGCAGGCAGCGTGTCTTGGTTTGAGGGCAGCTTGGGTTAACTGTCCTGTTGCATAACAATCACATTTTGGAACAGTGAGTGCATTCAGACATCACGCTCATAAAAAAACTCATGCTGGGTTGACCGTTAGAGATATTTGGAACTCAAATGTGAAAAAGCTCATGAGTACAAGTACTAATGTAACCTATTTGGTGCTGTGTTGACTACCCCCGCATGGGGGTAGTCAACTGTAGCTCAGCTGGTAGAGCACGGCGCTTGTAACGCCAAGGTAGTGGGTTCGATCCCCGGGACCACCCATACACAAAAATGTATGCACGCATGACTATAAGTCGCTTTGGATAAAAGTGTCTGCTAAATGGCATATTATTATTATATATTATATGGAGAGAAAGAGAACTGTGGGTTTTTACTGAATCTCTCTAAATCATGAGGCTCATTTTTATTTCCTGATGCACATGAAAATTCTCTGTGACAAGAATGATCAATTAAGATCCAACATCTGTAGGAGTTTGGCTCTAAACAAGTTCTGTTCAAAATGAAGCAAGGTGGCAAATAAACTTGAACAACATTACCTTGAAAACATAGAAATTGGTGGAAAGCGTGAATATGAACTTGAACAATATTACCTTGCTAAATAAACAAAATACTGTTTTGGAATTTCTCTCATCTCATAATGGGTCTTATTGACGTGGTCTCATTAGGAAGGTAACCTCCAGAGTGAGCAGTGTGTGTCTGAGGGGTTCATCTGTCTATCACTCCATATCTCTCACACGTTGCTATGGCAGTTGAGATACTCAGATACTGCCCCATAAAGGAGTGGTGCGGAGAGTGGCGAAGTGTCATACCTAGGTATGATCTGGTCTGCGCAGGTGGAGATGGTCTGCTCTTGCCTTCAGTACAGAGACAGAGACCATACAAATACACAGACCGTACCAATGATCATCTTCAAGAAGAACTCAAGGAGAACTTGATTTGTTGTTTTTATAATTCATCAACCATACGAATGATAATCAATTATTATCTTTCAAGGGAAACTTACTTTCAAGACTTTGAAATTACTTTGTTTGATTAATCATCTAAATCGCTTAACTTGGATAAACTGAACGTTCTCAGGTCCTGTGTACACTAGTCGTGTGTGCCTGCTGTCAATGACAATAGAGTTCAACTCCTCCCATGAGATAGTGTTTGTGCTGCATGGACTGAACATGACACAGACATACAAACACATCTACTTCTCATTTACTCTCATCCTATACCTCTTCACCATTGTTGTGAATCTGACACTGATCGTTACCATTTTTCTGGAGAAAATGTTGCATGACCCTATGTATTTATACCTCTGTAATCTGTGTATTAATGATATCTGTGGCGCTTCAGCTTTCTACCCAAAGATACTTTATGACCTTTTATTTGAATCTCATGTGATAACATACATAGGGTGCATGACCCAGATATTAGTCATCTACTCCTATGTTTTCTGTGAATTCACCAGCTTGACAGTGATGGCATATGACAGGTATGTTGCCATCTGCAAGCCTTTACAATACCACTCTATCATGACTACTCGAAAAGTGTGGACACTGCTTCTTCTTACTTGGCTTTTCTCATGGCTAGAAAGTAGCATTGGGATGGGACTAACAGCTAGGTTACCCCTCTGTGGCCTCGACATCGATAAACTCTACTGCTCAAACTGGGCCGTCGTGAAGCTCTCATGCGTTGACACCACTCTGAACAACCTCTACGGCTTCATTATCACTTTTTCTCACATCTCTCAAACGATACTCATCCTGATTTCTTACGTGAACATCATCAAAGCCTCTTTGCGTTCCCGGGTGGAAAGGAAGAAGTTCATGCAGACCTGTCTGCCTCATCTGATTACCCTAACTAACTTCACCATATCCATCACCTTCGATGTGATATACGCTCGCTATGGTAGCAACACCAGCCTGCTGGCCCTGAGGAATATCATGGCAGTGGAGTTCCTAATTGTGCCTCCTCTAGTGAACCCTATAATATATGGGATGAAACTCACTCAGATTCGGAATCGAGTTGGACAGATGTTTAACCGTAAAGTTGCTGACCTGACCTAATTAATTGTGGTGATGTACTGCAGTGTGTATCAACATATCTTTCTTGTTGATCTATTTTACATAAAGCTAGACCATTTGCATGTGTTCTTTTTAATGGAAATTAGGAAGGAAAAGCTGCAACTTGTTCACAATTAAAAACGTGGTACTTTATTTATTGAAATATAAAAATCATGACATTTCATCCATCAATGGCAGTCATCAGAATACTTTTTCAAGGACGTCATGTGTAATAACTTTGGCCCACTTATTTGTTGTTTTAATGACTGCGTTATTCTCCATGAAGTCATCTTCTTACACTGACCAATTAAGTGAAAATAGCTGTGTATATGTCACAGGTGAGACAAATGCTCGTTGATTACTTTGCAAGCTTTAGCCCATGTGCTTGCTAATTGATTAATTGAGATTTGTGATTAGCTCCCTGTTGTTCCATGCCCCTTTACAGAGAGGAAGTGGCGAAGCGAGAGATTTTACTCTGCCCAAAATCTGTCCACACAAAATAATCCCACAAAGTGAGGAATTTTTGTATGGAGGTCAATGAGAGATTGTCGAATTAGGTCAACAAATAATGTAATTGCTAATTGAGACTTATTTGATCTAACAGAATTTTTGCAATCGTTAGGTTGTTACAAATGCACTGACATACTGTAACTGGACGCATGTGGCATTTCAGAAAAAATAAATAACCTACTTTATCAGAGTTGTGCCTCTTTTCATAGAGATTGATAGAAGACTCATCATGGATATAACCCATTTTAACATGGACATTGCCATTGAGGGCTTCCACCATTTAAGGTAGTTGACTGGGTGGGGATTCCTATGAGTTGGGAGCCATCAGGCAATGAAGAAGGAAAAAATGTATCACTTTAAAATAGAGATGGCCTCAGTGGTGCTGCCCATTCTGTCACAGACACTATAATGGCATAGATACAAAGATGAGTTCTATATACTGTATCTATATGGCCCATTGTTCACACGCGTATCTGCCCTCTCATTGCCTATAATGGTCCCACCTGATCTTGCATCCTCCCGCCTGCCTTCCATCTTTGAGGACATGTACAGTATTTCCATTGTTATTGCGGTCAATCGACTTCATAACTTTTGGTTGAGATGCGACTGCCCAGGGGAAGGTACAGGTGAGAGGGAAGATACGTTGTTGAAGCATACATTTCAGTTTGAAGCTGTGGCAGAGCTAAGCCTAGTTTTTGCTAAGAAAAGTATTACTTGGATGAAATTCTGATTTGAGTTAAGGTTGATGCCGAGATTCTTTCCCTCCACCTGCACTGAAACCTGTTTTTGTTTGATTGTGTTCATTGTTTTGTGTTATCCTCCCTCCATTGTGTTTGCTAAGCAAAAGCTAACTTGGTTTATGGAAGCTAAAATTGGGAAATAAATACATGAACTTGTGAACTTTTTTTTTAAGGGGGTAGGTCAGCTTTAATATTACGGATAGATTGTAACTTCCATCAATGTAATTGTCTGCATCACTTCCAATCCCCCATATGTATTTTTCTCTCGCATATATATATATATATATATACACATATATATATATACACATACATTTACATACACATATACATATCCTTTAAAAAAAATATATTTCCCTTGATTACTTTCCAACCCCACCACCCCTTCCCTAATTGGAGTAAACTAATGAACAAAAATGCTTAGGCCTCTACTTCCAGCTTATACATACTATCTACATTTTATGGACACAGTCAATTTCACAATAATTCTATTTTGTTTCTTTTTACTCCTGAACTTCCTCTACGCTCAACCTCTCCGATCATCTTCATGATGTCCATCCGGTTTGCTTCTATATGCCATATCTTTCTAACTGTGCTCTTTCACAAAAGCTCTCAACCTGTAACCTATATACTTATCATGGACACAGTATGCTTTATATTAGTTATCTTCTTGTTATTAGTTGTTGTTATTAGTCCCATCCTTCAACTCCATTCAACCCCACCCATCTATCTCTTAACACCATCCATATTGGATTTTTATTTGCCATATATTTTTTAACTGTACTGTGATGTTTTACAAAAGTTCTGAACTTTTCCATTCTCATTGTCTCTACAGATTGTAAACTGAAAATAAATATTTTTGCTATAAGTATTATTATATTATTGATCGATTGACTATGACTTTTCAGATTACCCAGTAGTGCTATCTGCAGAGTTAGCTCCAGGTAAATATTGCAATACTTTAGCCATTCCTGGACCTGTGTCCAAAAACAAGCTACAAATGGACAGTACCAAAACAAATGATCTAATGATTCTGTCTCTTCACAGCAAAATCTGCAGAGCTGGGAAGATTGTATCCCCCATTTAAATAACATTCTATTGGTAGCAAGAATTGTATATAATAATTAAAATGGAAAAATTCTATGTTTTGAATCCGACGTCGTTTTGCGTATCAGTTCATAAACACTATGCCATGGAATCGGTACGTCAAAAATCTCTTCCCAACTATTTTGCAATGTATATGGGACGGCTGTCAATCCTTTGGTCCTTAAATTAAACTGGTATACTTTTTTATTTATCACAATTTTCTTTAACCAATTGTGTTCTTTAATGCAGGGCCGACAGACCAGTTCCTTACTTTTTCCCCCTTTTTTGCTCTAATGCTGCAATTATTTGGTTGTAATTTTTGGTAGAGCAGACATTTCCATATGTTTTTGTTGGCTGCATGTGCGACATAACTCCACCAGTCCTACCTATGATATCATTTATGAAGATTATACTTTATTTTTTTATTTTTTTATAATGTTTTTTTTATCAATTAGTATATTTGAGTTTAACCACAATATTTGTTGCATTATTTGTTCTTTTGTTTCTGGAGGATTACATTGAAATTGGCTTGTTTTAGAAATAGTGATATTTGGGAGATGATTTCCTTTTCAAATAACTGAAAGTGAGAGGTTGTAATCTGAATAAAGGGAAAAAGGCCATTCTTGATCATTGGGTGAGACAATCTTACTAATTTGCTAGAGAACCAGTTCGGATTTAAGTATAACTTTTGTATGACTGAAGCTTTTAGTGATAGGTCTAATGCTTTAATATTTAATAATTTCTGTCCTCCGAATTCATATTCATTATATAAATAGGCCCGTTTAATTTTGTCTGGCTTGCCGTTCCAAATAAAATTGAATATTTTTTTTCTCATATAATTAAAAAAACTATTCGCTAGGGGTAGGCAAGACCATAAGCAAATAGGTAAACTGGGATAATCCTAAAGAGTTAATCAGGGTGATTTTTCCACAAATTGACAGGTAATTACCTTTCCATGGTAGCAAGATCTTATCTATTTTTGCTAACTGTCTATTAAAATGTATTGGAGTGAGATCATTTATTTCATTTGGGATATGTATTCCGAGTATATCCACATCACCATCAGACCATTTTATTGGTAAACTACAAGGTAATGTAATTTTTTTATTTTTTTGTGATACAATACGTAATATAGTACATTTGTCATAATTTGGTTGTAATCCAGAGAGGTTAGAAAATGTATCTAGATCCTCTATGAGGCTGTGGAGGGATTCTAGTTGTGGATTTAAAAGAAAACATGACTCATCAGTGTACAATGACACCTTTGTTTTTAAGCACTGGATTTCTAATCCCTTGATATTATTGTTGGATCTCATTTTAATAGCTAACATCACGATGGCCATAATAAATAGATATGCCAATAGTGGACAACCTTGTTTCACTCCTCTTGACAGTTAATTTTTTTTAGAGAAATAGCCATTATATACTATTTTACACATAGGGTTACTATACATGATTTTAACCCAATTTATAAGAGATTCTCCAAAATTGAAATGCTCCAGGCATTTATATATAAACCCCAGTCATACTTTATCAAATTCCTTTTCAAAGTCTGCTATGAATAGCAGGCCTGGTTTACCAGATTTTTCATAGTGTTCTATTGTTTCCAATACTTGCCTTATATTATCTCCAATGCATCGTCCATGTAAAAAACCAATCTGATTAGAATGAATAATATCCGACAATACCTTTTTAATTCTATGCGCTATACATTTTGCTAGAATTTTTGCATCACAACACTGAAGTGTAAGGTGCCTCCAATTTTTTTTAATTGACTGGATCTTTATATTTTCCACTTTTATCCTGTTTCAGTAATAATGAGATCAGACCTTCTTCTTGAGTGTCTGATAATCTACCATTTACATAGGAGTGGTTAAAACATGCTAATAACGGTCCTCTGAGTATATACTTGTGAACCTTTACCTGCCTCTGATTTTCCTTTCATGAATTTCCACTCAAGCCCATTCTCAAAGAACGTGTGTTGCCTATGGTAGAACTGCTATTCAGAGCTCTCTATGCTCTTGCTGTAAACCTAGAGTGGTCTCGAATTTCTATGGTAGTGAACTGAGTTTAGTCACAGCCCCTCTTGGCCAGTGTGTGGCATATAGACCTACTTTATGTATGTGGGGGAGAGTGGGGTAAGTTGCGCCATTTTTTACATTCAGTATCACTCTAAGGGAAATATAGTATCTACATACAGTGGTGGAAAAAAGTATTTAGTCAGCCACCAATTGTGCAAGTTCTCCCACTTAAAAAGATGAGAGAGGCCTGTAATTTTCATCATAGGTACACATAAACTATGACAGACAAAATGAGAAAAAAATATCCAGAAAATCACATTGTAGGATTTTTTATGAATTTTTTTGGAAATTATGGTGGAAAATAAGTATTTGGTCAATAACGAAAGTTTCTCAATACTTTGTTATATACCCTTTGTTGGCAATGACACAGGTCAAACGTTTTCTGTAAGTCTTCACAAGGTTTTCACACACTGTTGCAGGTATTTTGGCCCATTCCTCCATGCAGATCTCCTCTAGAGCAGTGATGTTTTGGGGCTGTCGCTGGGCAACACGGACTTTCAACTCCCTTCAAAGATTTTCTATGGGGTTGAGATCGGGAGACTGGCTAGGCCACTCCAGGACCTTGAAATGCTTCTTACGAAGCCACTCCTTCGTTGCCTGGGCGGTGTGTTTGGGATCATTGTCATGCTGAAAGACCCAGCCACGTTTCATCTTCAATGCCCTTGCTGATGGAAGGAGGTTTTCACTCAAAATCTCACGATACATGGCCCCATTCATTCTTTCCTTTACACGGATCAGTCGTCCTGGTCCCTTTGCAGAAAAACAGCCCCAAAGCATGATGTTTCCACCCCCATGCTTCACAGTAGGTATGGTGTTCTTTGGATGCAACTCAGCATTCTTTGTCCTCCAAACACGACAAGTTGAGTTTTTACCAAAAAGTTATATTTTGGTTTCATCTGACCATATGACATTCTCCCAATCCTCTTCTGGATCATCCAAATGCACTCTAGCAAACTTCATCACCGACGACGATGAGACGGCATATAAGGAGGAGGTCAGAGACCTGGCAGTGTGGTGCCAGGACAACAACTTCACCCTCAACGTCAGCAAGACAAAGGAGCTGATTGTGGTCTACAGGAAATGGAGGGCCGAGCATGCCCCCATTCACATCGACTGGGCTGTAGTGGAGTGGGTTGAGAGCTTCAAGTTCCTCAGTGTCCACATCACAAGGATCTATCATGGTCCACAAACACCAACATAGTTGTGAAGAGGGCATGACAATCCATCTTCCCACTCAGGAGGCGGAAATGATTTGGCATGGGCCCTAAGATCCTCAAAAAGTTATACAGCTGCACCATTGAGAACATCTTGACTGACTGCATCACCGCTTGGTATGGCAACTGCTTGGCATCCGACCACAAGGCTCTACAAAGGGTAGTACATACAGCCCAGTGCATCACTGTCATAATTAATATCAGTTTAGGTTGAGATTTTAGATAAGGAAAATCAAGAGAGTTTGGATGAATTATTATTCTTATTATTTTTGTAATACATGTCCTGATCTTCTTGGTCCTAATACCATATATTATTAGATTGGATTCTAATATATTCATAGATTCTGGGTCCTGAACTTTTTACTGTTTACATTAACAATATCAACTTGTCTGTAAAAAACTGTAACCTGCATTTGTCCAAAAAAACTGTAACCTGCACTTAGGTCCAAAAGGCTTCTTAACAGCTTCTACCCCCAAGACTTTAGAACAGCTAATCAAACAGCTACCCGGACTATTTGCATTGACCAGACTCTATCTGAACTATAGTCTGCCATCATGGTATTACAGAAAAACTTTATTGACCTGAAATTAACATTGAATGCAGGTAAAACTAAGTAAATGTTGTTCTCTAGAGCACATAAAAAGAACTCTGATGATTTAAGCGTACAGTATGTACTTTGGATGGTGTCCATATTGATCGTGTCCCTGCTTACAAATATCTGGGCATCTGGATAGATAAAAAGCTGTCTTTTAAAACGTATATTGATGAGTTAGTTAAGAATCTGAGAAAAAAAAGTGCTTCTTCTATAGAAATAAGTCCTGCCTCTCGCTAAATAGTAGAAAGCAGATTATTCAGTCAACGTCCCCTATTGGTAAAAAACTATGGTGACATCATCTATATGAACACAACTGCCACTTAATTAAAGCCGTTAGATGCAGTTTATCATAGCACACTGCGCTTTATTACGGCGACAATTTTATTACACATCACTACATTCTCTACCAGAAAGTTGGTTGCCCTCTTTGACGTCACATAGGTTAATACATTGCTGTTTTTTCATTTATAAAACTCTTTTACAAAAAGTCCCACTGTACCTAACATCTTTACTAAACTTTAGACATACGAGTTACCACACCCGGTCTCAGGGATGGTTAACTCTGGAAATTCCTTTGGTCTCTACTGAGTTAGGAAAATCAGCTTTTAGTTTTATTGCACCTTATTTGTTCAACAATCTTCTAAATGTTCATAAATTTGAAGTTTTGGTGCCCCTACGGCAATTCAGAAGGCTGACTGAAGACCTTATTATTGATGAATGTGTTTGTTTTTTATGACCATGTTCTTTCTGCTTGATTTTGTATTTATGTTTTTTATGTAATTAAGGGCTCATCTGTAAAAGAGACCTTGGTCTCAGTACGACTCCCTGATAAAATGAAGGTTAAATAAAATAAAATACAGCACCAGTCAAAAGTTTGGACACACCTACTCATTCAAGTTTTTTTTTTTTACTATTTTCTACATTGTAGAATAATAGTGAAGACATCAAAACTATGAAATAACACAATGGAATCATGTAGTAACCAAAAAATTGATAACAAATGGCCACCCTTTGCCTTGATGACAGCTTTGCACACTCTTGGGATTCTCTTAACCAGCTTCACCTGGAATGCTTTTCCAACAGTCTTGAAGGAGTTCCCACATTTGCTGAGCACTTGTTGGCTGCTTTTCCTTCACTCTGCGGTCCGACTCATCCCAAACCATCTCAATTGGGTGGAGTTGGGGGGGATTGTGGAGGCCAGGTCATCTGATGCAGCACTCCATCACTCTCCTTCTTGGTAAAATAGCCCTTACCAAGCCTGGAGGTGTGGTGGATCATTGTCCTGTTGAAAAACAAATGATAGTCCCACTAAGCCCAAACCAGATGGGATGGCGTATCACTGCAGAATGCTGTGGTAGCCACGCTGGTTATGTGTGCCTTGAATTCTAAATAAAATCACAGACAGTGTCACCAGCAAAGCACCCCCACACAATAACACCTCCTCCCCCAAGCTTTAAGGTGGGAACTATACATTCGGAGAGCATCCGTTCACCCACTCTGCGTCTCACAAAGACACAGCGGTTGGAACCAAAAATCTCTAATTTAGACTACAGACAAAGGAAAAATGTCCACCGGTCTAATGTCCATTGCTCGTGTTTCATGGCCCATGCAGGTCTCTTCTTATTATTGGTGTCCTTTAGTAGTGGTTTCTTTGCAGCAATTCGACCATGAAGGGCTGATTCACACAGTCCCCTCTCAACAGTTGATGTTGAGATGTGTCTGTGACTTGAACTCTGTGAAGCATTTATTTTGGCTGCAATCTCTGAGACTGGCAACTCTAATTTAACTTATCCTCTGCAGCAGAGGTAATTCAGGGTCTTCCATTCCTGTGGCGGTCCTCATGAGAGCCAGTTTCATCATAGCGCTTGATGGTTTTTGCGACTGCACTTGAAGAAACCTTCAAAGTTCTTGAAATGTTCCGTATTGACTGACCTTTATGTCTTAAAGTAACCTTCATGTCTCTTTGCTTATTTGAGCTGTTCTTGCCATAATATGGACATGGTCTTTTTATCAAATAGGGCTATCTTCTGTATACCACCCCTACCTTGTCACAACACAACGTATTGGCTCAAACGCATTAAGAAAGAAAGAAATTCCACAAATGAACTTTTAAGAAGGCACACCTCTTCATTGAAATGAATTCCAGGTGACTACCTCATGAAGCTTTTTGAGAGAATGCCAAGAGTGTGCAAAGCTGTCATCAAGGCAAAGGGTAGCTATTTTAAGAATCTCAAATATAAAACATATTTTGATTTGTTTAACACTTTTTTGGTTACTACATGATTCCATATGTGTTATTTCATGGTTTTGATGTCTTCACTATTATTCTACAATGTAAAAAATAATAAAAATAAATAAAAACACTTGAATGAGTGGGTGTGTCCAAACTTTTGACTGGTAGTGTATGTGAAACTGCGCGTTTCTATGTTTTGTAGTAAAAAAGACAGAGAAAGATGTTTCCGTTACATCATCAACCAATTAGTAGGCAATTAGTAGGCAATGCCTACTAAAAATTGATCAAAATCACACAATGCACACCAATGATGTCATTGGAATCGCTTATCTTCCTCAATCTTTTTTACTACAAACCATAGAAACGTACCACTTTCACATATGTTGATGTTGGGATGGTGCTGGAAATGGGCAAGTTTCCTTTTTTGCATGTTTCTTGTTTTACAATCTCTGTTTCTATGCCATTGTGTTCCATTCCGTAGGCTACCTCACTATTCAACCTGGACTCAGGGTTAAACATTACATAGCAAAGTAAATCTGCCTCCCTCCATTTAGTATGATTTGTTAAGAATTACAATTTGTATGATATGTTACAAATTATAATTGTGAATTATAATTACAATTTGTTGTGGTTAATGTTAACTAGTTGGCCAAAGTTAGCTAGGCTTGGGGTTAAGTTTAAGATTAGGGTTAGGGGGAGGGTTATCTAACATGCTAAGTAGTTGCAAAGTAGCTAAAAAGTAGTAAGTATCTGCTAATCGGCTAAAATGCTAAAGTTGTCCGTGATGAGATTCGAACGCACAACCTTTGGCAAGTGAAAGCCAAGTATTGACAAGTCACAATAAAAATAGATTTCAACAGTCATGAGTTTGGAATTTCTGTGAACCTCATCAGACCGAGTCATTAGCTCTGGAAGGACCTGGATCTTCACACATGCTAATAGCTCTTTTATTTTAGTTAAACGATAAAATTCAGGATAAATAATTAACAAAAGGTAATAAAATACATGAATCAAAGAACAAAAAACAAAGGATGTGAATAATAAAGTTTGCTTTAATAGGACAAGCTAAAAAGGCAGACTGTCAAATGTTACAGTGCATTCGGAAAGTATTCAGACCTCTTGACTTTTTCCACATTTTGTTACGTTACAGCCTTATTCTAAAATTGATTTAAATCGTTTTTTTCCCTCTCATAAATCTACACACAATACCCCAGAATGACAAAGCAAAAACAGGATTTTAGACATTTTTGAAAATTTATAATAACAAAACAAACGGAAATATCACATTTACATAAGTATTCAGACCCTTTACTCAGTACTTTGTTGAAGCACCTTTGGCAGCGATTACAGCCTCAAGTCTTCTTGGGTATGACGCTACAAGCTTGGCACACCTGCATTTGGGGAGTTTTTCCCATTCTTCTCTGCAGATCCTCTCAAGCTCTGTCAGGTTTGACAGGGAGTGTTGCTGCACAGCTATTATCAGGTCTCTGCAGAGATGTTCGATCGGGTTAAAGTCTGGGCTCTGGTTGGGCCACTCAAGGACATTCAGAGACTTGTCTCGAAGCGACTTCTGCCTTATCTTTGCTGTGTGCTTCGGGTCGTTGTCCTGTTGGAAGGTGAACCTTCACCCCAGTCTGAGGTCCTGAGCGCTCTGGAGCAGGTTTTCATCAAGGTTCTGTCTGTACTTGACTCCGTTCATCTTTCCCTCGATCCTGACTAGTCTCGGAGTCCCTGCCACTGAAAAACATCCCCACAGCATGATGCTGCCACCACCATGCTTTACCGAAGGGATGTTATTGGCCAGGTGATGAGCGGTGCCTGGTGTCCACCAGACGTGATGCTTGGCATTCAGGAAAAATAGTTCAATCTTGGTTTCATCAGATCAGAGAATCTTGTTTCTCATGGTGTGAGAGTCTTTAGGTGTCTTTTGGCTTCCATCTGAGTGGCTTCCATCTGAAGGAGTGGCTTCCATCTGATTGGTGGAGTTCTGCAGAAATGGTTGTCCTTCTGGAAGGTTTTCCCATCTCCACAAGGGACTCTGCAGCTCTGTCAGAGTGACCATCGGGTTCTTGGTCACCTCCCTGACCAAGGCTCTTCTCCCACGATTGCTAAGTTTGTCGGGCAGCCAGCTCTAGGAAGAGTCTTGGTGGTTCCAAACTTCTTCCATTTAAGAATGATAGAGCCACTGTGTTCTTGGGGACCTTCAATGCTGCAGTAATGTTTTGGTACCCTTCCTCAGATCTGTGCCTCGACAAAATCCTGTCTTGGAGCTTTACGGACAATTCCTTTAACCTCATGGCTTGGATTTTTCTCTGACATGCACTGTCAACTGTGGGACCTTATATAGACAGGTGTGTGCCTTTCCAAATCATGTCCAATCAATTGAATTTACCACAGGGGGACTTCAATCAAGTTGTAGAAACATCTCAAGGATGCTTAATGGAAACAAAATGCACCTGAGCTCAATTTCGAGTGTCATAGCAAATAGTCTGAATATTTCTGTTCATTTAGTATAAATTAGCTTCTTTTTTTAAATCAATTTTAGAATAAGGCTGTAACGTAACAAAATGTGGAAAATGTCAAGGGGTCTGAATACTTTCCTAAGGCACTCTCCTCGTCCACAACTGTACTTCCATTCATCACTTTATATTAATCACAGAAGACTGAAATATAAGAAAGCTGTTTGACATAGAAACACATTTCTTTTTAAATATTCTTGATTAATTATGAAATTATCAAAAATATTAATAACATTCCACCTATGAGGCCAAAGAGGCCAATTTGTCATTGACTGCAGGAAAGGGTTGTTTCAAATGATCATCATCTGGTGAGTGGAACTGTGTTTTTTGTAATAATAATGTATTCTTTTTTTGTTTTTTCTCAGTCTGATTGGGTGAATGTGTCCACCCAGGCCCACTCATGCCTCCGCCCCTGATGCAAACAGCACATGATGACTGAATTACACATCACAAATAGCCTACTAACCAAGACACATTTTTCAATACCTGGTTTGCATACCCATTTTTGCCTTAGTTAGAATTTACTGGTAGATATGAAACGTCTTTCCTACCTACTGGCTACCGATGACATTCTTCTGTGAGTTGCTCCATGCCAAAGCCAGTTGAGAGCTGTCACGATCGTCGTAAGGAGTGGACCAATGTGCAGCGTGATAAGCAAACATCTTTTATTTATATTCACCACATGAACAAAAACAACAAAACAATACGTGAAGTCCTTGGATACATACACAAACCAACACGGAACAAGATCCCTGTGACGATCGTGACAATCCCACCATACACTGTGCCAAACAGGCTGCCTAAGTATGGGTCCCAATCAGAGAAAACAAGCAACAGCTGATTCTCGTTGCCTCTGATTGAGAACCACACCGGCCAACATAGAAAACACATAACTAGAGACTGCCATAGAAACACAAAACATAGACACTACACACCCTGAATCAACATAAAAGAGTCCCTAGAGCCAGGGCGTGACAGTACCCCCCCCCCAAAGGCGCGGACTGCGACCGCGCCAAACATAAACCGAACAGGGGAGGGCCGGGTGGGCATTCCTCCTCGGAGGCGGATCCAGCTCCGGGCGTGACCACCACCCTCTAATAACCCCCCCGTAGTGCCCCTGGTCTGGTCTGGCCCCGCTGGCTGGAGCTGGACTGGACATCGGTGGAGCGGATTGCTTAGGCTCCGGTGTGGAGCAGCTGACCGGTACCTGACCAGGCACCGGTGAACCGGGCACGGGCTGTGCCGGACTGACGACACGCACCCCAGGCTTGGTGCGGGAAGCAGGAATGGGCCGGACCGGGCTGACGACGCGCACCCCTGGCTTGGTGCGGGGAGCAGGAACGGGCCGGACCGGGCTGACTATGCACACCACAGGCTTGGTGCGGGGAGCAGGAATGGGCCGGAACGGGCTGACGACGCACACCCCTGGCTTGGTGCGGGGAGCAGGAACGGGCCGGACCGGGCTGACGACGCGCACCCCTGGCTTGGTGCGGGGAGCAGGAACGGGCCGGACCGGGCTGACGATGCGCACCACAGGCTTGGTGCGGGGAGCAGGAATGGGCCGGACCGGGCTGACGACGCGCACCCCTGGCTTGGTGCGGGGAGCAGGAACGGGCCGGACCGGGCTGACGATGCGCACCACAGGCTTGGTGCGGGGAGCAGGAACGGGCCGGGCCGGGCTGGCGACGCGCACCATTGGCTTGGTGCGAGGGCCAGGAACAGGCCGGGCCGGGCTGGCGACGCACACCATTTGCTTCGTGCGAGGGGCAGGAACAGGCCGGGTCGGGCTGGCGACGCACACCATAGGCTTGGTGCGAGGGGCAGGAACAGGCCGGACCGGGCTGGCGACGCGCATCACAGGCTTGGTGCGAGGGACAGGAACAGGCCGGACCGCACTGGGAACACACACCACTGGCCTTATACGGGGATCAGGAACAGGCCGGACAGGACTGGCAACACACTTCAGTACCTCTCGCCGTGCCTCTACACTTTCCCTCCCTCTAATCACCAATGGCTCCCGTAACCCGGTGGCCTTCTCTCCTCGTCCACAAACTCGCCCCTTATCTGCCTCCAGCAGCCCCGTCGTCCATGCCATGTGCCCCCCCCTAAAAATGTATTGGGGTTGCCTCTCGCCTGTCCGACGACGACACTGTAGGCGCCGTACCTCCTCTCTCGCCAAGGCTTAACCTTTGCCCATGGTCCTCTGCCCTCGAACATGTCCTCCCAGGACCACCATTGGCCATTTTCTCCAGCTCCTTACCCGGCGTTTGCTCCGAAACACGCTGCTTGGTCCAGTATTGGTGGGATCTTCTGTCACGATCGTCGTAATGAGTGGACCAATGCGCAGTGTGATAAGCGAACATCTTTTATTTATATTCACCACACGAACAAAAACAACAAAACGATACGTGAAGTCCTTGGGTACATACACAAACCAACACGGAACAAGATCCCACCATACACTGTGCCAAACAGGCTGCCTAAGTATGGTTCCCAATCAGAGACAACAAGCAACAGCTGATCCTCGTTGCCTCTGATTGAGAACCACACCGGCCAACATAGAAAACACATAACTAGAGACTACCATAGAAACACAAAACATAGACACTACACACCCTGGCTCAACATAAAATAGTCCCTAGAGCCAGGGCGTGACAAGAGCTGAGCACTCTTGCTGCCTGCAGCTGAAACTAGGCTATGTGTGCAGCTGCGGCTCACGTGAATATATTTCACGTAATTTGCGATTGTGTAGGCTACTTTGTGCATGATTTCATTATTGTACTACATAATTGATAAGTCGTAATCCTCCACTACACTACTTTGATACGCATCAGTGCAATGCCCACTGAAAAAAAAGTGAATATATGGCGTATACCTGCATATAGCCTCCACTACAACACCAGCCCTTTGTGTTTTACAAAAAGTGCACTCTCCTACATGTATTACCTTTGCTGTTCTTTCAGCATCACAAACCTGTCACACACTGAGGGCCTATAGGTTCGCCACTGCACAAACATGTCTATAATAGATATAAAGACTGTTCAGGTATTAATGTTTCAAGAAGGAGTGTATATATTTGGCCTGGCGAAGCGGTTTTATGCGCTTATTGAATGGGATCTGATAATTATGAGTTTTTACTCCTCTGGTCTCGGGAAGAAATAAGAGTCCTCACTGTCTGAGAGAGTCAAGACTGAGTTCAAACGTCTGACACAGAGACAAGACCAAGACACTCAAAATGTGGTCTTGAGTACTACAACACTGCCAGAAACCATATACTGGACCATAGTCCAAAACTCATTGGCTATGGAGGTGCATATTTGGTGTGCAATACTGTTTTCCACATAACATTGCAAAGCTCTCACAGAACTGTTGTATAAAGTGGGAATAAGCCTCTCCAACTCGCTCAATGTTGATACATATTGTACATAAGATGTTACAGGCTTTGACAAAATGGGTCCAAACAAACATAATGGGCATCCTCCACCAGTTCCTTAAGGTGTAAACACGTACATTTACATTCTTCTGGATTGAAATGAGAAAACCCTAATGAGATTTTATTAGGTAGTTTTATTAGGTAGCCCATCATCCAGCACACCAATGTTCTTCCACACATAAAAAGTAAAACAAAAATGTTGCTGTCCCCAGTAAAAGATTATGCATAGGGTCCACTACATCCCATTGGTCAAAAACTGGTTCAATCAACGTTGTTTCCACGTAATGTCAACCCCAAAATTAAATGTGATGACATTGAATCAGCGTGAAAAACTAATTGGATTTGAAAAAGGACATCAACTTAAGGAAATGTTGTCCTTTTTTCACCCAATTTTAACCTAAACCCAATTATATGGTGAAATGTTTGTTGATTTCACATTGAATTCACATTAGTTGACAACTCAACCAAATGTAAATCAAAATCTAGACGTTGATTTGACATCTGCGACCAGTGGGATGTCTATGGGCA
This sequence comes from Coregonus lavaretus, assembly GCF_964263955.1. Classification (NCBI taxonomy): domain Eukaryota; kingdom Metazoa; phylum Chordata; class Actinopteri; order Salmoniformes; family Salmonidae; genus Coregonus; species Coregonus lavaretus. The sequence goes on from NC_140017.1 coordinate 19,401,466, forward strand.
GGAAATATATAAATAACTTTGAGAATCTGGCCCTAGTTTTAGTCTCTATGGTTTTCCTTTCTGCCTTACATTTACATTTACGTCATTTAGCAGACGCTCTTATCCAGAGCGACTTACAAATAGGTGCATTCACCTTATAGCCAGTGGGATAACCACTTTAAAATATATATCTATATATATGTATATATATTTTTTAATTTTTTTTTGGGGGGGGGGGGGGGGGTAGAAGGATTACTTAATCCTATCCCAGGTATTCCTTAAAGAGGTGGGGTTTCAAATGTCTCCGGAAGGTGGTGAGTGACTCCGCTGTCCTGGCGTCGTGAGGGAGCTTGTTCCACCATTGGGGTGCCAGGGCAGCGAACAGTTTTGACTGGGCTGAGCGGGAACTATGCTTCCGCAGAGGTAGGGGAGCCAGCAGGCCAGAGGTGGATGAACGCAGTGCCCTCGTTTGGGTGTAAGGACTGATCAGAGCCTGAAGGTACGGAGGTGCCGTTCCCCTCACAGCTCCGTAGGCAAGCACCATGGTCTTGTAGCAGATGCGAGCTTCAACTGGAAGCCAGTGGAGTGTGTGGAGGAGCGGGGTGACGTGAGAGAACTTGGGAAGGTTGAACACCAGACGGGCTGCGGCATTCTGGATGAGTTGTAGGGGTTTAATGGCACAGGCAGGGAGCCCAGCCAACAGCGAGTTGCAGTAATCCAGACGGGAGATGACAAGTGCCTGGATTAGGACCTGTGCCGCTTCCTGTGTAAGGCAGGGTCGTACTCTACGAATGTTGTAGAGCATGAACCTACAGGATCGGGTCACCACCTTGATGTTAGCGGAGAACGACAGGGTGTTGTCCAGGGTCACGCCAAGGCTCTTCGCACTCTGGGAGGAGGACACAACGGAGTTGTCAACCGTGATGGCGAGATCATGGAACAGGCAGTCCTTCCCCGGGAGGAAGAGCAGCTCCATCTTGCCAAGGTTCAGCTTGAGGTGGTGATCTGTCATCCATACTGATATGTCTGCCAGACATGCAGAGATGCGATTCGCCACCTGGTTATCAGAAGGGGGAAAGGAGAAGATTAGTTGTGTGTCGTCTGCGTAGCAATGATAGGAGAGGCCATGTGAGGATATGACAGAGCCAAGTGACTTGGTGTATAGCGAGAATAGGAGAGGGCCTAGAACTGAGCCCTGGGGGACACCAGTGGTGAGAGCACGTGGTGCGGAGACAGCTTCTCGCCACTTGGTAGGAGCGACCGGTCAGGTAGGACGCAATCCAAGAGTGAGCCGCGCCGGAGATGCCCAGCTCGGAGAGGGTGGAGAGGAGGATCTGATGGTTCACAGTATCAAAGGCAGCAGACAGGTCTAGAAGGACAAGAGCAGAGGAGAGAGAGTTAGCTTTAGCAGTGAGGAGAGCCTCCGTGACACAGAGAAGAGCAGTCTCAGTTGAATGACCAGTCTTGAAACCTGATTGGTTTGGATCAAGAAGGTCATTCTGAGAGAGATAGCAAGAGAGTTGGCTAAAGACAGCACGCTCAATAGTTTTGGAGAGAAAAGAAAGAAGGGATACTGGTCTGTAGTTGTTGACATCAGAGGGATCGAGTGTTGGTTTTTTGAGAAGGGGTGCAACTCTCGCTTTCTTGAAGACGGAAGGGACATAGCCAGCGGTCAAGGATGAGTTGATCAGCGAGGTGAGGTAAGGGAGAAGGTCACCGGAGATGGTCTGGAGAAGAGAGGAGGGGATAGGGTCAAGCGAGCAGGTTGTTGGGCGGCCTGCCGTCACAAGTCGCAAGATTTTATCTGGAGAGAGAGGGGAGGAAGAAGTCAAAGCATAGGGTAGGGCAGTGTGAGCAGGACCAGCAGTGTCATTTGACTTAACAAACGAGGATCGGATGTCGTCAACCTTCTTTTCAAAATGGTTGAAGAAGTCATCCACAGAGGGAGGAGGGGGGGGGGGAGGATTCAGCAGGGAGGAAAATGTGGCAAAGAGCTTCCTAGGGTTAGAGGCAGATGCTTGGAATTTAGAGTGGTAGAAAGTGGCCTTAGCAGCAGAAACAGATGAAGAAAATGTAGAGAGGAGGGAGTGAAAAGATGCCAGGTCCGCAGGGAGTCTAGTTTTCTTCCATTTCCGCTCAGCTGCCCGGAGCTCTGTTCTGTGAGCTCGCAATGAGTCATCAAGCCACAGAGCTGGAGGGGAGGACCGAGCCGGCCGGGAGGATAGGGGACATAGAGAGTCAAAGGATGCAGAAAGGGAGGAGAGGAGGGTTGAGGAGGCAGAATCAGGAGATTGGAGGGAGAAGGGTTGAGCAGAGGGAAGAGATGATAGGATGGAAGAGGAGAGAGTAGCGGGAGAGAGAGAGCGAAGGTTGCGACGGCGCATTACCATCTGTGTAGGGGCAGAGTGAGTAGTGTTGGAGGAGAGGGAGAGAGAAAAGGATACAAAGTAGTGGTCAGAGACTTGGAGGGGAGTTGCAGTGAGATTAGTAGAACAACAGCATCTAGTAAAGATGAGGTCAAGCGTATTGCCTGCCTTGTGAGTAGGGGGGGACGGTGAGAGGGTGAGGTCAAAAGAGGAGAGGAGTGGAAAGAAGGAGGCAGAGAGAAATTAGTCAAATGTAGACGTAGGGCGGTTGAAATCCCCCAGAACTGTGAGGGGTGAGCCATCCTCAGGAAAGGAACTTATCAAGGCGTCAAGCTCATTGATGAACTCTCCAAGGGAACCTGGAGGGCGATAGATGACAAGGATATTAAGCTTAAATGGGCTAGTGACTGTGACAGCATGGAATTCAAATGAGGAGATAGACAGATGGGTCAGGGGAAAAATTGAGAATGTCCACTTGGGAGAGATGAGGATTCCTGTGCCACCACCCCGCTGACCAGATGCTCTCGGGGTATGCAAGAACACATGGTCAGACGAGGAGAGAGCAGCAGGAGTAGCAGTGTTTTCAGTGGTAATCCATGTTTCCGTCAGCGCCAAGAAGTCGAGGGACTGGAGGGTAGCATAGGCTGAGATGAACTCTGCCTTGTTGGCAGCAGAACGGCAGTTCCAGAGGCTGCCTGAGACCTGGAACTCCACGTGGGTCGTGCGTGCAGGGACCACCAGGTTAGAGAGGCAGCAGCCACGCGGTGTGAGGCGTTTGTGTAGCCTGTGCGGAGAGGAGAGAACAGGGATAGGCAGAGGCATAGTTGACAGGCTGCAGCAGATGGCTACAATAATGCAGAGGAGATCGGAATGAAATGAACTAAACATCTGGGAAAGGAGAGAGCGGGGCCTCCCTCACCACAACTCCCAAGTATAACTCTCCCAACTTCCACCTCAGAAACTATAATTGTTGTAAACTACAGCGGTTCAATGTTTTCTAGGAATAGACTAACTTAGTTTATTCAGCTAGCTAACTAGGTGCAGTATTATTCCGTGAAAAACGTCCGGGCACCTCGTCATAAGACGCCACAGCCAGCTAGCATGCCGGTCACCAACAACACGGTTTAGCGCCAATACTCGGCGACAACAAACCACCAGTGTATCAACACGCAAGCAGATCGTTCGTGTCCGTGTCTAACGTTGTGGGTTAGTCCCGACAGCTTGAGCGAGTCCGTCGTCAACTTATTCAGCCAGTTAGTTAGCTAGAATAGTTAGCAAACTAGCTAGCCATTGCTTTCAGACAAAGAAGAACCCCTCCTTTCACGGCACGAACACACAGAGAGAGCCAAACTAACGTTAACTAGTCACCCATGTCCCGAATTCCTTGAACGACTCGGGCTATCAATATGTAAAAAACAAAACACAAGTGTAGGTTATGACTTACCCCTAGCAGCTACTGTTAGCTAGCCAAGTGCAAAGCTAGCCACTGAATTGACTCAGCCAGTTCGCGTCTGTTCGCTCGGTCGTTCCAGCTATTGTTTACTAGTAGCTATCCAGGTAGCAACAAGCTAGCTAAATTTCAAGCACAGAAGCCACTTGCTACCTAACGTTAACGGTTCAGACAATGAGGTTAGAAAACAGCTGAATGGTAGGCAATTATTGTATGTAATTATTGTAGGCAGCCAGCTGGCGTAATTACAGGCACTCTCAGGCGTGAAACAACTATACCGTTGCTAATAGCTACTCGCCAGCTAGTCCAGGTGGTGAGTTAGCTAGCTAGCTAGCTTCGTGCTACACCCGGCACAGCCCAATACAATACTAACCTACAATAATTACATACAACAACCCACGATACCTACCTACAACACCTAACTACAATCTAAATACATAGTTTAAGCCTTACTCGACAAAGCCCAAGCTATGTATAAAGCCAAGCTTACCCGACGCCAAGCTTACCCGACGACCTCCTCCTTCCTGCAGTTTTCACTCAGCAGCCTTGGTCTTAGCCTGTGTCCACCAGGGTTGATGCCAATTCCAATTAACTCAGAAAGTAAAACAAATTACAATTCCAAATTTTCCACATGGAAAAACATTGGAGAGAATTGGAATTGGAATATCAGTGTACTTCCTGAATTGACTGGAATTGACCCCAACCCTGGTGACCAAATGTTGAGGTGTGATATTATATGGTCATATAGTATAGTAGGTTTGGCTGATTATAGAAATATACAGTCCCTTTCAAAAGTATTCATCCCCCTTGGCGTTTTTCCTATTTTGTTGTATTACAACCTGTAATTTAAATTGATTTTTATTTGGATTTCATGTAATGGACATACACAAAATAGTCAAAATTGGTGAAGTGAATTGAAAAAACTAACTTTATTCAAAAAATTCTAAAAAAAAATACCTAAAAAGTGGTGCCTGCAAATGTATTCACCCCCTTTGCTATGAAACCCCTAAATAAGATCAGAACCCTGAAGGAGCTGCAAAGCTCGACAGCGGAGATTGGAGTATCTGTCCATAGGACCACTTTAAAGCGTACACTCCACAGAGCTGGGCTTTACGGAAGAGTGGCCAGAAAAAAGCCATTGCTTAAAGAAAAAAATAAGCAAACACGTTTGGTGTTCGCCAAAAGCCATGTGGGAGACTCCCCAAACATCTGGAAGAAGGTACTCTGGTCAGATGAGATTAAAATAGAGCTTTTTGGCCATCAAGGACAACGCTATGTCTGGCGCAAACTCAACACCTCTCATCACCCCGAGAACACCATCCCCACAGTGTCACAAGGCTGATGTGGATGCGGTGTTGGAGTCAGGCGCAGGACACAGAAGCTTAGTTGATCCGACTTTTAATAGTCACAGGAGCAAAAATACAAAATACAACGGGCCTCCTAAACAGGAGACGAGCGAATACGCAAAACAGTGCGTAAAGTGCGCACAGCACTAACAATAAGTAAACAACTAAACTAAACCAACCGACAGGAGAACAACGACACACAACTACAAACAAAACCAAAGGAAACTTATAGGTGACATAATCAAGACGTGATATGGAACAGGTGCACTAATCAGACAAAACCAAACAAACATAGATAACATCAAACGGTGGCAGCTAGTACTCCGGGGACGACGAACGCCGAAGCCTGCCCGAACAAGGAGGAGGAGCAGCCTCGGCGGAATTCGTGACACACAGTGAAGCATGGTGGTGGCAGCATCATGCTGTGGGGATGTTTTTCATCGGCAGGGACTGGGAAACTGGTCAGAATTGAAGGAATGATGGATGGCGCTAAATACAGGGAAATTCTTGAGGGAATCCTGTTTCAGTCTTCCAGAGATTTGAGACTGGGATGGAGGTTCACCTTCCAGCAGGACAATGACCCTAAGCATACTGCAAAAGCAATACTTGAGTGGTTTAAGGGGAAACATTTAAATGTCTTGGAATGGCCTAGTCAAAGCCCAGACCTCAATCCAATTGAGAATCTATGGTATGATTTAAAAATTGCTGTACACCAGCGGAACCCATCCAACTTGAAGGAGCTGGGGCAGTTTTGCCTTGAAGAATGGGCTAAAATCCCAGTGGCTAGATATTCCAAGCTTATAGAGACATACCCCAAGAGACATGCAGCTGTAATTGCTGCAAAAGGTGGCTCTACAAAGTATTGACTTTGGGGAGGGGGTGAATAGCTATGCACGCTCAAGTTTTCTGTTTTTTTGTCTTATTTCTTGTTTGTTTCACCCCCCAAAAATATTTTGCATCTTCAAAGTGGTAGGCATGTTGTGTAAATCAAATGATACAAACACCCCAAAAATCCATTTTTGAGTGTGCTCCTAATCTCAGCTCGTTACATCTATAAAAGACAACTGGGAGCCAGAAATCTTTCTGATTGAGAGGGGGTCAAATACTTATTTCCCTCATTAAAATGCTAATCAATTTATAACATTTTTGACATGCGTTTTTCTGGATATTTTGGTTATTATTCTGTCTCTCACTGTTCAAATAAACCTACCATTAAAATTATAGACTGATAATTTATTTGTCAGTGGGCAAACGTACAAAATCAGCAGGGGATCAAATACTTTTTTCCCACACTGTAACTGGCAAACAGCTTAGCATTAGCTCATCATAATTAGTACAATCTTCAAAAAAGTATTTTACACACATCATATGTGTCCATTACAATCTATGCAAGAATCAGAATGCATGATTTGTCACCAGTATTTGAAAATGTGAATAAAACAGTAAATACATTATGCTCCATACATAGATATGGTATACTACGGTAGAAACGACAACAAGATATACAGAAAATAAGGCACTTACTTTGATAGGAACGCACACATTATTTGTAGCTAAAGAAAACAACAATGAAGGCAATGCGGTTGCCAGCGGGAAAAGGTTTGTGCAAGGCCTGTTCTGACTAAAGATGGGAAGTGCTTGGGCTCTCGATGAAGAGTTCTCAACAATGAACTGAGCTACTTCATATGTGAATTAATGAGGAGGCGGAACACACCTCAATTCAAACTGTTGTTAGAAAATAATTTGAAATTGACAAGTTGGAACAGACTATAGATAATTAGCAGGCAGCGTGCCTTGGTTTGAGGGCAGCTTGGGTTAACTGTCCTGTTACATAATGATCACATTTTGGAACAGTGAGTGCATTCAGACATCACGCTCATAAAAAAACTCATGCTGGGGTGACCGTTAGAGATATTTGGAACTCAAATGAGAAAAATCTCATGAGTACAAGTACAAATGTAACCTATTTGGTGCTGTGTTGACTACCCAAACATGGAGAGAAAGAGAACTGTGGGTTTTCACTGAATCTCTCTAAATCATGAGGCTCATTTTTATTTCCTGATGCACATGAAAATTCTCAGTGACAAGAATGATCAATTAAGATCCGACATCTGTAGGAGTTTGGCTATGCTCTAAACAAGTTCTGCTCAAAATGAAGCAAGGTGGCAAATAAACTTGAACAACATTACCTTGAAAACATAGAAATTGGTGGAAAGCGTGAATATGAACTTGAACAATATTACCTTGCTAAATAAACAAAATACTGTTTTGGAATTTCTCTCATATCTCATTTCATAATGGGTCTTATTGACGTGGTCTCATTAGGAAGGTAACCTCCAGAGTGAGCAGTGTGTGTCTGAGGGGTTCATCTGTCTATCACTCCATATCTCTCACACGTTGCTATGGCAGTTGAGATACTCAGATACTGCCCCATAAAGGAGTGGTGCGGAGAGTGGCGAAGTGTCATACCAAGGTATGATCTGGTCTGCGCAGGTGGAGGTGGTCTGCTCTTGCCTTCAGTACAGAGACAGAGACCATACAAATACACAGACCGTACCAATGATCATCTTCAAGAAGAACTCAAGGAGAACTTGATTTGTTGTTTTTATAATTCATCAACCATACGAATGATAATCATTTATTATCTTTCAAGGGAAACTTACTTTCAAGATTTTACTGTACTCTAGGTGGGTACTGAAGCTGGGTGGTTTTGGGTTCTGCAATCAAAATAATGTTCAACCTCTTAATGCCAACGGCACTGTTTGAAGGAGAGATATCATTGTTGAGAGGCTGACAGACTGCTGTATGGTTGGCAGTTACTGTTAGATATAATTGTTTTTATATAGACCAACCAACAAAACTTGGATAAACTGAATGTTCTCAGGTCCTGTCGTGTGTGCCTGCTGTCAATGACAATAGAGTTCAACTCCTCCCAGGAGATAGTGTTTGTGCTGCATGGACTGAACGTGACACAGACAAACAAACACATCTACTTTGTATTTACTCTCATCCTATACCTCTTCACTATTTTTGTGAATTTGACACTGATCGTTACCATTTTTCTGGAGAAAATGTTGCATGACCCTATGTATTTATACCTCTGTAATCTGTGTATTAATGGTATCTATGGCGCTTCAGCTTTCTACCCAAAGATACTTTATGACCTTTTATTTGAATCTCATGTGATAACATACATAGGGTGCATGACCCAGATATTAGTAATCTACTCCTATGTTTTCTGTGAATTCACCAGCTTGACAGTGATGGCATATGACAGGTATGTTGCCATCTGCAAGCCGCTACAATACCACTCTATCATGACTACTCGAAAAGTGTGGACACTGCTACTTCTTACTTGGATTTTCTCATGGCTAGAAAGTAGCATTGGGATAGGAATAACAGCAAGGTTACCCCTCTGTGGCCTCGACATCGATAAACTCTACTGCTCAAACTGGGCCGTCGTGAAGCTCTCATGCGTTGACACTACTCTGAACAACCTCTACGGCTTCATTCTCACTTTTTCTCACATCTCTCAAACGATACTCATCCTGATTTCTTACGTGAACATCATCAAAGCCTCTTTGCGTTCCCGGGTGGAGAGGAAGAAGTTCATGCAGACCTGTCTGCCTCACCTGATTACCCTAACTAACTTCACCATATCCCTCACCTTCGATGTGATGTTCGCTCGCTACGGTAGCAACACCAGCCTGCTGGCCCTGAGGAATATCATGGCGGTGGAGTTCCTAGTTGTGCCTCCTCTAGTGAACCCTATGATATATGGGATGAAACTCACTCAGATTCGGAATAGAGTTGGACAGATGTTTAACCGTAAAGTTGCTGCCCTGACCTAATTTATTGTGTTGATGTACTGCAGTGTTTGGTCAACAAAAAATGTAATTGCTAATTTGCTACGTGAGGCTTATTTGATCGAATATAATTTTCGTAATCGTTAGGTTGTTACGAACGCACTGATATACTGTAACTGGACGCATGTGGCATTTCAGAAACGAAACAAAAAAACTAACTTTATCGGAGATGTGCCTGTTTTCATAGAGATTGATAGAAGACTCATCATGGATATAACCCATTTTGACATTGCCATTGAGGGCTTCCACCATTTAAGGTAGTTGACTCGGTGGAGATTCCTATGAGTTGGGAGCCATCAGGCAAAATAGAGATGACCTCAATGGTGCTGCCCATTCTGTCACAGACACTATAATGGCATAGATACAAAGATGAGTTCTATATGCTGTATCTATATGGCCCATTGTTCACACGCGTATCTGCCCTCTCATTGCCTATAATGGTCCCACCTGATCTTGCATCCTCCTGCGTGCCTTCCATCTTTGAGGACATGTACAGTATTTCCATTGTTAGAGCGGACAATCGACTTTATAACTTTTGTTTGAGATGCGACCGCCCAGGGGAAGGTGCAGGTGAGATGGAAGATACGTTGTTGAAGCAGACATTTTAGTTTGAAGCTGTGGCAGAGCGAAGCCTAGTTTTTGCTAAGAGAAGTATTACTTGGATGAAATAATGATTTAAATTAAGGTTGATGCTGAGATTCTTTCCCTCCACCTGCACTGAAACCTGTTTTTGTTTGATTGTGTTCATTGTTTTGTGTTATCCTCCCTCCATTGTGTTCAAATAAATACATGAACTTGTGAACCTTTTTTTTAAGGGGGTAGATCAGCTTTAATATTGCAGATAGATTGTAACTTCCATCAATGTAATTGTCTGCATCACTTCCAATCCCCCATATGTTTTTTCTCTCTCGCATATATATATATATATATATATATATATACATACATACATATACACATATATACACATATACATACACATATACATATCCTTTAAAAAACTATATTTCCCTTTATTACTTTCCAACCCCACCACCCCTTCCCTAATTGGAGTAAACTAGTGAACAACAATGCTTAGGCCTCTACTTCCAGCTTATACATACTATATACATTTTATGGACACAGTCAATTTCACAATAATTCTATTTTGTTTGTTTTTACTCCTGAACTTCCTCTACCTTCAACCTCTCCGAACATCTTCATGATGTCCATCCGGTTTGCTTCTATATGCCATATCTTTCTAACTGTGCTCTTTCACAAAAGCTCTCAACCTATAACCTATATACTTATTATGGACACAGTATGCTTTACATGAGTTATCTTGCTGTTATTAGTTGTTGTTAGTTGTTATTAGTCCCATCCTTCAACTCCATTCGATACCACCCATCTATCTCTTAACACCATCCATATTGGACTTCTATTTGCCATATATTTTTTAACTGTACTGTGATGTTTTACAAAAGTTCTGAACCTTTCCATTCTCATTGTCTCTACAGATTGGGAAATGAAAATAAACATTTTTGCTAAAAGTATTATTGTATTATTGATCAATTGACTATGACTTTTCAGATCACCCAGTAGTGCTATCTGCAGGGTTAGCTCCAGGTAAATATTGCAATCCAAAAACAAGCTACAAATGGACAGTACCAAAACAAATGATCTAATGATTCTGTCTCTTCGCAGCAAAATATGCAGAGCTGGGAAGATATTATCCCCCATATAAATAACATTCTATTGGTAGCAAGAATGTTATATAATAATTTAAATTAAAAAATTCTAAGTTTTGAATCCGGCTTCGTTTTGCGTATCAGTTCATAAACACTATGCCATGGAATCGGTATGTCAAAAATCTCTTCCCAACTATTTTGCTATCTATATGGGATGGCTGTCAATTGTTTGGTCCTTAAATGAAACTGGTATGCTTTTTTATTTATCACAATTTTCTTTAACCAATAATGTTCTTTAATGCAGGGCTGACAGACAAGTTCCTTACTTTTTCCCTCTTTTTTGCGGTAATGCTGCAATTATTTAGTTGTAATTTTGGGTAGAGCAGACATTTCCATATGTTTTTGTTAGCTGCATGTGCGACAACTCCACCAGTCCTACCTATGATATAATTTACGTAGATTATACCTTTTTTTAATGTTGTCAAAATAAAGTTTTTTTTATCAATTAGTATATTTGAGTTTAACCACAATATTTGTTGCATTATTTGTTCTGTCATTTCTGGAGGATTAAATTGAAATTGCAACCAACTTTCTATGGCTAGTTTTAGAAATAGAGATATTTGGGAGATGATTTCCTTTTCAAATAACTGAAAGTGAGAGGTTGTAATCTGAATAAAGGGAAAAAGGCCATTCTTGATCATTGGGTGAGACAATCTTACTAATTTACTAGAGAACCAGTTCGGATTTAAGTATAACTTTTGTATGACTGAAGCTTTTAGTGATAGGTCTAATGCTTTAATATTTAATCATTTCTGTCCTCCGAATTCCTATTCATTATATAAATAGGCCTGTTTAATTTTGTCTGGCTTGCTGTTCCAAATAAAATGGAATGTTTTTTTCTAATATAATTTTAAAAACGGATCGCTATTCGTAGGCAAGACCATAAGCAAATAGGTAAACTGGGATAATACTAAAGAGTTAATCAGGGTGATTTTTCCACAGAATGACAGGTATTTACCTTTCCATGGTAGCAAGATCTTATCTATTTTTGCTAACTTTCTATTAAAATGTATTGGAGTGAGATCATTTATTTCATTTGGGATATGTATTCCGAGTATATCCACATCACCATCAGACCATTTTATTGGTAAACTACATGGTAATGTACATTTTTTATTTTTTTTGTGATCCAATACGTAATATAGTACATTTATCATAATTTGGTTGTAATCCAGAGAGGTTAGAAAATGTATCTAGATCCTCTATGAGGCTGTGGAGGGATTTATACATCAGCGTACAATGACACCTTTGTTTTTAAGCCCTGGATTGCTAATCCCTTGATATTATTGTTGGATCTGATTTTAATAGCTAACATCTCGATGGCCATAATAAATAGATATGCCAATATTGGACAACCTTGTTTCACTCCTCTTGACAGTTTAAATTATTTTGGAGAAATAGTCATTATTTACCATTTTACACCTAGGGTTACTATACATGATTTTAACCCAATTTATAAGAGATTCTCCAAAATTGAAATGCTCCAGGCATTTATATATAAACTCCAGTCGTACTTTATCAAATGCCTTTTCAAAGTCTGCTATGAATAGCAGACCTGGTTTCCCAGATTTTTCAAAGTGTTCTATTGTTTCCAGTACTTACCTTATATTATCTCCAATATATCGTCCATGTAAAAAACCTGTCTGATTAGAATGAATAATGTCCAACAATGCCTTTTTAATTCTATGCGCTAAACATTTTGCTAGAATGTTTGCATCACAACACTGAAGTCCAAGGGGCCTCCAATTTTTTTAATGGACTGGATCTTTATATTTTCCACTTGTATTCTGTTTCAGTAATAATGAAATCAGACCTTCTTCTTGAGTGTCTGATAATCTACCATTTACATAGGAGTGGTTAAAACATGCTAATAACAGTCCTCTGAGTATATACTTGTGAAGCTTTACCTGCCTCTGATTTTCCTTTCATGAATTTCCACTCAAGCCCATTCTCAAAGAACGTGTGTTGCCTATGGTAGAACTGCTATTCAGAGCTCTCTATGCTCTTGGTGTAAACCTAGAGTGGTCTAGGATCTATGGTACTTAACTGATTTAGTCACAGCCCCTCTTGGCCAGTGTGTGGCATATATACCTACTGTATGTATGTGGGGGAGAGTAGGGTAAGTTGTGCCATTTTTTACATTCAGTATCACTCTAAGAAAAAATATATTATCTACAGTACATATATTTCAGAATGTTGTGTATCCCTGGAAATAATCAGAATTCATGTAAACATTACAGTTTTGAAAACCTAGCTTGTCCTAAAAAATGTGGTCTCTTGGCACAACTTACCCCGGGTATGGGGTAAGTTTAGCCACGGGACAGGGTACGTTTGGCTCACTTACACATTTCTGTCCTGTATGGCATATTACCACTACCTTCTTAAAAACGTATCTATATGTTTGTTTTCAATTGTGTTTGGGAAATAATAACAAATGCTTTTTGGTCTTTTAATCATTTTAGGCATCTTTTAATACAGGCTTAGCACCTAACAAATACTTTGTACTTTTTTAAACACTTTTAACATTGGCCACGCCCTGTTATTACCTCATATCTGAGCTAGAATGTCTTGCATTACGCCTGGGAAGAAAATTCTTCAATTTGCTAAATCTGCCAAATGGTTCAACTTACCCCATGGCTCAATTTACCCCAAGGCAAACATATATAAACTATATAATCCCACACAACTACATGGATGCACTGTCATGTTATGTTTAGGATCTTATACTGAAGCTTACAGAGACCCCAACTGATGTAGGACCTAACTTGCTTGCCACTTTTTCCATGTGGTTTCTTCCTTCACAGACTCCATGAAATGATGACCTCTTCCTAATTACAGTGGGGGAAAAAAGTATTTAGTCAGCCACCAATTGTGCAAGTTCTCCCACTTAAAAAAATGAGAGAGGCCTGTAATTTTCATCATAGGTACACGTCAACTATGACAGACAAATTGAGAATTTTTTTTCCAGAAAATCACATCGTAGGATTTGTAATGAATTTATTTGCAAATTATGGTGGAAAATAAGTATTTGGTCACCTACAAACAAGCAAGATTTCTGGCTCTCACAGACCTGTAATTTCTTCTTTAAGAGGCTCCTCTGTCCTCCACTCGTTACCTGTATTAATGACACCTGTTTGAACTTGTTATCAGTATAAAAGACACCTGTCCACAACCTCAAACAGTCACACTCCAAACTCCACTATGGCCAAGACCAAAGAGCTGTCAAAGGACACCAGAAACAAAATTGTAGACCTGCACCAGGCTGGGAAGACTGAATCTGCAATAGGTAAGCAGCTTGGTTTGAAGAAATCAACTGTGGGAGCAATTATTAGGAAATGGAAGACATACAAGACCACTGATAATCTCCCTCGATCTGGGGCTCCACGCAAGATCTCACCCCGTGGGGTCAAAATGATCACAAGAACGGTGAGCAAAAATCCCAGAACCACACAGGGGGACCTAGTGAATGACCTGCAGAGAGCTGGGACCAAAGTAACAAAGCCTACCATCAGTAACACACTACGCCGCCAGGGACTCAAATCCTGCAGTGCCAGACTCAATTTGTCTGTCATACTTGACGTGTACCTATGATGAAAATTACAGGCCTCTCTGATCTTTTTAAGTGGGAGAACTTGCACAATTGGTGGCTGACTAAATACTTTTTTTCCCCACTGTAAAATGAAAACTAATTTGTTAGAGTAATCGTTTTTTTTCATGGCATCACGTCTCGTTATCGTCATTAGTTTCTGTCAGGGAAAATAGTCCATTGACAAATATTTGTCTTCAAAGTTATTGATGAAATTAACACTGATAGATAGAACCAAAAGTTTGAATCCTGTTATAGCTGACCAAACTCTGCAGCCAGGGAAATTAAAATAGCTACTATTAATACAGAAATACCCCCAACATATACCTCTTCATCATTTTTGTGAATCTGACAATGATTGTTTCCATTTCTTTGGAGAAAATGTTGACCGACCCTATGTACAGTTGAAGTCGGAAGTTTACATACACTTAGGTTGGAGTCATTAAAACTTGTTTTTCAACCACTCCACACATTTCTTGTTAACAAACTATAGTTTTGGCAAGTCGGTTAGGACATCTATTTTGTGCATGACACAAGTACTTTTTACAACAATTGTTTACAGACAGATTATTTACCTTATAATTCACTGTATCACAAGTCCAGTTGGTCAGAAGTTTACATACATTAAGTTGACTGTGCCTTTAAACAGCTTGGAAAATTCCAGAAAATAATGTCATGATTTAGAAGCTTCTGATAGGCTAATTTACATACTTTGAGTCAATTGGAGGTGTACCTGTGGATGTATTTGAAGGCCTACCTTCAAACTCAGTGCTTTGCTTGACATCATGGGAAAATCAACAGAAATCAGCCAAGACCTGAGAAAAAAAATTGTAGACCTCCACAAGTCTGGTTCATCCTTGGGAGCAATTTCCAAACGCCTGAAGGTACCACGTTCATCTGTACAAACAATAGTACGCAAATATAAACAGCATGGGACCACGCAGCCATAATACCGCTCAGGAAGGAGACGCGTTCTGTCTCTGTTAATATAATTTATTAACTAACTATTTCAGTGTCTCTGTGCGTTTCCCAAATTCAGAGAATTCAGAGAATTCTGTTATCACAATTTCAGAGTCCATCTTTTATACACACACGTCATACAAAAATCCCACCCCGCTTTAGGCGGGCTGTATTTTTCCACTGTACACATCTTGTAAGCTCACACCTGGGTTTAGCTCATGTGATTTTCCTCTGCTCTCCTGACCATCAGGTCACACACACATACACACATGTTCTTATCATAGTCTACTCCTTGCTCGGGCAGGCTGCATTCTTTTAGTTATCGCCGTCCTCACAATATCCTACACATGTTTCATACTCTCTTCCAAGCCTAACAGTTCTCCTTCTTTGTTGTCTGGCCTAACTCCTACTCACATTGCTAAATAGAAACAATAATAATAATAATAATAATTGGTCATTTAGCAGACGCTCTTATCCAGAGCGACTTACAGGAGCAATTAGGGTTAAGTGCCTTGCTCAAGGGCACATCGACAGATTTTTCACCTAGTCGGCTCGGGGATTAGAACCAGCGACCTTTCGGTTACTGGCACAACGCTCTTCACCACTAAGCTACCTGCCGCCCTTGCACAATGTAATCTCAACTTGCCCTACGCTCACACATTACTAGGTAGTAGTCTTATGATTCTAACACATTTCACACAGTTTCGGAGTGTAATAATTAGTCACTACTAAGAAAGTACTAATCATACTTAAAACAAGAACATTTCACAACTCTATTTAAGGGTGGAACATTTAGTGATTACTTTTAACCTGTATATATTTTAATTTTTATATCAGTCTCCTGGAGATGAACGTACTTTGATTCGAAAAGTGCAAATCAATCCCAGAACAACAGCAAAGGACCTTGTGAAGATGCTGGAGGAAACAGGTACAAAAGTATCTATATCCACAGTAAAACGAGTCCTACAGTATATCGACATAACCTGAAAGGCCGCTCAGCAAGGAAGAAGCCACTGCTCCAAAACCGCCATAAAAAAGCCAGACTACGGTTTGCAACTGCACATGGGGACAAAGATCATACTTTTTGGAGAAATTTTAAATGTACATTTACATTTACGTCATTTAGCAGACGCTCTTATCCAGAGCGACTTACAGTTAGTGAGTGCATACATTATATATATTTTTTATACCCCCCGTGGGAATCGAACCCACAATCCTGGTCTACCAAATGTCCTCTGGTCTGATGAAACAAAAATAGAACTTGTTTGGCCATAATGACCATTGTTATGTTTGGAGGAAAAAGGGGGAGCTTGCAAGCCGAAGAACACCATCCCAACAGTGAAGCACGGGGGTGGCAGCATCATGCTGTGGGGGTGCTTTGCTGCAGGAGGGACTGGTGCACTTCACAAAATAGATGGCATCATGAGGAAGGAAAATGATGTGGATATATTGAAGCAACATCTCAAGACATCAGTCAGGAAGTTAAAGCTTGGTCGCAAATGGGTCTTCGAAATGGACAATGACCCCAAGCATACTTCCAAAGTTGTGGCAAAATGGCTTAAGGTCAACAAAGTCAAGGTATTGGAGTGGCCATCACAAAGCCCTGACCTCAATCCTATATACAATTTGTGGGCAGAACTGAAAAAGCGTGTGCGAGCAAGGAGGCCTACAAACCTAACTCAGTTACACCAGCTCTGTCAGGAGGAATGGGCCAAAATTCACCCAATTTATTTGTGGGAATGTTGTGGAAGGCTACCCAAAATGTTTGACCCAAGTTAAACAATTTAAAGGCAATGCTACCAAATACTAATTGAGTGTATGTAAACTTCTGACCCACTGGGAATGTGATGAAAGAAATAAAAGCTGAAATAAATAATTCTCTCTACTATTATTCTGACATTTCACATTCTTAAAATAAAGTGGTGATCCTAACTGACCTAAAACATGGGAACTTTTACTAGGATTAAATGTCAGGAATTGTGAAAAACTGAGTTTAAATGTATTTGGCTAAGGTGTATGTAAACTTCCGACTTCAACTGTATGTATTCCTCTGTAATCTGTTTATTAATCTATGGCACTCCAGCTTTCTACCCAAAAATACTTCAACTTTTTATTTGACACTCGTGTGATAATGTACATTGGTTGCTTGACACAGATATTTGTCATCTACTCCTATACTTTCTGTGAATTCACCAGCTTGACAGTGATGGCATATGACAGGTATGTTGCCATCTGCAAGCCGTTACAATACCACTCTATCTGATCACCCTGACTAACTTCACCATTTCCCTCACCTTTGATGTGATATACGCTCGCTATGGCAGAAACACCAGCCTGCTGGCCCTGAGAAATATCATGGCGGTGTTCCTAGTTGTCCCTCCTCTGGTAAACCCTATCATATAAGGGATGAATCTCACTCAGAAAGTCGTGATGTTTCAGCTGTCAATGGCCTTCATCAAATTGATTTTTCATGGACATCATGTGGAATAACTAAGCCCCACTTACTTGTTGTTAATGACTGAGATTCAGTGTTTGCGTTCATGGAGTCATCGTGTTACCCTGACCAATTAAAGGCCCAGTGCAGTAAAACACGTGATTTCCTGTGTTTTTTTGTATAATACTGTGAAGTTGTGAAAATTATGATAATGCCCTTTTAGTGTAAGAGTTGGTTGAAAAGACCGCCTGGAATTTCAGCCTGTTTTGGTGCAATGGAGTTTTGGCCTGCAGACTGCTTTGGTGGGATGGAGTTTTAGCCTGCCTGGTGATATCACCAGGCATTACGTTAGTTAATTGACCTATAAGAAAAAGAGCACCAAACCTCTCTGCCAATAAAAGCTCATTTTCAGTTTTCCCCTCCCCACTCAGACCACTCCCAGATAGTACTAGAAACATTATTGCTTGAGAAATTGCTCTTTGCTAAGAAGCTATTTTTGTTTTTAAAGTGGTAAAAAATAAACAATCAGAGTAAGGTACTTCATTTTGACCCTGAAATTATTTGATAGTGAGATGGACCTTTTTAAGTCGAAATAGCTGTTTATATTAAAGGCCTACTTTATATATCCTGCTCTTATATTTGACTTAACACAATTCCACTCATGGTGAATTGTTGTCTTAGGCCTACTGATTGAAGTTCATTTTCCACCATTGTTGAAGCACTGACTTTAACATTGATCTTGTGTCTAATCCTCTCACTGACAAACAGGTATGTTGGTCTCTGGGGAGATTTTAAAATGTTCTTTAACTTTTATTTTGACAGTGAGTCAATGCTGAAACCAAGGTATTTTTTCCAGATGAACCCTGTATAGCAACACAATACAGTCGTGGTCAAACGTTTTGAGAATGACACAAGTATTGGTCTTCACAAAGTTTGCTGCTTCAGTGTTATGAGATATTTTTGTCAGATGTTACTATGGTATACTAAAGTATAATTACAAGCATTCCATAAGTGTCAAAGGCTTTTATTGACAATTACATTAAGTTTATGCAAAGAGTCAATATTTGCAGTATTGACCCTTCTTTTTCAAGACCTCTGCAATCCGCCCTGGCATGCTGTCAATTAACTTCTGGGCCACATCCTGACTGATGGCAGCCCATTCTTGCATAATCAATGCTTGGAGTTTGTCAGAATCTGTGGGTTTTTGTTTGTGCACCCGCCTCTTGAGGATCGACCACAAGTTCTCAATGGGATTAAGGTCTGGGGAGTTTCCTGGCCATGGACCGAAAATGTTGATGTTTTGTTCCCCGAGCCACTAAGTTATAACTTTTGCCTTATGGCAAGGTGCTCCATCATGCTGGAAAAGGCATTGGTCGTCACCAAACTGTTCTTGGTTGGTTGGCTGAAGTTGCTCTCGGAGGATGTGCTGGTACCATTCTTTATTCATGGCTGTGTTCTTAGGCAAAATTGTGAGTGAGCCCACTCCCTTGGCTGAGAAGCAACCCCACACATGAATGGTCTCAGGATGCTTTACTGTTGGCATGACACAGGACTGATGGTAGCGCTCACCTTGTCTTCTCCGGACAAGGTGTTTTCCGGATGCCCCAAACAATCGGAAAGGGGATTCATCAGAGAAAATGACTTTACCCCAGTCCTCAGCAGTCCAATCCCTGTACCTTTTGCAGAATATCAGTCTGTCCCTGATGTTTTTCCTGGAGAGAAGTGGCTTCTTTGCTGCCCTTCTTGACACCAGGCCATCCTCCAAAAGTCTTCGCCTCACTGTGCGTGCAGATGCACTCACACCTGCCTGCTGCCATTCCTGAGCAAGCTCTGCACTGGTGGTGCCCCGATCCCGCAGCTGAATCAACTTTAGGAGACGGTCCTGGCGCTTGCTGGACTTTCTTGGGCGCCCTGACGCCTTCTTCACAACAATTGAACCTCTCTCCTTGAAGTTCTTGATGATCCGATAAATGGTTGATTTAGTTGCAATCTTACTAGCAGCAATATCCTTGCCTGTGAAGCCCTTTTTGTGCAAAGCAATGATGACGGCACGTGTTTCCTTGCAGGTAACCATGGTTAACAGAGGAAGAACAATGATTTCAAGCACCACCCTCCTTTTAAAGCTTCCAGTCTGTTATTCTAACTCAATCAGCATGACAGAGTGATCTCCAGTCTTGTCCTCGTCAACACTCTCACCTGTGTTAACGAGAGAATCACTGACATGATGGCAGTTGGTCCTTTTGTGGCAGGGCTGAAATGCAGTGGAAATGTTTCTTTGGGATTAAGTTCATGTTCAAGGCAAAGAGGGACTTTGCAATTAATTGCAATTCATCTGATCACTCTTCATGACATTCTGGAGTATATGCAAATTGCCATCATAAAAACTGAGGCAGCAGACTTCGTGAATATTAGTATTTTTGTAATTTTCAAAACTTTTGACCACGACTGTACACATCAAAATACAAAAGACACATGAAACTACACATTCTTACAGTGCATTCGGAAAGTATTCAGACCCCTTGACTTTTTCCACATTTTGTTACGTTACAGCCTTATTCTAAACTGGATAATAAAAAATAAAAAATAATCAATCTACACACACTACCCCATAATAACAAAGCGAAAACAGGTTTTTAGAAATGTTTGGAAATGTATTACAAATAAAAACATAAATACCTTATTTACATACGTTTTCAGACGCTTTGCTCTGAGACTCGAAATTGAGCTCAGGTGCAATCCTGTTTCCTTTGATCATCCTTGAGATGTTTCTACAACTTGATTGGAGTCCACCTGTGGTAAATTCAATTGATTGGACATGATTTGGAAAGGCACACACCTGTCTATATAAGGTCCCACAGTTGACAGTGCATTCCAGAGCAAAAACCAAGCCATGAGGTTGAAGAAATTGTCCGTAGAGCTCCAAGACAGGATTGTGTGGAGGCACAGCTCTGGGGAAGGGTACCAAAAAATGTCTTCAGCATTGAAGGTCCCCAAGAATACAGTGGCCTCCATCATTCTGAAATGGAAGAAGTTTGGAACCACCAAGACTCTTCCTAGACCTGGCCGCCCAGAAAAACTGAGGAATCTGGGAAGAAGGGCCTTGGTCAGGGAGGTGACCAAGAACCCGATGGTCACTCTGACAGACCTCCAGAGTTCCTCTGCGGAGATGGGAGAACCTTCCAGAAGAACAACCATCTCTGCAGGACTCCACCAATCAGGCCTTTATGGTAGACTGGCCAGACGGAAGATACTCCTCAGTAAAAGGCACATGACAGCCCACTTGGAGTTTGCCAACAGGCACCTAAAGGACGCTGACCATGAGAAACAAGATTCTCTGGTCTGATGAAACCAAGATTGAACTCTTTGGCATGAATGCCAAGCGTCACATCTGGAGGAAACCTGGCACCATCCCTATGGTGAAGCATGGTGGTGGCAGCATCATGCTGTGGGGATGTTTTTCAGTGGCAGGGAGACTCGTCAGGATCTAGGGAAAGATGAATGGAGCAAAGTACAGAGAGATCCTTGATGAAAACCTGCTCCAGAGCGCTCAGGACCTCAGACTTGGGTGAAGGTTCACCTTCCAACAGGACAACGACCCTAAGCACACAGCCAAGACAATGCAGGAGTGGCTTCGGGACAAGTCTCTGAATGTCCTAGAGTGGCCCAGCCAGAACCCGGAATTAAACCCAATCAAACATCTCTGGAGAGACCTGAAAATAGCTGTCCGAAGCTCCCCATTCAACCTGACAGAGCTTTATTCTGCCCTGGAATTGCGTTCCCATGCAAAACTAGACAAATAGCTAACAACTGAGTCTTCAATAAAACTTCCAAGGCGTGACTTTTCTTGAACAAATGTATTGGAAACGTTTATGTTGTGAAACTGCAAAATACAGAAAATAATATACTTTAGTGTTCAATTCACATTGATATAGTGTAGCTGTACATTATTCATTTCAAGTTGAAATTGCATAAATACAAAGAAAGTGCCAAGGTACCATGTATCAGGCCTCCTGTAGCTCAATTGGTAGAGCATGGCGCTTGCAACGGCAGGGTTGTGGGTTCGATTCCCACAGGGGGCCAGTATGAAAAATGGATGCACTCACTAACTGTAAGTCGCTCTGGATAAGAGTGTCTGCTAAATGACTAAAATGTAAACGTAATGACACCAAACCAGATAGATAATGACCATATGAGTAGCAACTAGCCAATTACTCTAATAATGTGCAAACACCTCTGTACAATAACAAAGCATATGACACTAGAAACAGTAACAAACTATAGTATAGTGTGTTTTACAATTCGCTTACATGACGCACAAGCAAACTAATACAGCTGACGGCATCCATGAAAGTCAATGCAATTTGAGTGAGTAAATGTAACCAACTAATAATAATAATAATATGCCATTTAGCAGATGCTTTTATCCAAAGCGACTTACAGTCATGTGCGCATAAATTTTTACGTATGGGTGGTCCCGGGGATCAAACCCACTACCCTGGCATTACAAGCGCCATGCTCTACCAATTGAGCTACAGAGGACCACAACTAACATTGATAAGTCAGCAATTCCATCAATAACAATATTATCATCACTAGCAATATGCTTGAATTGAACTTACAAACTAATATTTTCTGAGACTGAAGCGTGACAAGAAATAGCTGCAGAGAAAGAACTGTAGCGTTGTTTCTAGCTGCTTGTCTGCGTGCAGAATGACTACTCTACTCTACTTCCGGTTTTTGTGCAGTCTTCTAAGTACCAGAAAGCTGCAGCAGACAAGGCTGTAATCGCTGCCAAAGGTGCTTCAACAAAGTACTGAGTAAACGGTCTGAATACTTATGTAAATGTGATATTTCTGTTTTTGCTTTGTCATTATAGAGTATTTTGTGTAGATTGAGGGAAAAAACGATTTAATACATTTTAGAATAAGGCTGTAACGTCACAAAATGTGGAAAAATTCAAGCAGTCTGAATACTTTCCGAATGCACTGTATATCAGAGAGATATAAGAAAGATCAGGAAACATCTTTTTTTTTTTTTTTTACATGTATTTAACCCCTTATTTTTGGCACTAAACAGTCTCTATATATATCCTTCCATCAATATTTTCAACTGGTAACGGGGACGTTCAGACGAGTCTTGTGAGGCCTGTGGGCGTCCTAGAACAAAACAATATTAGTGTGTAGACCAAACTGGCATAAGTTGGCAGGTAAGCTGTACCGACTTCAGATGAGTCTCAATACGTTTGTGGGGGTTGTAGAACAAATCTGAGAACACCATCATGTTTGTGAGAGTCTCATCTTTCCAAAGAGGGCTCATACTAGTAGGCCAAACTGTTCGGACGCTACAGACGATTTTGTGAGACGGTCTGACAAACACCGCTCTAGCTCTGTCACCTTTTACCGCAGATGTGGAAGTGCGACATAGGCGGATGCGGTGGATTGAGACGCCTACAATACCAAAACACGTATTTCTAGCTTAAACTGACAGATTTCTATGGACATTTTCTATTATGCTAATTATATTTTCACGGGGGCGCAGACATCGACCTTAGAGGTTTTTAAAAAACAAGGAAGCATCAATGGCGAAGGTGCATAAAGATGGCGGCCCCCAAGTACTTGCCACAAATGCCTCATTTGCTAAGTTCGCCATATTGTACATTGCTTTCCGTTACACTTTTTTGTATCGGCATTAGCACAGTATACATGATCCCAATTCGAGCTCCAAGACAATGAAAAAGTATATTGTGCTGATTTACTTACACATTGAACCATGTTGCGAGCTGTAGTTTAAGAAATCTGTGCGCAGTGCCAGTGAGGAAGAGGAAGAGGGAAATGCAACTCCGCTGAAAATCTGTCTCCCTCCAGTAGGTGGTGTTTTTTTTAGATGTTTCGCCCTCCAAGCAAGGAATTTTTGTATCGAGGTCAATGAGAGATTTTCGAATTTGGTCAACAAAAATATGTATTGTATGGCTTATTTGCTACGTTAGGTTTATTTGATCGAGTAGAAGTTTCGTAATGCTTAGGTTGTTATGAGTGTACTGGTATAAGTAGGACAGATGGGATTCCAGCAACATTGAGAAAAAACAGTATATCAGAGTTGCCTCGAGATGGCTATGCGTATTCATGGCATGAGGCTAGTAGCATAGCATTTCTCTCCACTGAATACAGGCGTTTGACGTCAGCAACCATCATCAAATATTCAAAAAAGTATTAAGATAAATCGATGTATCCACCAATCCAAAGAAAGGATAGGTGGGAGCTAGACAGCCTGCGGTGCCGCTTTGTGGACAATGACTCCCATTGTTAGGGTGGAGAGACAAGTATCTTGTCAGTATATCCATAATCATTGATAGTGCTAAAAACAATGATATAATATCTGAATTCCTCCATCTTTGTGCACCTTTGCCATTGCATGATGCTTCCTTGACTAGGCTATGGTGACGTTACACAAAATTCAAAAGGCACATTTTCACATATATGGCCAAATTCCAAATTTTTGCTTATCCATTTCACACATATCCATGTACTTTGACCGAAAAAAGTTAGCAGGATTATATAACATGTAAGTTTATATTAATACATTGTAAAAGTCAAATGTAATGGCTGTCGTGGTGTTATCAAATAGCTGTAATTTACCCGGCACTGCAATCCCGGACTGGTGGCGTGATCCATTAAAGCGGTTAACCCGAAGGTGATGGAATACAATGGCTGTGAATTTGAATCCCATTCGGAGTGTAGTGTCTGAAGGTCTATGATTTTGCTGACATTTGCAAATGGTGTAATAGATGAACTTTACTCTGCTTTGCTGAAACATCTGGAAAGCATTACTACATAGGCTTCTTGGAATAGAGGACATTTGAAGATATGTGGAGGCCAGGGATTGGTCTGTCAAAAACCACCCATCTTATGTTACATAGGATATAAATACCATGTTTTGAACAAAGGACGGGGAGAAATAACATATCAGAGATTGGGTCCGGTTATTCTCCAGATATCTGCAGATGTCTGTAAATTGATACTGTGATCTTTGATACAATAAACCTTTATAATCAAAGTACAGCGTCAGCGGATTTTCTTATCATCACAGCATGATCAGCATCGTTGTCTCGGACACTACAGGAGTAAGGTTTTTTTTAAGGAGAAAAAGCTCAACTGCTGGTCCTCAAGTGAAATAGAGTTAATGTGCCGAAGTACCTGATAATACAAATGCACATAAAACATTGTATGCATAGCCTACATTTAGGTGTACATGTCCATGTAGCCTCACAACATGCAGTATATTATTATTATTAGGCCCTAAAAGTGTGTTTGTAAACAAGGCTGAAGAAAGACATAGCTCTTATCAAATTCATTCTTATTCTTCATTGTCAAGGTGTTGACTCCACTTTCCTTCTCAACACACTAACAACAATGTCAGGAACTACACGCTTAGAAAAAAGGGTTCCAAAAGGGTTCTTCAGCTGTTCCCATAGGGGAACCCTTTTCAGTTACAGGTTAAACTCTTTTGGATTCAATGTAGAACCATCTTTGGAAAGGGTTCTACATGGAACCGAAACGGGTTCCTATGGGGACAGGCGAAGATAGTACCTCTAGATAGCACCTTTCTAAGAGTGTAGGCTCTCTTCACTGTGCTATTTGTCCAGACACATTTCCACATGTGAACTAGTTACTTTGATTATCAGAACGTGCCAGTGGACTGCAAAATGGCATATATTATAATATACAGTTGAAGTCGGAAGTTTACATACACTTAGGTTGGAGTCGTTTTTCAACCACTCCACACATTTATTTTTAACAAACTATAGTTTTCGCAAGTCGATTAGGACATCTACTTTGTGCATGACACAAGTAATATTTCCAACAATTGTTTACAGACAGATTATTTCACTTAAAATTCACTGTATCACAATTCCAGTAGGTCAGAAGTTTACATACACTAAGTTGACTGTGCCTTTAAACAGATTGGAAAATGCCATGGCTTTAGAAGCTTCTGATAGGCTAATTGACATAATTTGTGTCAATTGGAGGTGTACCTGTGGATGTATTTCAAGGCCTACCTTCAAACTCAGTGCCTATTTGCTTGACATCATGGGAAAATCAAAAGAAATCAGCCAAGACCTCAGAAATTTTTTTGTAGACCTCCAAAAGTCTGGTTCATCCTTGGGAGCAATTTCCAAACACCTGAAGGTACCACGTTCATCTGTACAAACAATAGTACGCAAGTATAAACACCATGTAGGACCACGCAGCCGTCAAACCGCTCAGGAAGGAGACGCGTTCTGTCTCCTAGAGATGAACATACTTTGGTGCGAAAAGTGCAAATCAATCCCAGAACAACAACAAAGGACCTTGTGAAGAAGCTGGAGGAAACAGGTACAAAAGTATCTACAGTGAGGGAAAAAAGTATTTGATCCCCTGCTGATTTTGTACGTTTGCCCACTGACAAAGAAATGATCAGTCTATAATTTTAATGGTAGGTTTATTTGAACAGTGAGAGACAGAATAACAACATAACAATCAAGAAAAACGCATGTCAAAAATGTTATAAATTGATTTGCATTTTAATTAGGGAAATAGGTATTTGACCCCCTCTCAATCAGAAAGATTTCTGGCTCCCAGGTGTCTTTTATAC
The DNA here is from genome assembly GCF_964263955.1 of Coregonus lavaretus. NCBI lineage: Eukaryota > Metazoa > Chordata > Actinopteri > Salmoniformes > Salmonidae > Coregonus > Coregonus lavaretus. The sequence goes on from NC_140017.1 coordinate 19,427,811, forward strand.
AGGTAACGAGCTGAGATTAGGAGCACACTCTTAAAGGGAGTGCTCCTAATCTCAGCTTGTTACCTGTATAAAAGACACCTGTCCACAGAAGCAATCAATCAATCAGATTCCAAAATCTCCACCATGGCAAAGACCAAAGAGCTCTCCAAGGATGTCAGGGACAAGATTGTAGACCTACACAAGGCTGGAATGGGCTACAAGACCATCGCCAAGCAGCTTGGTGAGAAGGTGACAACAGTTCGTCCGATTATTCGCAAATGAAGAAACACAAAATAACTGTCAATCTCCCTTGGCCTGGGGCTCCATGCAAGATCTCACCTCGTGGAGTTGCAATGATCATGAGAACGGTGAGGAATCAGCCCAGAACTACACGGAAGGATCTTGTCAATGATCTCAAGGCAGCTGGGACCATAGTCACCAAGAAAACAATTGGTAACGCACTACGCCGTGAAGGACTGAAATCCTGCAGCGCCCGCAAGGTCCCCCTGCTCAAGAAAGCATATATACAGGCCCGTCTGAAGTTTGCCAATGAACATCTGAATGATTCGGAGGAGAACTGGGTGAAAGTGTTGTGGTCAGATGAGACCAAAATCGAGCTCTTTGGCATCAACTCAACTCGCCGTGTTTAGAGGAGGAGGAATGCTGCCTATGACCCCAAGAACACCATCCCCACCGTCAAACATGGAGGTGGAAACATTTTGCTTTGGGGGTGTTTTTCTGCTAAGGGGACAGGACAACTTCACCGCATCAAAGGGACAATGGACGGCGCCATGTACCGTCAAATCTTGGTTGAGAACCTCCTTCCCTCAGCCAGGGCATTGAAAATGGGTCATGGATGGGTATTCCAGCATGACAATGACCCAAAACACACGGCCAAGGCAACAAAGCAGTGGCTCAAGAAGAAGCACAATAAGGTCCTGAAATGTGGCCTAGCCAGTCTCCAGACCTTAATCCCATAGAAAATCTGTGGAGGGAGCTGAAGGTTCGAGTTGCCAAACGTCAGGCTCGAAACCTTAATGACTTGGAGAAGATCTGCAAAGAGGAGTGGGACAAAATCCCTCCTGAGATGTGTGAAAACCTGGTAGCCAACTACAAGAAACGTCTGACCTCTGTGATTGCCAACAAGGGTTTTGCCACCAAGTACTAAGTCATGTTTTGCAGAGGGGTCAAATACTTATTTCCCTCATTAAAATGCTAATCAATTTATAAAAATTTTGACATGCGTTTTTCTGTATTTTTGTTGTTGTTATTCTGTCTCTCACTGTTCAAATAAACCTACCATTAAAATAAAATTATAGACAGATCATGTCTTTGTCAGTGGGCAAACGTACAAAATCAGCAGAGGATCAAATACTTTTTTCCCTCACTGTATATCCACAGTAAAACGAGTCCTATATCGACATAACCTGAAAGGCCGCTCAGCAAGGAAGAAGCCACTGCTCCAAAACCACCATAAAAAAGCCAGACTACGGTTTGCAACTGCACATGGAGACAAATATTGTACCTTTTGGAGAAATGTCCTCTGGTCTGATGAAACAAAAATAGAACTGTTTGGCCATAATGACCATCATTATGTTTGGAGGAAAAAGGGGGGTGCTTGCATGCCGAAGAACACCATCCCAACCGTGAAGCACGGGGGTGGCAGCATCATGCTGTGGGGGTGCTTTGCTGCAGGAGGGACTGGTGCACTTCACAAAATAGATGGCATCATGAGGAAGGAAAATTATGTGGATATATCGAAGCAACATCTCAAGACATCAGTCAGGAAGTTAAAGCTTGGTCGCAAATGGGTTTTCCAAATGGACAATGAGCCCAAGTATACTTCCAAAGTTGTGGCAAAATGGCTTAAGGACAACAAAGTCAAGGTATTGGAGTGGCCATCACAAAGCCCTGACCTCAATTCTATAGAAATGTTGTTGGCACAACTGAAAAAGCATGTGCGAGCAAGGTGGCCTACAAACCCGATTCCGTTACACCAGCTCTGTCAGGAGGAATGGGCCAAAATTCACCCAACTTGTTGTGGGAAGCTTGTGAAGGCTACCCGAAACATTTGACCCAAGTTAAACAATTTAAAGGCAATGCTACCAAATACTAATTGAGTGTATGTAAACTTCTGACCCACTGGGAATGTGATGAAAGAAATAAAAGCCGAAATAAATCATTCTCTTTACTATTATTCTGACATTTCACATTCTTAAAATAAAGTGGTGATCCTAACTGACCTAAGACAGGGACTTTTAAATGTCAGGAATTGTGAAAAACTGAATTTAAATGTATTTGGCTAAGGTGTATGTAAACTTCTGACTTCAACTGTACAATAAAAGTGACGCCAAAATGACACTACGTTATTTACCATTCATTTCTATTGCTCACAAAATAATCTGAAACACAACAACAAAAAACATCAAATGCATCCAACAAATTTGTAGAGTCACAAGCTTGATATAGTCATTGCGTTCTATGAATGTGGGACCAAGTACTTAACTTTGTAGTACTTTAATACACATACAAGTGAATGTGTCCCAATACTTTTGCACCCCAAAAATGAGGGGACTAAGTACAAAAAGTGTTGTAATTTCTAAACAGTTCACAATGAGATGGATCAAAATACCCTCAAATGAAAGCTGACAGTCTGCACTTCGACTTCATAGTCATAGTTTGAAGGAAAAAACTTCACTGTCCCAATAATTATGGAGGGCACTGTAATTCATATCATAGGCCTAATTGTACTGTAGAGGTATTTTTACTTGCACACAATATACACTATAAAAAAGTATGTGGACACCCCTTCAAATTAGTGGATTCGGCTATTTTAGCCACACCCATTGCTGACAGGTAAATAAAATCGAGCACACAGCCAAGCAGTCTCCATAGACAAACATTGGCAGTAGAATGGCCTTACTGCCACCCTAGTGTCGCAGCGGTCTAATGCACTATATCGCAGTGCTAGAGGCATCACTACAGACCCGAGTTCAATCCCGGGCTGTATCACAACCGGCCGTGATCGGAAGTCCCATAGGGCGGAGCACAATTGGCCCAGCATTGTCCGGGTCAGGGGAGGGTTTGGCCGGGGGGGCTTTACTTGGCTCATCATCTCGCTCTAGCGACTCCTTGTGGCGGGCCGGGCGCCTGCAGGCTGACTCCGGTCGTCAGTTGAACGGTGTTTCCTCCGACACATTGGTGCGGCTGGCTTCCAGGTTAAGCAGGCGGGTGTTAAGAAGCGTGGCTGGGCGCGTCATGTTTCGGAGAACGCATGACTCGAACTTCGCCTCCCGAGCCCGTTGGGGAGTTGCAGCGATGAGACAATATCGAAATTGGGGAGACATTTTTATTTTTTATTTTTATTCAATAAATAAAAGAATGGCCTTACTGAAGAGCACAGTGACTTTCAATGTGGCACCGTCATAGGATACCACCTTTCCAACAAGTCAGTTAATCAAATTTCTGCCCTGCTAGAGATGCCCTGGTCAACTGTAAGTGCTGTTATTGTGAAGTGGAAACATCTAGGAGCAACAATGGCTCAGCCACGAAGTGGTAGGCCACACAAGCTCACAGAACAGGACTTCCGACTGCTGAAGCGTGTAAAAATCGTGTGTCCTCTGTTGCAACACTCACTACCGAGTTCTAAACTGCCTCTGGAAGCAATGTCAGCACAATGACTGTTTGTCAGGAGGTTCATGAAATGTGTTTCCATGGCCAAACAGCCACAAACAAGCTTAAGATCACCATTCGCAATACCAAGCGTCTGCTGGAGTGGGGTAAAGCTTGCCACCATTGGACCCCTTAGTTCGGGTGAAGGGAAATCTTAACGCTACAGCGTACAATGACATTCTAGATGATTCTGTGCTTCCAACTTGGCAACAGTTCGGGGAAGGTCCTTTCCTGTTTCAGCATGACAATGCCCCGTGCACAAACGAGGTCTATACAGAAATGGTTTGTCAAGATCGGTGTGGAAGAACATGACTGGCCTGCACAGAGCCCTGACTTCAACTCCATCGAACACCTTTGGGATTAATTGGAATGCCAACTGCGAGGCAGGCCTAATTGCCCAACATCAGTGCCTGACCTCTCTAATGCCTTCCCAGAAAGGTGGAGGCTGTTATAGCAGCAAAGGGGGGACCAACTCCATATTAATGCCCATGATTTTGGAATGAGATGTTCGACGGGTAGGTGTCCACATACACTAAATGACCAAAAGTAACTGGATCGCCCCGTCCATTCGGAGACTTGTCCCGAAGCCACTCCTGCATTGTCTTGGCTGTGTGCTTAGGGTCGTTGCCTGTTGGAAGGTGAACCTTCACCCCTGTCTGAGGTCCTGAGCGCTCTGGAGCAGGTTTTCATCAAGGATCTCTCTACTTTGCTCAGTTCATCTCTCCCTCGATCAAGACTCTCAGTGTCGTAGAAATATTTGACTCAAAAAGTAGTCAACTTAAAAATATTTCTCAAGAGGCTGGAACTTGTGAATTTAGACTTTTATTATTTGCATAACAAAGCCGAGCTTGCTCCATGGAGCAACAACTCTCTCTCTTTGGCTTAGAGCTCCCTTTTATACACACAAATGCATAATCATGTTACATAGCATATACAGTCCCTCCCCTTAGGGCAAATGATTAACTTATTTTAGTGCCACTCTACCCTTATCTTTCAACGTCCAGATGTCACCTGTAATTTACTCCAAAAGGTCATGAGCGCTTTTCCATAGGAAGCCTCTTCCCTAATCTCATTATATTGGTAGCAGACCCTTTCCCTAATCTCATTATATGGTTGCAGACCCTTTCTTTACAAATAATACACGTACATACATTAGGGCATTTATCATTTACCGTCCTCCCTGGCCCTTGAGATTATGTGCATGTGGCCATGTATCAGGTCATAGGGTCATAAGCAAAACAAATGATAACACTAGGTCCATTGTTACTCCAATCTCCACACAGCCATCACATGTCATTGACATACCCAGACCAGCTGCAGGGAGTTTATGAAAAACACATAAATGTCTCTGCTCTGTATTAACCCTTCAACTGGTTCTCAATCCATAAACATTTTAAGGCATATACAGTGGGGAGAACAAGTATTTGATACACTGCCGATTTTGCAGGTTTTCCTACTTAAAAAGCATGTAGAGGTCTGTAATTTTTATCATAGGTACACTTCAACTGTGAGAGACGGAATCTAAAACAAAAATCCAGAAAATCACATTGTATGATTTTTAAGTAATTAATTTGCATTTTATTGCATGACATAAGTATTTGATACATCAGAAAAGCAGAACTTAATATTTGGTACAGAAACCTTTGTTTGCAATTACAGAGATCATACGTTTTCTGTAGGCCTTGACCAGGTTTGCACACACTGCAGCAGGGATTTTGGCCCACTCCTCCATACAGATCTTCTCCAGATCCTTCAGGTTTCGGGGCTGTTGCTGGGCAATACGAACTTTCAGCTCCCTCCAAAGATTTTATATTGGGTTCAGGTCTGGAGACTGGCTAGGCCACTCCAGGACCTTGAGATGCTTCTTACGGAGCCACTCCTTAGTTGCCCTAGCTGTGTGTTTCGGGTCGTTGTCATGCTGGAAGACCCAGCCACGACCCATCTTCAATGCTCTTACTGAGGCAAGGAGGTTGTTGGCCAAGATCTCGCAATATATGGCCCCATCCATCCTCCCCTCAATACGGTGCAGTCGTCCTGTCCTCTTTGCAGAAAAGCATCCCCAAAGAATGATGTTTCCACCTCCATGCTTCACGGTTGGGATGGTGTTCTTGGGGTTGTACTCATCCTTCTTCTTCCTCCAAACACGGCGAGTGGAGTTTAGACCAAAAAGCTCTATTTTTGTCTCATCAGACCACATGACCTTCTCCCATTCCTCCTCTGGATCATCCAGATGGTCATTGGCAAACTTCAGACGGGCCTGGACATGCGCTGGCTTGAGCAGGGGGACCTTGCGTGCGCTGCAGGATTTTAATCCATGACGGCGTAGTGTGTTACTAATGGTTTTCTTTGAGACTGTGGTCCCAGCTCTCTTCAGGTCATTGACCAGGTCCTGCCGTGTAGTTCTGGGCTGATCCCTCACCTTCCTCATGATCATTGATGCCCCACGAGGTGAGATATTGCATGGAGCCCCAGACCGAGGGTGATTGACGTCATCTTGAACTTCTTCCATTTTCGAATAAATGCGCCAACAGTTGTTGCCTTCTCACCAAGCTGCTTGCCTATTGTCCTGTAGCCCATCCCAGCCTTGTGCAGGTCTACAATTGTATCCCTGATGTCCTTACACAACTCTCTGGTCTTGGCCATTGTGGAGAGGTTGGAGTCTTTTTGATTGAGTGTGTGGACAGGTGTCTTTTATACAGGTAACGAGTTCAAACAGGTGCAGTTAATACAGGTAATGAGTGGAGAACAGGAGGGCTTCTTAAAGAAAAACTAACAGGTCTGTGAGAGCCGGAATTCTTACTGGTTGGTAGGTGATCAAATACTTATGTCATGCAATAAAATGCAAATTAATTACTTAAAAATCATAAAATGTGATTTTCTGGATTTTTGTTTTAGATTCCGTCTCTCACAGTTGAAGTGTACCTATGATAAAAATTATAGACCTCTACATGCTTTGTAAGTAGAAAAACCTGCAAAATCGGCAGTGTATCAAATACTTGTTTTCCCCACTGTAGGTGTTTAATTCTACAACATATGTACTTGAAAATCATCCATAACAGTCCCTGCCACTGAAAAACATCCCCATAGCATGATGCTACCACCACCATGCATCACCATAGGGATGGTACCAGGCTTCCTCCAGACGTGACGGTTGGCATTCAGGCCAAAGAGTTCAATCTTGGTTTCATCTGACCAGAGAATCTTTTTTTCTCATGATCTGAGTCTTTAAATGCCTTTTGGCAAACTCCAAGCGGGCTGTCATGTGCTTTTTACTGAGGAGTGGCTTCCGTCTGGCCACTCTACCCTAAAGGCCTGATTGGTGGAGTGCTGCAGAGATGTTTGTGCTTCTGGAAGGTTCTCTCATCTCCATAGAGGAACTCTAGAGCTCTGTCAGAGTGACCATTGGGTTCTTGTTCACCTCCCTGACCAAGGCCCTTCTCCCCCGATTGCTCAGTTTGGCCGGAAAGCCAGCTCTTGGTGGTTCCAAACTTATTTAATTTAAGAATGATGGAGGCCACTGTGTTCTTGGGGACATTCAATGCTGCAGAAATTTTTTGATACCCTTCCCCAGATCTTGTGCCTCGACACAATCCTGTCTCGGAGCTCTACGGACAATTTTTTGACCTCAAGGCTTGGTTTTTGCTCTGACATGCACTGTCAACTGTGGGTGGTATGAGGGCCCGACGTCCACAGGTGGGGGTTGTGCTTACAGCCCAACACCGTGCAGGACGTTTAGCATTTGCCAGAGAACACCAAGATTGGCAAATTCGCCACTGGCGCCCTGTGCTCTTCACAGATGAAAGCAGGTTCACACTGAGCACGTGACAGACGTGACAGAGTCTGGAGACGCCGTGGAGAACGTTCTGCTGCCTGCAACATCCTCCAGAATGACCGGTTTGGCGGTGGGTCAGTCATGGTGTGGGGTGGCATTTCTCCATGTGCTCGTAAGAGGTAGCCTGACTGCCATTAGGTACCGAGATGAGATCCTCAGACCCCTTGTGAGACCATATGCTGGTGCGGTTGGCCCTGGGTTCCTCCTAATGCAAGACAATGCTAGACCTCATGTGGCTGGAGTGTGTCAGCAGTTCCTGCAAGAGGAAGGCATTGATGCTATGGACTGGCCCGCCCATTCCCCAGACCTGAATCCAATTGAGCACTGGGACATCATGTCTCGCTCCATCCACCAACGCCACGTTGCACCACAGACTGTCCAGGAGTTGGCGGATGCTTTAGTCCAGGTCTGGGAGGAGATCCCTCAGGAGACCATCCACCACCTCATCAGGAGCATGCCCAGGCGTTGTAGGGAGGTCATACAGGCACGTGGAGGCCACACACACTACTGAGCCTAATTTTGACTTGTTTTAAGGACATTACATCAAAGTTGGTTCAGCCTGTAGTGTGGTTTTCCACTTTAATTTTGAGGGTGACTCCAAATCCAGACCTCCATGGGTTGATAAATTTGATTTCCATTGATAATTTTTGTGTGATTTTGTTGTCAGCACATTCAACTATGTAAAGAAAAAAGTATTTAATAAGATTATTTCATCCATTCAGATCTAGGATGTGTTATTTTAGTGTTCCCTTTTTTTTTGAGCAGTGTATGTGTGTGCCTTTCCAAATCATGTCCAATCAATTGAATTTACCACCGGTGGACTCCAATCAAGTTGTAGAAACATCTCAAGGATGATCAATGGAAATAGAATACACTTTGAGTTTCATAGCAAATGGTCTGAATACTTATGTAAATAAGATATTTCCGTTTTTTTTATTTTTATAAATTTGCAAAGTTTATAAAAACATGTTTTCACTTTGTCATTGTGGGTATTGTATGTAGATTGCTAAGGAATTAATTTTATTTTATCAATTTTAGAATAAGTCTGTACCATAACTAAATGTTAAAAAAACTTTGGGGTCAGAATACTTTCCGAAGGCACTGTAGGTATATCCCCTGATGTGGGCATGTTTTCAATACAGACTCCTTTCGTCATACAGTATTCCATATCCAGACCTTATGAATGTTGCACAGTATACCCTTAATCTTGAAATGAATCAAATCTAGTGAGGATTAAGGATAATCAACCTTAAAATTAATGGCAGTGCATTTCTAGTCGCTATAAATGCTAGGTTACACAGTTACTTCTGATAACAGTCTCCATTATCAACATTTCCAAACAAACAAAAACAGGGAGAAGGGAGAAACTGTAGACATGCTGAGATAAAATAACATACTCCTCCAGCAGAGGAATTACATTTCTGAGTGCATGATATTCAGTTTCACTGGCATATAGTCCGTTGTATGGATGGTCTTTAACTGCAGTAAATTATGTCTGAGATTATATGAACATGACTGGGCATTCAAACATATCTGTATCCATTCATCATCATGTTTTGTGTCATCAGGAAAAGCCTTTATCAACCCTTGATACAGTTTGGAAATCAACTTGTTTGTCAGACTGCCTTAAAATAGTTTCAATCTTTGAAGCTTCTGGCTTGTCCAGTGTTTGCTGCACAGATAGAATAAAGTGTTGCATCTGCAACAGTTCACCTCAGTGCTGTCACAGACTGGTCTTCCCTGGAGGCCTGACGCTACTGAGACCCCTGTCACCATCTGATCCTACTCAGATGAGGCATGACAAAGAATTACCTTGGTGTACATGTATACATTATATTATCCAAGAATAGAATCAACGGTTCAATAATTGAAGTTCTTTATTCCCAGATCCAAGACTAGTCTACCCATCAACTCAAGATGGAATTTTGTATCCATTCACTGATTGTTATAATATACTGCAAATTTCACCTGAGCGTAGACTGGTCTTCCATGGCTGTCTGACCCTGCTGGGACACCTGTCACCATCGTATCCTGCTAAGATATGGTGAGCATAGTGTTGGGTACTGACTGTGCACCATGACGGTGAAGCCTGTAGAGCTGTTTATACCATGTCAGTGTAAAAAGTAGGGAATTAACTAGGGAAACTGACAGACCAATAACTTTACGTTGCTACACTGACTGTGATTGAGGCAAAAAATAATATCTAACGTTAGTCAACTTTTTGCAAGCCAGGTTAATTTACTGCTGTTGAAACAGGACAAAACAAAGGCTACAAAACATTTCCATACACACAACAGCTGTTAGATACTGCTACCTGAGAGATAGCTAGAGGCTAGAGCTGAAATGGCCGTGCTAGCTAGCAACTAGCTAGCACAGCCAAATACTTTTTTCTGTTAAGTCAAACAGCAGTTACCTTGACAGCTACATCAGTCAAATAAAGAGTAGCCAGTTTCTGCTCTGCTTGCTTTTACTACTCTGAGAAAAAGCATAACACACACACAGACAACAGATGCCTCTGTTCGCAAGCTTTGTGGTGTCCGTGCGGTCCTAAATCCAACCAGCTGAAACCACCAAACAGCCTACCCGACCGCTCTGAGGTATTCGCATGTTCCTAAAGCACACCGATGCCACTTTTTGTATCACAGTGCAATGATTAAACTGGATGGACCAAAATTTAATTTCAGAATATGGGGGGGGGGGGGGGGTCATGTCCCCCCTGTCCCAGTGAAAGTTGCGCCCTCGGGTATACGGATTGTTCAGGAAGGCAAGTATCTGGAAACAGAACAGTTAACAATGCTCTTTCCTCATTGCATTCTGCTGCCTGGAAAAATGTATCGGCTTTGATTTACTTTGAGCTGCAATAATGTGTTTGTATGTTGTTCCATACATGGGTCGTTTGAAGATTTCCCCAGACAGAGGCCGACCAAAGACAGAGCCACTCTAACAAAGCCTTCCAACCTCTTCCCAGGCCTCTGAGTAGTTGTGATGGTTGATGAATTGTACTGTATTCACAATGGAGGAATAAGAGCGGAACATTGTTCTACGCTCCTGTTAATACCATCACCAGTAGTTTTTAAAGTTATCTAGACAGGTTAGTGACTATAACCGTGTTTCTTTTTTACATGTACAAACACTTTCCACTTTCAAAGACACACACAAGAAACACCCACACCAAAGCACGCCTCCAATACACAAATCTCTTTGGCTGTTAACTAATATGCTATTTGACATTCACAATTCATCCATCGGACTGTCAGATTGTGAAGCGTTATTCATCACGCGTTTCCACTACTCAAGAGTCCAATGGCGGCGACCTTTACACCACGCCAGCCGACTCTTGGCATTGCGCATGGTGATCTTAGGCTTTAGTGTGGCTGCTCGGCCATGAAAACCCATTTCATGAAGCTCCCCGATGAACAGTTATTGTGCTGACGTTGCTCCCAGAGGCAGTTTGGAACTCGGTAGTGAGTGTTGCACTACGCGATTTTTACGCACTACGCGCTTCAGCAGTCGGTGGTCCCATTCTGTGAGCTTGTGTGGCCTTCCACTTCGTGGCTGAGCCGTTGTTGCTCCTAAACGTTTCCACTTCACAAAGCAGCACTTACAGTTGAATGGGGCAGCTCCAGCAGGGCAGAATTTTGACAAACTGACTTGTTGGAAAGGTGGCATCCTATGAAGTACGGTGCCCCGTTGAAAGTCACTGAGCTCTTCAGTACGGGCCATTCTACTGCCAATGTTTGTCTATGGAGAGTGCGTGACTGTGTGCTCGATTTTATATACCTGTCAGCAATGGGTGTGGCTGAAATAGCCAAATCCACTAATTTGAAGGGCTGTCCGCATAACTTTGGCCATGCAGTGTATATATATACATTATCCTATATAAAGGAAGAGAAGCTTAGGCCTTACCCAAAAGAGAGAGAGATATCCCTGTGTCATGCTACGACACCGACATGCATTTATTTATGTCAGATGGCTACTGCATCTGCTATACAGATACAGTGAGGGGGGAAAAGTATGTTTGCCCACTGACAAAGAAATGATCAGTCTATAATTTTAATGGTAGGTTTATTTGAACAGTGAGAGACAGAATAACAACAAAAAAATCCAGAAAAACGCATGTCAATAATGTTATAAATTGATTTGCAATTTAATTTGTGAAATAAGTATTTGACCCCTCTACAAAACATGACTCAGTACTTGGTGGCAAAACCCTTTTTGGCAATCACAGAGGTCAGACCTTTCTTGTAGTTGGCCACCAGGTTTGCACACATCTCAGGAGGGATTTTGTCCCACTCCTCTTTGCAGATCTTCTCCAAGTCATTAAGGTTTCGAGGCTGACGTTTGGCAACTCGAACCTTCAGCTCCCTCCTCAAATGTTCTATGGGATTAAGGTCTGGAGACTGGCTAGGCCACTCCAGGACCATAATGTGCTTCTTCTTGAACCACTCCTTTGTTGCCTTGGCCGTGTGTTTTGGGTCATTGTCATGCTGGAATACCCATCCACAACCCATTTTCAAAGCCCTGGCTGAGGGAAGGAGGTTCTCACCCAAGATTGGACGGTACATGGCCCCGTCCATCGTCCCTTTGATGTGGTGAAGTTGTCCCCTTTGCAGAAAAACACCCCCAAAGCATAATGTTTCCACCTCCATGTTTGACGGTGGGGATGGTGTTCTTGGGGTCATAGGCAGCATTCCTCCTCCTCCGAACACGGCGAGTTGAGTTGATTCCAAAGAGCTCGATTTTGGTCTCATCTGACCACAACACTTTCACCCAGTTCTCCTCTGAATCATTCAGATGTTCATTGGCAAACTTCAGACGGGCATGTATATGTGCTTTCTTGAGCAGGGTGACCTTGCGGGCCCTGCAGGATTTCAGTCCTTCACGGCGTAGTGTGTTACCAATTGTTTTCTTGGTGACTATGGTCCCAGCTGCCTTGAGATCATTGACAAGATCCTTCCGTGTAGTTCTGGGCTGATTCCTCACCGTTCTCATGATCATTGCAACTCCACGAGGTGAGATCTTGCATGGAGCCCCAGGCCAAGGGAGATTGACAGTTATTTTGTGTTTCTTCATTTGCGAATAATCGGACGAACTGTTGTCACCTTCTCACCAAGCTGCTTGGCGATGGTCTTGTAGCCCATTCCAGTCTTGTGTAGGTCTACAATCTTGTCCCTGACATCCTTGGAGAGCTCTTTGGTCTTGGCCATGGTGGAGAGTTTGGAATCTGATTGATTGATTGCTTCTGTGGACAGGTGTCTTTTATACAGGTAACAAGCTGAGATTAGGAGCACTCCCTTTAAGAGTGTGCTCCTAATCTCAGCTCGTTACCTGTATAAAAGACACCTGGGAGCCAGAAATCTTTCTGATTGAGAGGGGGTCAAATACTTATTTTGCTCATTAAAATGCTAATCAATTTATAACATTTTTGACATGCGTTTTTCTGGATTTATTTTGTTGTTATTCTGTCTCTCACTGTTCAAATAAACCTACCATTAAAATTATAGACTGATCATTTCTTTGTCAGTGGGCAAACGTACAAAATCAGCAGGGGATCAAATAGTTTTTTCCCTCACTGTATCTGTAGGAGGCTAATTTGTAAATTTTAGATCAGAATATTTTGTATATTATGATATTGTTAGATATAGGAGCAACTCTGGTAGGCCTGAAACAGACTTCCTCACCTCAAGTTCAACTGTCGAGTCAGTTGAAGCGCCGGGGCGCACTGCCTTCATATCATAGGCCTGCAGTAGCTAAAGCTTAATAATAGCCACACCATACCAAACCTTCACAAACGTTTCTAAACTTTATTAGGGTAATATCAAAAGTAATTCAAGCCATTGTTTATTGGGAAAATATGAGCAGAGGAGCGAATATAAACCAGGGAAAAAATGCACTACCCTCCCCTGTGCCCAATAAAAAAAAAACACACAACCCTCCCCAAAGCAAAAAGAAAAGTTTGCCAACACTCCCCTATTTTGGATCCCTCCCAGTAAATGTTGATCTCTCCCTTATGATTAATTTTTTTGTGAATTAATTTTTCAATGCGTTTCTATGGGCTATAGTAGTAAAGGCCAAATTCAATACTTGATCAAGTAATACAATAAATTAAAAATTGATACCTAAATGGGTCCTAAAATTCTAAATCAATTAGCTAATTGATACATGGTATGACCTTCTGAAAACAATTTCATGTCAGCTTAGAACCCCCCCCCCCCACCCCCCCAACGCCTTAGACTTGTATTAACTGCCAGAAGCTTTACATAGCCTACTTGGTGTCATTGCTAAAACAATCATTCATACCACCATAAGACAGTAAAAATACAGAATTTCGAATTGTCCGAATATGATTATAGACAATCCTGTGTGTCAGAATATGAATATAGAATATATGTTAAACTTGGATAGCATTTTTTGGGGGGTGATTCAATTAAATGGAAATTCAGAATGTGATATTTCTGTTCAGTATTTATTGTGTATGCAATTTATATCACTCCAAATGTGTATGCTACATTCAACCATCCTTTCTAGTTACAATATTGTTATTGCACCATTGAAACAATGACTTGCCTTCCAAAGTGGTCGTGAAAATCAATTTATTTTGAGAGATATACTGAGGAGGCCTGGTTAGAAGAACATAAATGCCTTATTACAACTCAATAATTAAAAAAATATATAACAGTATTAAGAATATACACCCAGTGGGGAAAACTGTAGCTTAGAATATTGTTATTCTTCTTAACAAAGTCCTTAACCTCATAAGGAGTCACAGATTGTTCTATCAATTGCAGTCTATTCCCTTTAGAGTGCACTACTTTGGCTCTGGTCCACCCATACACAAAAAAATAATTATGCACGCATGACTGTAAGTCGCTTTGGATAAAAGCGTCTGCTAAATGGCATATTATATTATATTATATTATTAGTGCACTATATACGGAATAGGGTGCCATTTCATTCAAGCATGTTCCTCCTCAGGAAGTGTGCTACAATGACTCTATCCTTGGAATATTTGTAAATCACTTTCCCAGAAGAGGGTGGTAGGTATCAAGAAATTAGGCACCATTTAAACCTTGCAACAGTTTTGGCAGATTTTACTTTAATTTTTGTTGACTTCTGATATCAGGAAGTCTCTCTGTTGTGTAACTAACATCTTATATCAATGATTTTATGTGCATTGCACTTTCTAAAAATTACCCTTCTAATCTGCTGGAGGTTAAGTCCATATATGACAGGGTTTAAGATGGGTGGTATAACAAGGAATTGTACAGCCATTGCATTACGCGTATTTAGAGTAATATTAATGTTATTCCACCCTTGCAAATTGTCAAACAGGGTCACTGTGATTAAAATAACCATTGTTAATAAATGTGGAACACATGTCTGTGTGAACTTCATCCTTCCCTTAGCTGAATTTACACAAGTCCTTACAATCTGACAGTAAGAAAATACAATAAAAAGTATCTGTAAAACATGACCCACTATTAAACATTGGCTCCAAATCTGATTGATGGTTATAGGTAAACATGCATGTTTCAGTATAGACGGATTGTCACAGAAGATTTTATCAATGCGAGATCCACACAAAGGAAGTCTGACTGTTAAACTAAGTGTTATGAGTGCTATAAACAAAGGATAACACCAAGAAAATAAGAGTAACTTTCTAACAGTTAAAGATGTCACAATGGTATGATATAGTAATGGTCTGCATATTGCCACATACCTGTCATAAGACATCACTGTAAGAATAGAAATTTCACACATGACAGATGTGTATATTACATAGGCTTGAATCAAACATCCACCATAAGATATCACCTGAACATCTGACTGAAGGTCCAGTAAGAACTTGGGGTAGAAACCAGCGGTTCCGTACAATCCATTGACACATAGACTACACAGAAAGATATACATGGGCTCATGGAGGCCTTTCTCCTGAATGATTGTTATGATCAGAGTCAGATTCACAGTGATGATGAGAAGGTATGTGATAAGAGACAAGATAAAATACACAGATTTGTTGTTAAATGTCTCTTTTAAGCCAAAGAGATAAAATAACTTGACTTGGGTTGAGTTCTCCATTGCTTTTGTTAATTTTCTTCCTCTGGTCAATGCAGCAATTCTTAGTCCTTACAAGGCTTGAGTGTATTTGGATGTGAATGAATTATTTAATTCTGTGTAGGCTCGGAACAAACACAATCATTTTAACAAAACAAATTCACATCCTCCATCAAACTAATATTCTAAAAAATAAAAATACAGATAATATCTGTACATTATCAGACTTCTGAGGTGTGAAAGAAATAAAGAAACTTGTGTCCATGAAATGTCTTCTTGCTTGACAGAGGGATACTGCTCCAATAACTTGTCCTGTTAGCCTCTAAATATATCATAGTGTATGCTCACATGGGATTGTAGTTTCAGTGTCAACATGTAACCACTCCATAGAGATGGAACTGTACAGAGTTTATGACAAGCAACTAATTTGATTATATTTACTCTGTACTATATTTTTGTATTAACCCAGCAAACCAAGTACGTCCTAAGGACATTGAGCGATGTTCTCATTAGGACCTTTTAAGGCAGCATTTCACAAACTCGGTCCTGGGGACCCCAAGGTGTGGGTGAACGGATGATCTCCGCATGTGTGTTTCTCACCGTAAAGCATAGAGAAGGAGGTGTTATGGTGTGGGAGTGCTTTGCTGGTGACACTGTCTGTGATTTATTTAGAATTCTAGGCACACCACCAGCATGGCTACCACAGCGATACGCCATCCCATCTGGTTTGAGCTTAGTGGGACTATCATTTGTTTTTCAACAGGACAATGACCCAACACACCTCCAGGCTGTGTAAGGGCTATTTTACCAAGAAGGAGAGTGATGGAGTGCTGCATTAGATGACCTGGCCTCCACAATCCCCCGACCTCAACCCAGTTGAGATGGTTTGGGATGAGTCGGACGGCAGAGTGAAGGAAAAGCAGCCAACAAGTGCTCAGCATATGTGGGAACTCCTTCAAGACTGTTGGAAAAGCATTCCAGGTGAAGCTGGTTGGGAAAATGCCAAGAGTGTGCAAAGCTGTCATCATGGCAAAGGGTGGCTACTTTGAAAAATCTAAAATATATATTGATTTGTTTAACACTTTTTTGGTTACTACATGATTCCATATGTTTTATTTCATAGTTCTGATGTCTTCACAATTATTCTACAATGTAGAAAATAGTACAAATAAAAAAAAACTCTTGAATGAGGAGGTGTGTCCAAACTTTTGACTGGTACTGTATATCCATTGTTTTTGTCTAAATTGCATAAGCTCATAACATTTGTTTGGGGATCATTGATGGAAAGCGCTATTTAAACCTTTAAACCAGATGTTTTTAAGTCAGGACTCAGACTACACCACTCTGGAACACTCAACACCTCTTGGAAAGCCATTCTGGCATAGCCACGGTAAGTAGGGGTGCTGAGGGTTGCTGCAGCACCCCCTGAAAAATCTTAACTCCCTAAAAATATAATATATATTATATTATTTTGTCACAAAAGTAGTGCTCTGGGCCTTTACTAGTCCTGTATCAGCGGACCGATGTAGCCGTCTGTAGGCGCCTCGGTTTAAAGTGCAGTGTGCCTGTAGCATTGACTTTTTCTGAAAACCTAACCCTGGGATAGTTTTATTTTTCAACGAGACAATTACACACATTTTTATGCCAAATACACACCAGAATGGCTTTCCAATAGGTGTTGAGTATTCCTGAATGGTCAAGTCTCAGTCCTGACTTACATTTGCCTGAAAATCAGAGACAAGGTTTGAATATTGCTGTCCATCAATGATTCCCAACCAAATTAAATGAGCTTGAGCAATTTTGACAAAAACAATGGATATACAGTGCATTCGGAAAGTATTCAGACCCCTTGACCTTTTCCACATTTTGTTACGTTACAGCCTTATTCTAAAATGGATTATTTTATTTTTTATTCGAATCAATCTTTACACAGTACTCCATAATGACAAAGCAAAAACAGGTTTTTATAAATTTTTGCAAATGTATAAAAAACGGAAAACGGAAATATAACATTTACGTATTTTAAGTATTCAGACCCTTTAGTCAGTACTTTGTTGAAGCACCTTTGGCAGCGATTAAAGCCTCAAGTCTTCTTGGGTATGATGTTACAAGCTTGGCACACCTGAGCGCTCTGGAGCAGGTTTTCATCAAGGATCTCTCTGTACTTTGCTCTGTTCATCTTTCCTTTGATCCTGACTAGTCTCCCAGTCCCTGCCGCTGAAGAAAATCCCCACAGCATGATGCTGCCACCACCATGCTTCAACTTAGGGATGGTGCCAGGTCTCCTCCAGGCAAGACGCATGGCATTCAGGCCAAAAAGTTCAATCTTGGTTTCATCAGACCAGATAATCTTGTTTCTCATCGTCTGAGAGTCCTTTAGGTGCCTTTTGGCAAACTCCAAGAGGGCTGTCATATGACTTTTACTGAGGAGTGGCTTCCGTCTGGCCACTCTACCATGAAAGCCTGAATGGTGGAGTGCTGCAGAGATGGTTGTTCTTCTGGAAGGTTGTCTCCGCAGAGGAACTCTAGATGACAATGACCCAACACACCTCCAGGCTGTTTAAGAGCTATTTTAAAAAGAAGGAGAGTGATGGAGTGCTGCATCAGATGACCTGGCCTCCACAATCCCCCGACCTCAACCCAATTGTGATGGTTTGGGATGAGTCGGACTGCAGAGTGAAGGAAAAGCAGCCAACAAGTGCTCAGCAAATGTGGGAACTCCATCAAGACTGTTGGAAAAGCATTCCAGGTGAAGCTGGTTGAGAGAATCCCAAGAGTGTGCAAAGCTGTCATCAAGGCAAAGGGTGGCCATTTGTTCAACAATTTGTTAGTTACTACATTATTCTGTATGTGTTATTTCATAGTTTTGATGTCTTCACTATTATTCTACAATGTTGAAAATAGTAAAAATAAAGAAAAACCCTTGAATGAGTAGGTGTTCTAAAACTTTTGACCGGTAGTGTATGTGTGTAAAGCTCACACCGGGCATTTAACCTCTGTTGCCCTCCAGAAGTAAATGGAAGATGTGAAAAGGGAAATAGCTCAAAAGCTAAGGACCTGTAGGACATAGCCATGACTTTCGGGGCGATGGCCGCATTTGGACGCAATGTTACCTTAGAGTTGCCTGGGTTGAACTGGGTACAGGAAGGGTGTACAGAGAACACGTGGAGGTCCCCATTACATTTAGCTGAGGCCAAAGCCATGATCAGGGAGGTCTTGTAGGAGAGGATCTTCAGATCCACACAGTGCCTCCAAAACCAGCGCCAAGTCTAATGTGGACGCAATAGGTTGCGTGGAGAATGTGTTTCCCTGCTTGAAAAGCTCCTGTAGGAAAATAAGGATGTCTTTCATAGAGCACTGAAAAGGAACAAGTCCTTTATCTTGGCACCAGAGTTCAAACGCTTGCCACTTATATGCATACAGACCTCTCGTGGAGGACGCCCTTGCAGACTGAATGGTAGCAATAACATTTGAAGATAAACCCCTAGCCATCAGATTGGCCCTCTCAGTGGCCAGGCCCATAGGAACCAAATCTCTGGCCTCTAGTGCCAAACCTGTCAGTGAGCCTGGGCAACAGGTCCCTGCGCAATGGGAGTTGCCATGGGTCCCTGCCTAAAAGGCAAATGATCTCCACAAACCAAGGCTGCCTGGGCCAATGGAGCCACAATAATTAAAGATTAGTCCTCCTGGCGCACCCGCTCCTCCTGGCGCAACCTCTGGCGGGAATGCGTAAAGGAGGGTCCAAGGCCACTGGTGCACCAAAGCTTCCGTTCACAATGAGGCACTCGGGACCCTTATCGAGAAATATAGACACCAGTGTGTGTTTTCTTGCGATGCGTAAAGATCTGCGTCGGCCCTGCTGAACCTCTCCCATATCTGGGCAACCACCCAAGGGTGTAGTCTCCAATCCTGCGGAAGAGGGCCCACCTGGATAGCAGATCTGCACCTGAGTTGAGGCAACCGAGAACATGCACCGCCCAAAGTGAGAGTAAATGCGTACTGCTCCACAGTAACAGAGAGCAACACAAGGTGAGAAGGGGGAACCGAGTCCCCCCCTGTCTGTTGATGTATGCCACCGTAATCATGTGCTCGGATCTGACCAGCACATGCCGGCCCAACAAGAGAGGAGGCGCCTGGGCGTTAAGTACACTGTCATAAATTCCAGGTAATTGGTATGCTGGACACTCTGTGACACTGTCCATACTCCCCAAATTGAGTAACCCTCGCACAGTGTGCCCCACCCTTGGGGGGGAGACGTCTGTCGTGACCACCTTGCGGGACAACACCTGGCCCATGAGAACCCCTTGTGACAGCAGTCAGGGATCCCTTCACTGCGCCAGTGCCCAAAGGCATGTCGGAGACACCTGAATTGACCAGTTTAGGTGGCAAGATGCATCCAAGCGCGTTGGTAGAACCCAGCACTGGAACGGCAGCATCAATAGTAGTCCCAGGGGAATGACCACTATCATAGAAGCTATTATCCCCAGTAGGAGCAGGAACTTGCGAAAACGTACTGTGCGCTTAAAAACGAATTTGGGCCAAGCAGAGCTGCAGTGGGATTAGACAGCTCTTTTTTTGGTTTACAATAAAACCTACAGACTGAACATTGGACACTGCTTGTTCCGTTGACTTCGCTGCTATCAGCCAATCGTCACCTTTGATGTCACGTTCGTTTAAGGATGGGTCAGACCAAGGCGCAGCGTGATATGCATACATGTTTATTTACAACGAATAAACCCACGACAAAACAACAAACCAAACCAAATGTGAAGTCCAAAGGCTGAACACAGAACTAGCCTAAACACGGAACAAGATCCCACAACTAACTAGTGCCAATAGGCTGCCTAAGTATGAACCCCAATTAGAGACAACGAGCGACAGCTGCCTCTGATTGGGAACCACACCGGCCAACATAGATCATTCACATAGATATACACAACATGGAATATTCACACCCTGACTCAACATATAAGAGTGACAGTACCCCCCCCCCCCCAAAGGTGCGGACTCCGACCGCACAACCTTTACATAACAGGGTAGGAACCGGGTGGCCATTCCGCCTCGGAGGCGGATCCGGCACCGGGCATGACGACCACATACTCTCCGCCTCCCTATTGCACCCCTGGTCTTTTCTGGACCTCAGCGCGCTGCTTCCCCTCTCCTTCCTCCCACGATACTCCAAGCCCTGTCTGGACCCTGGTGTGGGAGACTGACCGGAGTTGGACCAGACCCCGGTGGAGCAGGAACAGGCCGGGCCGGACTGGGAACACACACCACTGGCTTGGTGCGAGGAGCAGGAACGGGCTGGGCCGGAATGGCGACACGCACCACTGGCTTGGTGCGAGGAGCAGGAACAGGCCGGGCCGGACTGGAAACACGCACCACTGGCTTGGTGCGGGGAGCAGGAACAGGCCGGGCCGGACTGGGAACACACACCACTGGCTTGGTGCGAGGAGCAGGAACGGGCTGGGCCGGACTGGCGACACGCACCACTGGCTTGGTGCGAGGAGCAGGAACAGGCCGGGCCGGACTGGAAACACGCACCACTGGCTTGGTGCGGGGAGCAGGAACGGGCCGGGCCGGACTGGAAACACGCACCACTGGTCTGGTGAGAGGAGCAGGAACGGGCCGGGCCGGATTGGCGACACGCACCACTGGCTTGGTGCTAGGAGCAGGAACAGGCCGGGCCGGACTGGGAACACGCACCCCTGGCTTGGTGCGAGGAGCATTCACGGGCCGGGCCGGACTGGAGACACGCACCACAGGTCTGGTGCGAGGAGCAGGAACGGGCCGGGCCGGACAGGGGACACACACCACTGGCTTGGTGCGAGGAACAGGAACGGGCCGGACCGGACTATGGAGGCGGACTGGAGGTCTTGAGCGGAGAGCTGGCACAACCCGTCCTGGCTGGCTGGCCTCTTTCGCACGACACGTGCGGGGCGCTGGCACAGAACGCACTGGGCTGTGCATGCGCACTGGCGATACAGTGCGTTTCTCCGCATACCTGGTTTCCTCTATTAACCCCCGCTCCGTATATTGCCTAACCAGCTCCTCTCTCTGTGCCTCTACTTCCTCCTTTTCCCTACGAGCCTCCTGCAGTGCCTCCCCTTGAATGGATCTCTCTCGCTCTACTCTATCTATCAGCCCCCGTAATATGGTGGCATCCTCTCTTACCCTGCAGAACCGATCCTTCTCTCTCTTTCGGCACTCCTCCTCCAGTGAGGACTCCTCAGTATAATACTGTTCCCACTCTTCTTCCCATGGTCGTAGGGAATCAATCTGGAAATCCACCGGGTGCAGTGGTCGGGGCTCCTCTCTCTCGCTCCCCGACCACCCCTTTAGCCCCCCCAAAAAAATGTATTGGGGCTGCTTCTCGGGCTTCCTCCTCGGCCGGCTTCTGTGTTGCCATTGCTCCTCTCCTGCCTGGGCTTCGCCCAGGGTCCTTTTCCCGCAAATATCTCCTCCCAAGACCAAATCTTCCCCACCTGTGTCCAGGGTGTTCGGTCCTCCTGGTACGCTGCTTGGTCCGTGTTTGGTGGGATCTTCTGTCACGTTCGTTGAAGGACGGGTCAGAACAAGGCGCAGCGTGATATGCATACATGTTTATTTACAATGAATAAACACAGGACAAAACAACAAACCAAATGAAACTTGAAAAAACTAGCCTAAACACGGAACAAGATCCCACAACTAACTAGTGCAAATAGGCTGCCTAAGTATGATCCCCAATCAGAGACAACGAGCGACAGCTGCCTCTGATTGGGAACCACACCGGCCAACATAGATCTACACATACTAGAACATACACATAGATATACACAACATAGAAACCACACCCTGACTCAACATATAAGAGTCCCCTGAGTCAGGGCGTGACAACTGCAAATATTGACTCTTTGCATAAACTTAATGTAATTGTCAATAAAAGCCTTTGAAACTTATGGAATGCTTTTAATTATACTTCAGTATACCATAGTAACATCTGACAGAAATGTCTCATAACACTGAAGCAGCGAACTTTGTGAAGACCAATACTTGTGTCATTCTCAAAACTTTTGACCACGACTGTATTTACAGCCTTTACTCAGGACATTGTTGAAGCACCTTTGGCAGCGATTACAGCTTAGAGTCTTCTTGGGTACAAGCTTGTTACACCTGTATATGGAGAGTTTCTCCCATTCTTCTCTGCAGATCCTCTCAAGCTCTGTCAGGTTGGATGGGGAGCGTCACAGCACAGCTATTTTCAGGTCTCTCCAGAGATGTTCGATCGGGTTCAAGTCCGGGCTCTGGCTGGGCCACTCAAGGACATTCAGAGACTTGTCCCGAAGCCACTCCTGCATTGTCTTGGGTCGTAGTCCTGTTGGAAGGTGAACCTTTGCCCCAGTCTGAGGACCTGAGCGCTCTGGAGCAGATTTTCTTCAAGCATCTCTCTGTACTTTGCTCCGTTCATCTTTCCCTCGATCCTGACTAGTCTCCCAGTCCCTGCCGCTGAAAAACATCCCCACAGCATGATGCTGCCTCCAACATTCTTCACCGTAGGGATGGTGCCAGGTTTCCTCCAGACGGGAAACTTGGCATTCAGGTCAAAGAGTTCAATCTTAGTTTCATCAGACCAGAGAATCTTGTTTCTCATGGTCTGAAAGTCATTTAGGTGCCTTTTGGCAAACTCCAAGCGGGCTGTCATGTGCCTTTTACTGAGGAGTGGCTTCTGTCTGGTCACTCTACCATAAAGGCCTAATTGGTGGAGTGCTGTGGAGATGGTTGTCCTTCTCCACAGAGGAACAAAGGAACTCTGGATCTCTGTCAGAGTGACCATCGGGTTCTTGGTCACCTCCCTGACCAAATCCCTTCTCTCCGATTGCTCAGTTTGGTGGTTCCAAACTTCTTCCATTTAAGAATGATGGACGCCACTGTGTTCTTGGGGACCTTCAATGCTGCAGACATTTTTGGTACCCTTTCACAGATCTGTGCCTCGACACAATCCTGTCTCGGGGCTCTACAGACAATTCGTTTGACCTCATGTCTTGGTTTTTGCGCTGACATACACTGCCAATTGTGGGACCTTATATAGACATGTGTGTGCCTTTCCAAATCATGTCCAATCAATTGAATTTACCACAGGTCTACAATCAAGTTGTAGAAACATCTCAAGGATGATCAATGGAAACAGGATGCACCTGAGCTCAATTTTGAGTCTTATAGCAGTTTTTGAACACTTATGTAAGTAAGGTATTTTTGTTTTTTATTTTAAATAAATATGCAACATTTTCTAAAAACCTGTTTTCCCTTTGTCATTATTGGGTATTGTGTGTAAATTTATGAGCCAATTGTTTTATTTAATCAATTTTATAATAAGGCTGTAACCCAACAAAATGTGAAAAATGTCAAGGGGTCTGAATACTTTCTGAATGCACTGTATATACACAATTTAAAATATTAGATGACATTACATTTCATAACACTTTACCCAATACATTTAGTGTGTTCCCTCAGGCCACTACTCCACTATCACATACTTACAATGCAACATCCATGTGTACGTGTGTGTGGAATACGTGTCTTATCATGTGTATGTGTGTCTGTGCCTGTCTTTGTGTCTCTTCACAGTCCCTGCTGTTCCATAAGGTATTTGTATTTATTATGGATCCCCATTAACTGCTGCCAAGGCAGCAGCTACTCTTCCTGGGGTCCAGCAGAATTAAGGCAGTTATACATTTTAAAAACATTACAATACATTACAATACCTTCCTCATGATCATTGATGCCCCACGAGGTGAGATCTTGCATGGAGCCCCAGACCGAGGGTGATTGACCATCATCTTGTACTTCTTCCATTTTCTAAGAATTGCGCCAACAGTTGTTGCCTTCTCACAAAGCTGCTTGCCTATTGTCCTGTAGCCCATCCCAGCCTTGTGCAGGTCTACAATTTTATCCCTGATGTCCTTACACAGCTTTCTGGTCTTGGCCATTGTGGAGAGGTTGGAGTCTGTTTGATTGAGTGTGTGGACAGGTGTCTTTTATACAGGTAACGAGTTCAAACAGGTGCAGTTAATACAGGTAATGAGTGGAGAACAGGAGGGCTTCTTAAAGAAAAACTAACAGGTCTGTGAGAGCCGGAATTCTTACTGGTTGGTAGGTGATCAAAAACTTATGTCATGCAATAAAATGCAAATTAATTACTTAAAAATCATACAATGTGATTTTCTGGATTTTTGTTTTAGATTCCGTCTCTCACAGTTGAAGTGTACCTATGATAAAAATTACAGACCTCTACATGCTTTGTAAGTAGGAAAACCTGCAAAATCGGCAGTGTATCAAATACTTGTTCTCCCCACTGTATGTAGTACTGTGTGCCTCCCATAGTGTGTTCTTGCCTCGGGGATTGTGAAGAGACTTTTGGTGGCATGTCTTGTGGGGTATGCATGGTTGTATGAGCTGTGTGCTAGTAGTTTAAACAGACACCTTGTTATATTCAACATGTCAACACTTCTTACAAAAACAAGTAGTGATAAAGTCTATCTCTCCTCCATTTTGAGCCATGAGAGATTTACGGAGCGCTAATGTTAGCTCTCCGTGTACATTTAAGGGCCGGCTGTGCTGCCCTGTTCTGAGCCGATTGTAATTTTCCGAGGTCCCTCTTTGTGGCACCTGACCACACGACTGAACAGTAGTCCAGGTGTGACAAAACTAGAGCCTAAAGGACCTGCCTTGTTGATAGTGTAATTAAAATGGCAGAGCAACGCTTTATTATGGACAGACTTCTCCCCATCTTAGCTATTGTTGTATCAACATGTTTTGACCTTGACAGTTTACAATCCAGGGTAACTCCAAGCAGTTTAGTCACCTCAACTTGCTCAATTTCCACATGAGGTTTAGGGTTTAGTGAATGATTTGTCCCAAATACAATGCTTTTAGTTTTTGAAAAATGTAGGACTAACTTCCCTTCCACCCATTCTGAAACTAACTGCAGCTCTTTGTTAAGTGTTGCTGTGATTTTTCTCGCTGTAGTAGCTGATGTGTATAGTGTTGAATCATCCACATACATAGACACACTGGCTTTACTCAAGGCCAGTGGCATGTCATTAGTAAAGATTGAAAAAAGTAAGGGGCCTAGACAGCTGCCCTGGGGAATTCCTGATTCTACCTGGATTGTGTTGGAGAGGCTTCCATTAAAGAACACCCTCTGTGTTCTGTTAGACAGGTAACTCTTTATCCACAATATAGCAGGGGGTGTAAAGCCATAACACATACGTTTTTCCATCAGCAGACTATGATCGATAATGTCAAAAGCCGCACTGAAGTCTATCAAAGCAGCTCCCACAATCTTTTTATCATCAATTTCTCTCAGCCAATCATTAGTCATTTGTGTAAGTGCTGTGCTTGTTGAATGTCCTTTTTTTAACTTCTTCCACACTCACTTTACGGAATTCAAAATTACAATGCTTGTCTTTCATAATTTGATCAGTTATACTTGGATGTGCCTTGTCAGCATTTGTTGCTGGCATGTCAAGCCTAAGTCTGCTAATCTTGCCAATGAAAAAATAATTAAAGTAATTGCCAATATTAGTGGGTTTTGTGATGAATGAGTCATCTGATTCAATGAATAATGGAGTTTGCCTTTTTGCCCAAAATGTCATTTAGGTGCTCCAATGCTTTTACTTTCAATCCATGTCCTTCACCCAGACAGAGCTGAATAGTTGAGCACGACAGACAACTCTCACAAACAACAACCAGTACGCGTCCTTGAAATGCCTGCTTTATGGCTATGCTTGGTAGGTGACGTTGCAGATCTGAGAGGCTTGACTCGCGGTCAACAGAGCGCGCAGTCAAGCTAGGCAACCTGGTCTACTACTGCCGGATACCAAGCCCGCTAAGATGTTAGCCCCTTCTATTTATCCCGGGCTTAGGGCTGCCGATTTCTAGAGTTTCCTCCTTCCGGCATCTCTCATTTTACAGAGTGAATAGTGGGCTCGCCCTGCTAATAGTACTACCATGCCTCCGAAAAAAGTTGAGGATTACATCTCCGCTGGGCAGGTACGTGAACTCTTGGAGAAGCAGAAAGTATTCTATAAGGAAATGATACTTCAGCAGGAAAACAACTTTAAAAGCTTCATAAAAATGATCATGGAGTCTACCAACAAACGGCTGGACGACCTGACCAAAGATGTACAAGACATTAAAACAAGCCTTCAGTTCACACAGAAGGATGTGGTTGTATTGAAGACCACACAGGATACACTTTACAGAAAACTGTTCCTCTATGCGGAATGAAATCACCACAATCAGGGAGGGCCTCCAGAACATGTCTGGGAAGGCTGATTTCCTGGAGGGACAATCAAGGAGAAATAATCTTGTAATAGATGATATCCAGGAGAGCCAAAGTGAGACATGGGCTGAATCAGAGGACAAAGTTCGAAAAGCTGTTTTCTGAGAAGTTACAATTGGATCAACAGGTTGAGCTGGAACGTGCTCACCAGTCTGGGAAACCAGGGGGCACTGGTGGTGCCAATGGCGGTGCCAATGGAAACAGACCCAGGCAAATTGTAGTGAAATTCCTCAGGTTCAAGGATAAGCTTGCAGTCCTTGAAAAAGCCAAATGCCTTAAAGGGTCCTACATCTTCATCAATGAGGATTTCTCTGATGCAGTCCATCAAAGAAGAAAGGAACTAATACCAGCTTTGAAGGCTGCAAGAGAATGAGGTGACAGCCAACCTGATGTATGACAAACTGATTGTTCACCCTCCCTCCCAAGGAGTTAGGAGGAGCAACAGACACAAGTAATTCATTTTTACTAACATGGCTGAAGATTGTTGTAAAGCTGTATAAGTGGCACTATGTTGTAGTGATCATAACTTGGTTGCACTCAGTAGGAAAACTAAAATACCAAAGGCTGGCCCTAAGGTAATCTACCGAATGTCCTACAGAGGGTTCTATCAGGACTCATTTGTGGATGAGATTAAGAATGTGGAATGGTTAGAAGTGTGTAGTAAGGATGATCCTGAAATGTCACTAAGTTTGTTTACCAAATTATTTATTGCTGATAAGCATTCCCCTTTAAGAAAATGCACTGTGAGGTCAAACGGTCCCCCATGGATTGATGAGCTGAGAAATGTAATGATTCAACGGGATGATGCCAAAATAGCAGCAGATAAATCTGGCACTCTGTTTGATAAGCAAAGTTATTTTAAATTAGAAATATTGTGACTAAACAAAGGAAAGAAGAGGGGATTCTATCAGCACAAAATTAAAAGTAAAGGGTGATGGGAAAAAACAGTGGAGAACGTTGAACGCTATTATGGGTAGGAATTCGAACATGGCCTCCTCTTTTATTGAATCAGAGGGTATATTTACTACAAAACCACACAACATCGCAAACTACTTTAATGAATATTTTACAGGCAAAGTGGACATGTTGAGGAATGCCATGAGTCCAACTGATGGCTCCATGTCATACACCCTTGTAAAAGATTGTATCATGAAGGAGAGGCAATGCATGTTCGAATTTCACCAAGTAGAAAGGGAAGAGGTTGAAAGGATGCTGTTGTCTCTTTTGGATGACAAGTCACCTGGTACAGATAATCTTGGCGCCAAATTGCTTAGAGTTACTGGTAACCAAATATCTACCCCAATCTCTCATATTTTTTATAAGTGCTTGATGTATGGGGTGTGCCCAGAAGTCTGGAAAGTGTCAAAGGTTATTCGACTCCCTAAGGATAAACATCTGTATTCACTGGTCCAAATAGTCATCCTATAAGCTTGCTGCCTGTGTTAAGAACATTTTTGGAAAATATTGTATCTGTACAAATCAAGATTTATTTCTCATGTAATGGTCTGATAACGGCTTTCCAGCATGCATACAAAGAAGGGCATTCTACGAGTATGGGCTTAGCACAAATGACAGATAATTGGTTAAAGATTATGGATGACAGGAAGTTAGTTGGTGCAGTGTTGCTAGATTTCAGTGCTACTTTTGATGTAATTGATCATGTTACTAGATCAATTCAAATGTTATGGTTTTAAGTCTGCAGCTCTATCCTGGATGGAAAGCTATCTATCCAGGAGAAGGCAAAAAGTGTTCGTTAATGGTAGCTTTTCAAAGATATACACTGCCTAGGCCCACTTCTCTACTCTATCTTTACTAATGATTTACCTTCAGTAATGAACAAAGCAAGAGTGGTAATGTATACTGATGACTCTACAATGTATATCGCAGCATCAGAATGTAATGAGCTAACAGATGTACTTAGTAGTGAACTGAGTGGGTTGAAATGAAGAAATTGGTGTTGAACATTTCTAAAACTAAATGTATTGTATTTGGTTCAAGATATATAAAGTGGGGAAAAAAGTATTTAGTCAGCCACCAATTGTGCAAGTTCTCCCACTTAAAAAGATGAGAGAGGCCTGTAATTTTCATCATAGGTACATGTCAACTATGACAGACAAAATGAGAAAAAAATTCCAGAAAATCACATTGTAGGATTTTTTATGAATTTATTTGCAAATTATGGTGGAAAATAAGTATTTGGTCAATAACAAAAGTTTCTCAATACTTTGTTATATACCCTTTGTTGGCAATGACACAGGTCAAACGTTTTCTGTAAGTCTTCACAAGGTTTTCACACACTGTTGCTGGTATTTTGGCCCATTCCTCCATGCATATCTCCTCTAGAGCAGTGATGTTTTGGGGCTGTCGCTGGGCAACACAGACTTTCAACTCCCTCCAAAGTTTCTATGGGGTTGAGATCTGGAGACTGGCTAGGCCACTCCAGGACCTTGAAATGCTTCTTACGAAGCCACTCCTTCGTTGCCCGGGCGGTGTGTTTGGGATCATTGTCATGCTGAAAGACCCAGCCACGTTTCATCTTCAATGCCCTTGCTGATGGAAGGAGGTTTTCACTCAAAATCTCACGATACATGGCCCCATTCATTCTTTCCTTTACACGGATCAGTCGTCCTGGTCCCTTTGCAGAAAAACAGCCCCAAAGCATGATGTTTCCACCCCCATGCTTCACAGTAGGTATGGTGTTCTTTGGATGCAACTCAGCATTCTTTGTCCTCCAAACACGACGAGTTGAGTTTCTACCAAAAAAGTTATATTTTGGTTTCATCTGACCATATGACATTCTCCCAATCCTCTTCTGGATCATCCAAATGCACTCTAGCAAACTTCAGACGGGCCTGGACATGTACTGGCTTAAGCAGGGGGACACGTCTGGCACTGCAGGATTTGAGTCCCTGGCGGCGTAGTGTGTTACTGATGGTAGGCTTTGTTACTTTGGTCCCAGCTCTCTGCAGGTCATTCACTAGGTCCCCCCGTGTGGTTCTGGGATTTTTGCTCACCGTTCTTGTGATCATTTTGACCCCACGGGGTGAGATCATGCGTGGAGCCCCAGATCGAGGGAGATTATCAGTGGTCTTGTATGTCTTCCATTTCCTAATAATTGCTCCCACAGTTGATTTCTTCAAACCAAGCTGCTTACCTATTGCAGATTCAGTCTTCCCAGCCTGGTGCAGGTCTACAATTTTGTTTCTGGTGTCCTTTGACAGCTCTTTGGTCTTGGCCATAGTGGAGTTTGGAGTGTGACTGTTTGAGGTTGTGGACAGGTGTCTTTTATACTGATAACAAGTTCAAACAGGTGCCATTAATATAGGTAACGAGTGGAGGAAAGAGGAGCCTCTTAAAGAAGAACTTACAAGTCTGTGAGAGCCAGACATCTTGCTTGTTTGTAGGTGACCAAATACTTATTTTCTACCATAATTTGCAAATAAATTCATTAAAAATCCTACAATGTGATTTTCTGGAGAAAAAAAATCTCAATTTGTCTGTCATAGTTGACGTGTACCTATGATGATAATTACAGGCCTCTCTCATCTTTTTAAGTGGGAGAACATGCATAATTGGTGGCTGACTAAATACTTTTTTTCCCCACTGTACTTGCTGATGATCCCCAATTGAATTTGTCGATGAATAGAATGCATGTAGAGCAAGTGAAAAAACCGAAACTACAGTCGTGGTCATAAGTTTTGAGAATGACACAAGTATTGGTCTTCACAAAGTTTGCTGCTTCAGTGTTATGAGACATTTTTGTCAGATGGTACTATGGTATACTGAATTATAATTACAAGCATTCCATAAGTGTCAAAGGCTTTTATTGACAATTACATTAAGTTTATGCAAAGAGTTAATATTTGCAGTGTTGACCCTTCTTTTTCAAGACCTCTGCAATCCGCCCTGGCATGCTGTCAATTAACTTCTGGGCCACATCCTGACCGATGGCACCCCATTCTTGCATAATCAATGCTTGAAGTTTGTCAGAATTTGTGGGTTTTTGTTTGTCCACCCACCTCTTGAGGATCGACCACAAGTTCTCAATGGGATTAAGGTCTGGGGAGTTTCCTGGCCATGGACCCAAAATGTCGATGTTTTGTTCCCCGAGCGACTTAGTTATCACTTATGCCTTATGGCAAGGTGCTCTATCATGCTGGAAAAGGCAGTGGTCGTCACCAAACTGTTCTTGGATGGTTGGCTGAAGTTGCTCTCGGAGGATGTGTTGGTACCATTCTTTATTCATGGCTGTGTTCTTAGGCAAAATTGTGAGTGAGCCCACTCCCTTGACTGAGAAGCAACCCCACACATGAATGGTCTCAGGATGCTTTACTGTTGGCATGACACAGGACTGATGGTAGCGCTCACCTTGTCTTCTCCGGACAAGGTGTTTTCCGGATGCCCCAAACAATCGGAAAGGGGATTCATCAGAGAAAATGACTTTACCCCAGTCCTCAGCAGTCCAATCCCTGTACCTTTTGCAGAATATCAGTCTGTCCCTGATGTTTTTCCTGGAGAGAAGTGGCTTCTTTGCTGCCCTTCTTGACACCAGGCCATCCTCCAAAAGTATTCGCCTCACTGTGCGTGCAGATGCACTCACACCTGCCTGCTGCCATTCCTGAGCAAGCTCTGCACTGGTGGTGCCCCGATCCTGCAGCTGAATCAACTTTAGGAGACGGTCCTGGCGCTTGCTGGACTTTCTTGGGCACCCTGACGCCTTCTTCACAACAATTGAACCTCTCTCCTTGAAGTTCTTAATGATCTGATAAATGGTTGATTTAGGTGCAATCTTACTAGCAGCAATATCCTTGCCTGTGAAGCCCTTTTTGTGCAAAGCAATGATGACGGCACGTGTTTCCTTGCAGGTAACCATGGTTAACAGAGGAAGAACAATGATTTCAAGCACCACCCTCCTTTTAAAGCTTCCAGTCTGTTATTCTAACTCAGCAGACTTTGTGAAAATTAGTATGTGTCATTCTCAAAACTTTTGACCATGACTGTACTAGCCGTCATGTTGGACGCAGCCTTATCATGGTCAGAACGCATAGATAATATTGTTATTAAGATGTTGCTGTTACAAGAAAATTGTCAGAGTATGTAACATCTACCACTCTGAATCAGGTGATTCAATCCCTGGTCCTATCACACCTATAGTACTGTCCAGGTATACGGTCATCTGCAGCAAAGAAAGACATAAAAAGCTAAAAACAGCAGTTCTGGGACAAGGTAGCACGTCCGG
This sequence comes from Coregonus lavaretus, assembly GCF_964263955.1. Classification (NCBI taxonomy): domain Eukaryota; kingdom Metazoa; phylum Chordata; class Actinopteri; order Salmoniformes; family Salmonidae; genus Coregonus; species Coregonus lavaretus. The sequence continues at coordinate 19,459,914 of NC_140017.1, forward strand.
TGAACAGGTCAGCGTTCCATAGCTGCAGGCAGAAGAGTGGAATCTGGAGCAGCAGCACGACCAGGTGGACTGGGGAGAGCAAGGATTCATCAGGCCAGGTAGTCCTGAGGCATGGTCCTAGGGCTCAGGTCATCCAGGATGGGAGGGAGAGAGGGATATGAATATTATCCAAATGCAGGGTAAATCACAGAATAAATGGTTTATTCAGAAAATACAGCGGTACGCAGCAATGCGTAAAACACTACAGTGCGGTATAATGGCACATTGGAGAAAACAAAGTACACTGGTGAATATCCCGGCGATACAAATATATAAAGCTCCAACGAGCTTTCTTCACCTCCACAATAAACAATCACACACAAAGACATGGGGGGCAGAGGGAATACTTATACAGGTACTGATGAGGGGATATGAACCAGATGTATAAAAAACAAGACAAAACAAATGAAAATATGAGATGAGGAGCGGCAGTGGCTAGAAGGCCGGTGACGACGAACGCCAAAGCCTGCCCGAACAAGTAGAGGAGGCAACTTTGGAGGAAGTCGTGACAGTAACCCCCCCCCCACACCTCCCCTTGATGAGCAGCTCCAGCTCCGCGCCGACACCGGCCTCGGGGATGGCCAGGAGGACGCGGAGCACGGCGAGCCGGATGGTGTCAGTGGAAACCCACAACAGGGAGGGATCGAGGACATCCCTCACCGGGACCCAGCACTGATCCTCCGGACCGTACCCCTCCCACTCCACAAGGTACTGAAGGCCCCCCCGACGCCTCGAATCCAGGATGGAATGGACGGAGTACGCCGGGGCCCCCTCGATGTCCAGAGGGGGCGGAGGGACATCCCGCACCTCAGACTCCTGGAGTGGACCAGCCACCACCGGCCTGAGGAGAGACACATGAAACGAGTGGTTAATACGGTAATCAGGAGGGAGTAGTAACCTATACGTAACCTTGTTTACTCTCCTCAGAACTTTGAACGGCCCCACACACTGCGGGCTCAGCTTCCGGCAGGGCAGGTGGAGGGGCAGGTTCCGGGTCGAGAGCCAGACCGGATCACCCGGTACAAAGAATGGGGCCTCACTGCGGTGACGGTCAGCGTTGGCCTTCTGGCGATGCACGGCGTGCTGGAGGTGGACGTGGGAAGCGTTCCACATCTCCTCCGCGTGCCGAAACAAGTCGTCCACCGCAGGAGCTTCGGTCTGCCTCTGATGCCACGGTGCCAGAACCGGCTGATACCCTAAAACACATTGAAATGGAGATTGGTTAGTGGAGGAGTGGCGGAGAGAGTTCTGGGCATTTTCAGCCCATGGCAAGAAAATGGCAGTAGGACCGCAGGAACCTAACCAAATCCTGATTCACCCGTTCCACCTGCCCATTAGACTCGGGGTGAAACCCAGAGGTCAGGCTGACCAAGACCCCCAGACGTTCCATGAACGCCTTCCAGATCCTAGACGTAAACCGTGGTGCCGGAAGACTTGAGTAAACAGGGCCTCCGCAGTTTGCAGGGTCATGGGGAGACCGGGCAGAGGAAGGAGGTGGCAGGCTTTAGAAAAGCGGTCCACAACGTCCAGGATGGTGGTGTTACCCTGAGAGAGGGGAAGATCAGTTAGGAAGTCAATTGATAAGTGAGACCATGGCCGTTGTGGAACTGGTAAGGGATGTAACTTACCCGCTGGAAGGTGCCTAGGTGCCTTACTCTGGGCGCACACCGAGCAGGAGGATACATACACCCTCACGTCCTTAGCCAAGGTAGGCCACCAGTACTTCCCGGTCAGGCAGCGCACTGTACGGCCGATATCTGGGTTACCAGAGGAGGGAGACATGTGTGCCCAATAGATAAGACGATCACGGACAATAGATGGCACGTACCGCAGCCCAGCTGGGTGCTGAGGTGGATATGGCTCTGTGCGTAACGCCTGCTCTATGTCCGCATCCACCGTCCACACTACCGGCACAACAATGCAGGAGGCTGGGAGTATGGGCGTGTTGTCTATGGGCCTCTCCTCTGTGTCGTACAGCCGTGACAGTGCGTCTGCCTTCACGTTCTTTGTGCCTGGTTTGTAGGACAGCGTGAAATCAAACCGGGTGAAGAACAAGGCCCACCTGGCCAGGTGAGGGTTCAGCCTCCTCGCTGCCCGGATGTACTCCAGGTTATGGTGGTCAGTCCAGACGAGGAAAGGGTGTTACGCCCCCTCGAGCCAGTGCCTCCACTCTGTCAGGGCTCTGACAACAGCCAACATCTCCCGATCACCAACATCATAGTTCTGCTCCACCGGGCTGAGCATCTTAGAGAAGAAGGCACAGGGGCAGAGCTTGGGGGGCGTGCCCGAGCGTTAGGATAGGACAGCGCCTACCCCTACCTCAGACGTGTCCACCTCCACTACGAACGGCAATGATGGATCGGGATGGGCCAGTACCGGGGCTGAGGTGAACACCCTCAGGTTACTGAAAGCCCTGTCAGCCTCAGCAGACCAGCGGAGCCGGGACGGCCCACCCTTCAACAGAGAGGTGATGGGAGCTGCGACCTTGCCAAAGCCCCGGATAAACCTCCGATAGTAATTGGCAAAGCCAATGAAGCGCTGCACCTCCTTTACCGTGGTTGGAGTCGGAAAATTACGCATGGCTGAAATGCGGTCTCCCTCCATCTCCTCACCTGAGGTGGTGATGTAGTATCCGAGGAAGGAGACGGACGGTTGGAAGAACAGAGACTTTTCCCCCAACAGTCGGCCCAGCACTCTGCGAACCAGGGACACATGCTCGGCGCGCGTAGCGGAATACACCAGAATGTCATCGATGTAGACCAACACACCGCAACCAAGCATGTCCCGATAACCTTGTTCACAAAAGACTGGAAGAATGATGGAGCATTCATCAACCCGTACGGCATCACCAGGTATTCATAATGCCCCGTGGTTGTGCTAAATGCTGTCTTCCACTCGTCCCCTTCCCGGACACGAACCAGGTTGTACGCACTCCTGAGATATAATTTCGTGAAGAAGCGCGCCCCATGCATTGATTCGATAACAGAGGAGATGAGGGGTAGAGGTTAACTATAGCGAATGGTAGTTTGATTAAGTGCATGGTAATCAATGCAAGGGCGCAGACCTCCGTCTTTCTTCATCAAAAATAAACTTGAGGAGGCGGGCGAAGTGGGGGGAAATATAAACCCCTGGTGCAGGGATTCGGAGACGTATGTCTCCATAGCCTCCGTTTCAGCCTGCGACAGGGGATATACATGACTCCTGGGAGGCACAGCGTCTAACCTGAGGTTTATCGCGCAATCCCCCGCCCGATGGGGTCGTAATTTGGTCGCCTGCGTTTTGGAAAATGTGTGCACCAAGTCAAGGTATTCGGGGGGAATGCGCACGGTGGAGGTAGTGTCTGGACTTTCCACTGTGGTTGCACCAACAGGAATAGCTAGACACCTACCCTGACACTCTCGTGACCACCTCGTGAGAACCCTCTGCGGCCATGAAAAGGTGGGGTTATGTAGTGCTAGCCAGGGAAGACCCAACACTACAGGGAAATCAGGGGAATCAATAATGTAAAAGGTGATTTGCCCCCTATGGGTCTCCTGCGTAATCATCGTGACTGGTGCTGTAACCTCCCTAACAAAACCTGACCCTAATGGTCAACTGTCAAGTGCTTTGATGGGCAATGGAATGGATAGGGGAACCAATGTAATACATAGACTGTTAGCTAAAGACCTGTCCATAAAGTTCCCAGCTGCGCCTGAATCGACCAGTGCCTTACACTGGGAAACTACCGTGTAATCAGGGAAGTTGATGTGGATGGTGAAGTGCGCAGCAGAGGGCTCTGAACAAGTGTGGGTTTGCGCTACCTGGCGAAAGTTCCCTGCCTGCTGCCTCCAGACCCAGAAGAACTCTGACAACAGTGTGCAGCAGAATGTCCTCTCTTGCCACAAGAGTGACACTGGATCTGTCGTCCTCCGTTCCCCCGGATCGCTGCACCACCCAGCTCCATCGCAACCTGGTCCGGGTTGAAGGGTTGAAACGGGCGTCCTCTCGAAGCCAGCAGGTTGTCCAGCCGGATGGCCATGTCCACTAGTTGGTGTAAGGTCAACGTGGTATCCCGGCAGGCTAGCTCCCTTCGGACGTCCTCACGCTGGCTGCACCGGAAGCGGTCAGTGAGGGCCCGCTCATTCCACCCGGTATAGCCGCTAGAGTTCTAAACTCCAGGGCAAAGTCTTGCACGGTCCTCGTCCCCTGCCTCAGATTGACCAGCTGCTCGCCCACCTCTCTTCCTTCGGGGGGATGATCGAAGAGGCGAGAGAACTCCCCGTAGTTGTCAAACGCCTGTCCTCCTTCACTCCAGACTGCGTTAGCCCACTCCAGGGCTTTCCCCGAGAGGCAGGAGACGAGAGACACCTTCTCCCACTCCAATGGAGCCGGGCTGATGGTGGAAATTTAGAGCTCTAGCAGCGGGCTGCTGTCCCGTCGTATTCCCTCGGTCGAGATAGGTGAATACCTCTGGGCGCTGGTGTGTGGGGTGTGGGTGGCTGGATCCGGTCGCTCAGCTGGTTCCGAAGGGTTGGGTCCTCTCCTCTCCAGGTGCTGGACGACCTGGAGAACCCAATCCATTGCGTCACCCAAGCTGGCTAACATGTTGGAATGCTCCCGGACCCGCTCTACGACTCCAGGAATATTCCCCACTCCTGCTGACCCCATGCTGTTGGGTGTGTGATTCTGTAGCGGGTGATTTGGACGGAGTCAGGCGCAGGAGGGTAAATCACAGAATAAATGGTTTATTCTGCAAATACAGCGGTACGCAGCAATGCGTAATACACTACAGTGTGTTATAACGGCGCACTGGAGAAAACAAAGCACACGGGTGAATATCCCGGCGATACAAATATATAAAGCTCCACCGAGCTACCGTCACCTCCACAATCAACAATCCCACACAAAGACATGGGGGCAGAGGGAATACTTATACAGGTACAGATGAGGGGATATGAACCAGGTGTGTAAAAACAAGACGAAACAAATGGAATGATGAGATGAGGAGCGGCAGTTCTAGAAGGCCGGTGACGACGAACGTCAAAGCCTGCCCGAACAAGGAGAGGAGGCAGCTTCGGAGGAAGTCGTGACACCAAGGACATACCGCCTTATATCTACAGTTTTATATAGAGCCATAGCTGAATGGAACTCTTTACCAATCCATATTTCTCAGGCAAAAAGTAAATCCACCTTCAAGAAAATAAAAAATAAACATCTAATGTGATAGACCATATGACTGGACAGGAAATTGAAAGCATAACTGAATGTTAAATGTGTTACCTGTCAGGTATTTTAATTGTCTGTATTGTCTACTTGTTAAATGTTTAAAGTCTTAATTTATAATTGTTTGTAATGTCTTATTAATTGGTGTCGGACCCCAGGAAGATTAGCTAACGTTACGGCGTTAGCTAATGGGGATCCTAATAAAAATTCACATCCACAAATACTATCATTCATCTTTGTTTCATAGTAAAGTTTCTTCTTCTTTTTATTCAGTTTAGTCCCATGATTTCTCAATTTGCAGTATGTTTGCCAATCGGTTGTGCAGCCAGATTTATTTGCCATTCCTTTTCCCACATCCCTCTCATCCATACAATTGTGCAATTCCTCATCAATCCACGGGCATTTCACAGTTTTTACAGCCATTTTCTTAATGGGTGACAGGTAACACATTTAACATTCAGTTGATGCTTTCTATTTCCTGTCCAGTTATATTGTCTATCTCATTAGACGTTCTTTAATTTTTTTCTTGAAGGTGGATTCATCACTACTGCCTTGGCAGCAGCTAATGAGGATCCCTAATAAATACAAATACAAATGCAGGTCATTGGTAAAATTGAAAAGAGTTGAGGGCCTAGAGAGCTGACCTGCAGTACACCACACTTTGCATGTTTGACATTAGAGAAGCTTCCATTAAAGATAACCCTCTGAGTTATATTAGATAGATAGCTCTGAATCCCGGATATGGCAGAGCTTGAAAAGCCATAACACATAAGTTCTCAACAACAGGTTATGGTCAATAATATCAAACGCTGCACTGAATTCTGATAGTACTGCTCCCACAATCTTGTTATTATAAATTTCTTTCAACCGATCATCAGTTATTTGTGTCAGTGCAGTACATGCTGAGTGCCCTTCTCTGTAAGCATGCTGAAAGTCTGTTGTTAATTTGTTTACAGAGAAATAGCATTGTATTTGGTCAAACACAATTTTTTCCAAAGGTTTGCTAAGAGCTGGCAGCAAGCTGATTGGTCTGCTGTTAGAACCAGTAAAGGCCACTTTACCACTCTTGGGTAGCGGAATGACTTTAGCTTACATTTACATTTACATTTACGTCATTTAGCAGACGCTCTTATCCAGAGCGACTTACAAATTGGTGCATTCACCCTATAGCCAGTGGGATAACCACTTTACAATTATTATTATTATTATTGTATTTTATTTTATTTTTTTTTGGGGGGGGGGGGTGGGGGTGGAAGGATTACCTTATCCTATCCCAGGTATTCCTTAAAGAGGTGGGGTTTCAAATGCCTCCGGAAGGTGGTGAGCTTCCCTCTAGGCCTGAGGACAAAGACTTTCTTCTAGGCTCAGATTAAATACATTACAGATAGGAGTGGCTATAGAGTCAGCTACAATCTTCAGTAGCTTTCTATCTACTGTAAGTTGTAATTTAACAATCATTTTCCACCTCTCCCACACTAACTTTACAAAATTCAAACTTACAATGCTTTTCTTTCATTACTTGTTTTTTTAGTACGATGTTTCACTGTTCGTTGTTTGCATTTCTTGCCTAAGTTTGCCCACTTTGCCAATGAAGTAATCATACAAATAATTGGCAACTGTAACATAGATGCAGGGAGTCAGGAAGCAGTTGCAGTTAGTGAGTTTAATCATAACGAACATGGAACGATACAAAACAACAGAAGCATCTGATATGAAAACACAAACAATACTACCTGATGACTGACAAAACAGAGTGCTAGATAAATGGTAAGTAATGAATGTAGTAATGAAGTCCAGGTGTGACTGATGATAGGGCACGGGTGAGCGTAATGATGGTTGCCAGGTGTGCATAAAGATGGGTTGCCAGGACCGGTGGTTAGTAGACCGGTGACGTTTAGCGCCGGAGCGGGAGAGCGGGAGTAGACGTAACAGCAACATCAAATGGTTTTGTGTTGAATAAGCCATCTTATTCTATGAAATAAGCCATCTGCTTCGCTGTGTTTCTGCCCATAATTTCATTTAAAGTACTCCAAAGTTTTTTTTCTCCATAATTCTTTATATCATTGATCTTGGCTTCATAATACAGTTTCTTCTTCTTTTTGTTGAGTTTAGTCACATAATTTCTCAATTTGCAGAAAGTCTGCCAGTCAGATGTGCTGCCAGACTTATTATCCACTCCTTTTTCCCCAATATCTTTCAACCATACAGTTTTTTAATTCCTCATCAATCCATGGAGCCTTAACAGTTCTAACAGTCAGTTTCTTAACAGGTGCATGTTTAGCAATAATTGGAAGAATCATTTAATAAATTCATCAAGTGCAGCATCTGGATGCTCCTTATTAATCACATCAGACCAACAAACAAAGAAAATAGACCTCTCGGTTTACGATACATACACTATCAAATATTTCACACATATTATTTAGATACTGAATGTTACTTTAGCACTTCGTGGTCTATAGCAACACCCCCCAAAAAAAGGCTTTAGATGTGCCAAGTGAACCTGCAACCACAACACTTCAATAACATTTGACATAAGATCTTCTCTGAGCATTACAGGGATATGGCTCTGAATATTTACAGCAACACCTCCTCCATAAGCATTCCTGTCTCTTCTATATATGTTATATCCTTGTTGATACTGCTGGATCATCAAATTAATTATCTAAGTGAGTCTCAGAAATGGCTAATATATTAATGTTATCTGATGTTCACATTAACCTTATTTGTAATGCTACATATATATTAATATGGGCAATTTTTAGCCCTTTCCTGGGTAGCTTATCAGACATATACATAATATGGAAAAGGGAAAACAAAGCAAGAGAAAAAAATATGCATTCAGCAGTCCATTAATCAGTTGGTGTATGTGTGTGTGCTACAGTGTTGAAGCTACAAACCCATAGGCTTGGCTCTCTCATCCTTTCCAGGCTTTTGGGAGGGAGGGTGGACAATGAGCCTGTCATAGCAGATGTAAGCAATGTCCCAACACGCTCTGGCAGTTTTAATGGCTGGGATAAGTCCTTTCCTCTTCTGGCGCACAGCTTCAGGATAGTCCTCGTTGAGGAAGATGTAAGTTCCTCTCAAGTTCTTGGCTCTTTCCAGAACAGCTACCTTGACCTTGAACCTCAGGAACTTGACCACTATCGGCCTGAGCTTGTCATCTGGGCCGGTGGTGGTTTTCCAGTTCTGTAGGCGTGCTCCACCTCAATTTTCCTGTGGTCATTTTTCAGTTTCTCCGAGATCATTTCCCTCACTTTGTCCTCAGAATCCGTCCAGGTCTTATGTGGAGATTCTGCAATTCTGTCCACAACCATGTTGTTCCGCCTTGATTGTCCCTTGAGATAATCTGATTTCTCCGTCATTGTTATCATGGATTCACATACAGAACTGATGTCCTCTCTCAATGACTTACAGATTGTTGTCATCTTGCCGTTCTCCTGTTTAAACTCATCGAGCTGACCCAGGGAGAACTGCAAATTGTTCTTCAGGTCCTGGAACTCTGGTCAGGTCGTCTATAATTTTATTAGTTGACTCCACTAGTATTTGGACCCAACACTTGAAGCAAATTTCTTGTTGTTGTAACAACTGCTTGTAGAACTCTGTTTGTTCGTTTAAAATATCCTTAATCTGTGACAGAGAGACACCACTGTCCTCAACGGTACTCCTGCCGGCTTTGTCATGGTAGCATCGTAGGTTACGCTGTTACTCCTCGCTGTTCCAGACAGGGCAAGTCGCAGGCAAGGTTGGAAACAACAACATCAAAAAGCAGGGATCTAGACAGCCACAAGCCCGGGACAATCCGCAGTCCCACCCACAATGGTTAACCGCGTCATGGGCTGCGTTCAAGCCCTCAAGAAAACCACGCTAGCTTGATAGGCAGCTAGCTAGCAGCTAGATCACTGGACAGATAGTAGCGGTCCCAGCAACTGATGCCAACCGCGTTGCGGGATCAAACTCAAAAGGTAGCTAGCTAGTAACCAGACTTTTTCAATAGACTTTCAAAACTTTCAAAAACAACAAATCGAGCTCTCCCTCATTCCACGTTCAACAGGAAGTGACGTGTTGTGCGTACGGGCAGGCATAAGCTACGGACAACGTACACAATTGCATTTTTTCAATGGAAATTTGAATGCATAAAGATACCGTGACGAAATCCTGAGGCCCATTGTCGTGCCATTCATCCGCCGCCATCACCTCATGTTACAGCATGATAATGTATGTCCCCTTGTCGCAAGGATCTATATACAGTGCAGGATTGTGTCGGAGCAGAGATCTGGGCAAGGCTACCAATAAATGTCTGCAGCATTGAAGGTCCCCAAGAACACAGTGGCCTCCATCATTCTTAAATGGAAGAAGTTTGGAACCACCAAAACCCTTCCTAGAGCTGGCCGCCCGGCCAAACTGAGCAATCGGGGGAGAAGGGCCTTGATCAAGGTGGTGACCAAGAATGTGATGGTCACTCTGGCAGAGCTCCAGAGTTCCTCTGTGGAGATGGGAGAACCTTCCAGAAGGACAACCATCTCTGCAGCACTTCACCAATCAGGCCTTTATGGTAGAGTGGCCAGACGGAAGCCACTCCTCAGTAAAAGGCACATGACAGCCCGCTTGGAGTTTGTCAAAAGGCACCTAAAGGACTCTCAGACCATGAGAAACAAGATTCTCTGATCTGATGAAACCAAGATTGAACTCTTTGGCCTGAATACCAAGCATTACGTCTGGAGGAAACCTGGCACCATCCCTACAGTGAAGCATGTTGATGGCAGCATCATGCTGTGGGTATGTTTTTCAGCGGGGGAAACTGGGAGACAAGTCAAGATCGAGGGAAAGATGAACGGAGCAAAGTACAGAGAGGTCATTGATGAAAACCTGCTCCAGAGTGCTCAAGACCTCAGACTGAGGCGAAGGTCAACAGGACAACAACCCTAAGCACACAGCCAAGACAACGCAGGTGTGGCTTTGGGACAAGTCTCTGAATGTCCTTGAGTGGCCCAGCCAGAGTCCGGACTTAAACCCGATCGAACATCTCTGGAGAGACCTGAAAATAGCTGTGCAGCGACACTCCCCATACAACCTGACAGAGCTTGAGAGGATCTGTAGAGAAGAATGGGAGAAACTCCCCAAAAACAGGTGTACCAAGGTTATAGCGACATACCTAAGAAGACTCAAGGCTGTAATCGCTGCCAAAGGTACTTCAACAAAGTACTGAGTAAAAGGTCTGAATACTTATGTAAATGTGTTATTTCAGTTTTTTTTTTAAATACTTTTTAAAAAATGTATAAAAACCTGTTTTTGCTTTGTCATTATGAGGTATTGTGTGTAGATTGATGAGGGAAAAAACAATTTAATCAATTTTAGAATAAGGCTGTAACCTAACAAAATGTGGAAAAGGTCAAGGGGTCTGAATACTTTCTGAATGCACTGTACAAGTCCTGGAAGCTGAAAATGATGAAGTTCTTCCATGGCATGCACCAGACATGTCAACCATCGAGCATGCTTGGGGTGCTCTGGATCAATGTGTATGACAGCGTGTTCCAGTTCATGCCAATGTCCAGCAACTTCGCACTGCCACAGCAAATGGTGGTCACACCAGATACTGACTGTTTTTCTGATTCATGCACCTACCATTTTTTAAGGCATCTTTGACCAACAGATGCATATCTGTATTCCCAGTCATGTGAAATCCATAGATTAGGGCCTAATGAATTCATTTCAATTTACTGATTTCCTTACATTAACTGTAACTCAGTAAAATATTTGAAATTGTTGCACAATGGTGCCAGAGGGGATGGCTACTGTTTTATGGACTCTTAACCAACCGTGCTATGTTGTGTGTTTTTTCGCATTGTTTGTAACTTATTTTGTACATAATGTTGCTGCTATCGTCTCTTATGATCGAAAAGAGCTTCTGGACATCAGAACAGCGATTACTCACCTTGAATTGGACTAGTAATTTTTATTTAATGAGTCGGACGAGAGGGATTTGCTCCAGACACCCGACAGGGCCCTCATCCCCGTCATTCGCAGTAGAAATAAAAGGAGATCTCGCGGAAGGAGATCGGGGTGCCTGTTAAGGAGCCGGCGACGAGTGGCTAATCTGCCTTTGCCATCGATACTATTGGGCAACTTACAATCGCTTGATAATAAGGTGAACGAACTAACTACAAGCACAGATATCCTACCAACGGGACATTAAAAACGGTAATATCTTATGTTTCACGAGTCGTGGCTGAACGAAGACATGAATAACATACAGCTGGCGGGTTATACATTGTATCGGCAGGATAGAACAGCAGCCTCTGGTAAGACAAGGGGTGGTGGTATATGTATGTTTGTAAACAACAGCTGGTGCACGATATCTAAGGAAGTCTCGAAGTTTTGCTCGCCTGAGGTAGAGTATCTCATGATAAGCTGTAGACCACACTATCTACCAAGAGAGTTTTCATCTATATTCTTCGTAGCTGTCTATTACCACCACAAACCGATGCTGGCACTAAGACCGCACTCAATGAACTGTATATGACCATAAGCAAACAGGAAAACGCTCATCCAGAGGCTGCGTGCCTAGTGGCCGGGGAATTTAATGCAGGGAAACTTAAATCTGTTTTACCTCATTTCTACCAACATGTTAAATGTGCAACCAGAGGGAAAAAAACTCTAGACCACCTTTACTCCACACACAGAGACGCGTACAAAACTCTCCCTCACCTTCCATTTGGCAAATCTGACCATAATTCTATCCTCCTGATTCCTGCTTACAACCAAAAGCTAAAGCAGGAAGCACCAGTGTCTCGGTCAATAAAGAAATGGTCAGATGAAGCAGATGCTAAGCTACAGGACTGTTTTGCTAGCACAGACTGGAATTTGTTCCGGTATTCTTCCGATGGCATTGAGGAGTACACCACATCAGTCACTGGCTTCATCAATAAGTGCATCGATGACGTCGTCCCCACAGTGACTGTACGTACATACCCCAACCAGAAGCCATGGATTACAGGCAACATCCGCACTGAGCTAAAGGGTAGAGCTGCTACTTTCAAGGAGCGGGACTCTAACCCGGAAGCTTATAAGAAATCCCGCTATGCCCTCCAACGAACCATCAAACAGACAAAGCGTCAATACAAGACTATGATCGAATCGTACTACACCGGCTCCGATGCTTGTCGGATGTGGCAGGGTTTGCAAACTATTACAGACTAAAAAGGGAAGCACAGCCGCGAGCTGCCCAGTGACACGAGCCTACCAGACGAGCTAAATCACTTATATGCTCGCTTCGAGGCAAGCAACACTGAAGCATGCATGAGAGCATCAGCTGTTCCGGATGACTATCTGATCACGCTCTCCGTAGCCGATGTGAGTAAGACCTTTAAACAGGTCAACATTTACAAGGCCGCAGGGCCAGACGGATTACCAGGACGTGTACCCTGAGCATGCGCTGACCAACTGGCTAGTGTCTTCACTGACATTTTCAACCTCTCCCTGTCTGAGTCTGTAATACCAACATGATTCAAGCAGACCACCATAGTCCCTGTGCATAAGAACACTAAGGTAACCTGCCTAAATGACTACTGACCCGTAGCACTCACGTATGTAGCCATGAATTGCTTTGAAAGGCTGGTCATGGCTCACATCAACAGCATTATCCCAGAAACCCTAGACCCACTCCAATTTGCATACCGCCCCAACAGATCCACAGATGATGCAATCTCTATTGCGCTCCACACTGCCCTTTCACACCTGGACAAAAGGAACACCTATGTGAGAAAGCTATTCATTGACTACAGCTCAGTGTTCAACAGCATAGTGCCCTCAAAGCTCATCATTAAGCTAAGGACCCTGGGACTAAACACCTCAATCTGCAACTGGATCCTTGACTTCCTGATGGGCACAACTCCAACACCATCATTAAGTTTGCCAATGACACAACAGTCGTAGGCCTGATCACCGACAACGACGAGACAGCCTATAGGGAGGAGGTCAGAGACCTGGTTGTGTGGTGCCAGGACAACAACCTCTCCCTCAACGTGATCAAGACAAAGGAGATGATTGTGGACTACAGGAAAAAAGAAGAGGACCGAGCACGCCCCCATTCTCATCAACGGGGCTGTAGTGGAACAGGTTGAGAGCTTCAAGTTCCTTGGTGTCCACATCACCAACACACAAACATGGTCCAAGCACACCAAGACAGTCGTGAAGAGGACACGATAAAACCTATTCCCCCTAAGGAGACTGAAAAGATTTGGCATGGGTCCTTAGATCCTCAAAAGGTTCTACAGCTGCACCATCGAGAGGATCCTGACTGGTTGCATCACTGCCTGGTATGGCAACTGCTCGGTATCCGACCGCAAGGCACTACAGAGGGTAGTGCGTATGACCCAGTACATCACTGGGGCCTAGCTTCCTGCCACCAAGGACCTCTATACCAGGCGGTGTCAGAGGAAGGCCCTAAAAATTGTCAAAGACTCAAGCCACCCTAGTCATAGACTGTTCTCTCTGCTACCGCACGGCAAGTGGTACCGGAGCGCCAAGTCTAGGTCCAAGAGGCTTCTAAACAGCTTCTACCCCCAACCCATAAGACTCCTGAACATCTAATCAAATGGCTACCCGGACTATTTGCATAGCCCCCCCTCCCCTCCCTTTTATTTCGTATTATTTTATATTGTATTTTTTGGGTGTTCTTTCTTAAAACTGCATTGTTGGTTAAGGGCTTGTAAGTAAGCATTTCACTGTAAGGTTTACACCTGTTGTATTCGGTGCATGTGACAAATAACATTTGATTTGATGTTGCGTTTGTATTTTTGTTCAGTGTATGCCTGTCTAGAAATGTATCCCAGACATACTCATAAAGCTCATTGTCACGGATTCAGCCGAGGCTGCTCCTCCTCCTTGCTCGGGCAGGCTTCGGCGTTCGTCGTCCCCGTAGTACTAGCTGCTACCGATCTATGTTTCGGTGTTTGTCTTGTTGGGTCTTTATTGTTTACACCTGTGTCCCATTATGTGGCATTGTATTCCCTTTAAAAACCCCTGTCTCTCATTGTTTGTTGTGTGTGATTGTTTTCCGTGAGGTCGGCAGTTGCTGTTGTATGCGAGTATTGTTCCTCCCTGTTAGGAGGTGTTTTTGTTTTGTATGTTCATTACTGTGCAAGTAAAGTACGTCTGCCAGTAGCTCGGTGTCCTGCGCTTGACTTCGTTCACCGCATACACGTCACCTTGACACTCATTGCTGGTTCTGAGGTTTAGTCAACTGACACAGACAGGGGGAGTTATTCTTAAATCATGAGAACCACTTTTTTTTTCAAACATAAGGACCTCGTTCAAGAAATGTAAATAGTTTTTGTATGCGGACGACTCTGCTCTACTGGTGTCCCATAATAACAACGCTTCAGTGGAAGAGATCCTTAGTGCAGCGTTATCCAATAACAGTAAATGGCTTTCAGATCAAACTTTCTCTGCATCTTGGAAAAACAGAATACATATTATTTGGTTACAGAGTAAAGCTTGCAAGGTCCCCTGGTTTCCATGTCAGAGTGGGCAACTCAGAGGTTACACCAAATATCTTTCAGCTACCTTTAGTGTGAATTGGATAGGTACCCGACTGGTGAGACTATGGCCCCCAAAGATTAACCCAAAAATGCAACTCCTATACTTCTGAATATCACCATCCTAAAGACTCTGGCAGGTGCGCTAATGCAGTGTCACTTTGATGATGCGTGGCCATCATGGTTCACCAGCATCCCCACACATCTAAAGAATAAGCTACAGACCAGCCAAAACAAGCTGGTGAGAATTGTACATAAACTCCCCCCTCGTACTCACCTGTAGAGAACATTTTAATATTAATTCAACTTGGTCTGATGCACTGAATTATTACAGACTAAGCCCCCATGTACCTATCCAGTTATTTCACTTTCATTAGAGATGTCCACCAATATAACACCAGAGCTAGAGACTCTGATATTGCCTGTTTTACAATTAAGAGTCTGTCTGGTAAGAACAAACTACCACAGATACTCAAAGCCACACTGAAAATAAATTCATTTAAAAATAATCTCCAAAGTGGGCAAATGATCAAACATTTAAAAAAAGATGTATATGTAATGTGTATCTATGTAATGTATCTGTATCTATGTAATGTTTTTGCTCCATGCACTAAAGTGACCACAATATAAATAAGTCTGTCTTTTTTTGGCTCAAACTTAGTATTTGCTCCTGAACTTACAAGAGGTGTGAAGACCTTTGCAATCAAGACTTCTTTGTTTTCTGTTTTTTATTCATTTCAGAAAATGTTTTAAAAATAACACTTTTAAGATGTGGAGTAGGTTTTGTAAATGAGTGGGTGAAAATCTTAATTGAATCCCTTTTTCGATTGAAATGTAAGGCAGCAAAATGTTAAAACTGTGCAAGGGTGTGTAAACATTCACTAATGGCACTATATGTTGAGTTTTAGACGAGCAAGTAGCAACTCATTTTATTCTATTCACTCAGTCTATTTATTAACCAACCCAAACGTTTGCCAGCAAAATATAATTGTTCACCCCAATACCGAAAACTGTAGAAAACCAGAAAGGTCCCAGAACAGAGCCTTGGGGGTCACCATGTTTAATTGGTTAATTATAAGAGATCAGATACCTAAAATGACAACACTCTCAGTGACAAAAAATGATAAAAGATAAGATTTCTTAAATAATTATGCCAAAAATGCCACGTATTTGTACAGTCAAAATAAGCTAAATTAAGGAGCAACACACATAATTAATTATTACCCCCCAAAAAACAATCAGGTTATGTTTTAGGTTGAAGGCCTAATAACTTTTTACAAGCCTGCCTGATTTTAACCATCCTAATGCCATACATAATAGGATTGAAAAGTGGTGGACATATTAGAAAATAAACTAAGAAAATAGTGCGAAGTATAGGTGGAAGATGTGTAGCATCATATCTGCCTTGTAGAATCACAAATAACCAGCCAGAGGAGAAGTTCAGCAAAGAGGCTATATGTGGCGTACAAGTGTTAAATGCTTTCTGTTTCGTCTCTTTTGAAGACTTTAAACATATTTGTAGAATTCTTACATATGAGTATATGGTAGGAAATATAGTACAAGAAAAAGATAGCACAGTTAAAACAAGACCCCATATGTTATTCAGTGTAGTATTTGAACATGCAAGCCTGACTACGGAGTAGTTGTCACAATACACTCTGTCTAGAACGTTACCACAAAATTGCAGTCGCAAACCGAGGGAGATAATGATGGCGTTGATGAAAAAAGAATACACCCAGGGCAGTAGAATTAAGCCACAAATTATTTTAGGTGTCATAATATTGTTATACTGTAGAGGATAACAAATAGACATGTACCTGTCATAGGACATAACTGCTAAATTACAAAATTATGTTAAACCGTATGTGTACAACACATAAATCTGGAGATAACAATAAAGAAGGGAAATATCATGTGTGTCAGAGAGCAAGTAAAACATGAGAGCAGGAAACAAACCAGTGCTCCCATACAACTGATTAACAAACAAAGCACATAGAAACAAATACATGGGTTCATGAAGGCTTCTTTCAATGCAGATAACTCCAATGAGGAAAGCATTGGCAAGAATTATGACAAAATATAATACAGTTACCACAGCAAAGTAGAAATACTTAAATTGTCCGATATCCCCGTATGCAGCAAGCTTAAAGACCTTGAAGTGAGTAGAGTTCTCCATGGTCCTGGGAGTTAGTAAAGATGTGCTGTCAATGTTTGAAGAAGAGGAGAAAATCCACCTTCTGTAGCTTACATATAAGTTAAAACAATGAAATCACAAAGAACAGAAAACCTAAATGGATAATTCATTGACTTCTTGATTCATTGATAGTTTTGCCTACATCTACAGTATACTCACCAATATAGACAGCTTTACATTGTCCTGATAACAAAATTCACAGCCTAAATCAAACAATATTACAATTTTTATCCTGCACGCATTAAAATTATAACATTAAAATTCTAAATAATACATTGATTACATGTATTCTAAATCCAAAATGAAGACAGATCATTTGCAATCCACGATGACCTCCTAAACTCAGCTCCTCACTTGATTCTTATACTTGTGAGATTTACACACAAAAATCGCCTGCCATGGTGTGATATGCAAATAGTCACCAACACCTGGGGAAAATTAGATATTTTCAGCGTCAAGGAAACCATATAGAGAAAAACAGATACCATTTTGTAACACAGGCCCTCCAAGTGGTTCACAGTCTTTCTTAAATTCTATAGAAATACAGCAATTCATATAGAATAGTAGATTAAACAAGGCATGTCTAGCCGATGTGAAATCACTAGCTAGTTGGCGGTGCACACTAGTGTTCAATCGGTGATGTCACCCTCTCTGAAACCAAGAAGTAGTGGTTTCCCTTGCTCTGCAAGGGCTGTGGCTTTTGTTAAAAGAATGTATGTGTGGGGACTCTCTAGCCTGGTAATCTACACTGTAGAAGTATGTGACATCATTTTCACATTTTAGTCATTTAGCAGACTCTGTTATCCAGAGCAATTTACGGGAGCAATTAGGATTAAGTGCTCAAGGGAACATCAACAGAATTCTCACCTAGTCGGCTTGGGGATTCGAACCAGCAACCTTTTGGTTACTGGCCCAATGCTCTTGACCACTAGCCTACCTACCACCCCATCACCAATGGGCTGGGCAGGCAATGCTATCAGATCTCTTTAACATTTTAGCAGGAGTTTGTGTGCTATGTATTGTGCACCATGTACAATAAAGAAATAGTTAAGTGAAACCAATCCAAAGCCTCTGACAAAAGGATGGTTGCCCGGACCAAGATTAAGTCTACTCCTAGACTAAAACACACTGTCAATGGAGATTCTCCATTGAGAATATGTTTTATTCTCGGACCAGTCTTAATCATGGAGCAGTTTGGCATCACTTGAACTTAGGTTCATAAGGGAGAGTAGGTCTGACAGGTAGGCTGGTCCGATGCCATTTAGAGCCTAGTAAACGAGGAGGAGAATTTTCAAAAAATGTATTTGAGTGACAGGTAGCCAATGGAGATCAGCAAGTGAATAAAAGGTATGACAATATTTTACAAATTAGCAAATTAGTTGAGGAGTATTTATGTCTGTAATAAAGCCCTTTCGTGGGGAAAATTATTCTGATTGGCTGGGCCTGGCTCCCCAGTGGGCGGACTTGGTTCCCAAGTGGGTGGGCCTATGCCCTCCCGGGCCTATGCCCTCCCAGGCCCACCCATAGCTGCGCCCCTGCCCAGTCATGTGAAATCCATAGATTAGGGCCTAATGAATTTATTTAAATTGACTGATGTCCTTTTATTAACTGTAACTCAGTAAAATCTTTGAAATTGTTGCATGTTGCCTTTAGATTTTTGTTCAACTCATGTAAGGGTAGGTAACAAGACATCCGCCACGCTGATCCTCAAGACGGGGGCCCCTCAGGGGTGCGTGCTCAGTCCCCTCCTGTACTCCCTGTTCACTCATGACTGCATGGCCAGGCACGACTCCAACACCATCATTAAATTTGCCGATGACACAACAGTCGTAGGCCTGACCACCGACAACGACGAGACAGCCTATAGGGAGGAGGTCAGAGACCTGGCCGTGTGGTGCCAGGACAACAACCTCTCCCTCAACGTGATCAAGTCAAAGGAGATGATTGTGGACTACAGGATAAAGAAGAGGACCGAGCACGCCTCCATTTTCATTGATGGGGCTGTAGTGGAATAGGTTGAGAGCTTCAAGTTCCTTGGTGTCCACATCACCAACACACTAACATGGTCCAAGCACACCAAGACAGTTGTGAAGAGGGCACGACAAAACATATTCCCCCTAAGGAGACTGAAATGATTTGGCATGGGTCCTCAGATCCTCAAAAGGTTCTACAGCTGCACCATCAAGAGCATCCTGACCGGTTGCATCACAACCTGGTATGGCAACTGCTCGGCCTCTGAC
Source organism: Coregonus lavaretus (assembly GCF_964263955.1). Taxonomy (NCBI): domain Eukaryota; kingdom Metazoa; phylum Chordata; class Actinopteri; order Salmoniformes; family Salmonidae; genus Coregonus; species Coregonus lavaretus. The sequence continues at coordinate 19,479,128 of NC_140017.1, forward strand.
CGCAAGGCACTACAGAGGGTAGTGCGTACGGCCCAGTACATCACTGGGGCCAAACTTTCTGCCATCCAGGACCTGTATACCAGGCGGTGTCAGAGGAAAGTCCAAAACATTTTGAAAGACTCCAGTCACCCTAGTCATAGACCGCACGGCAAGCGGTACCGGAGCGCCAAGTCTAGGTCCAAGAGGCTTCTAAACAGCTTCTACCCCCAAGCCATAAGACTGCTGAATATCTAATCAAATGGCTACCCAGACTATTTGCATCCCCCCCCCCCCCCCCCCCCCCCCCCCGTGGGGTTCTATTTTCTCATAATTGAATCTGTATGTGATGAATAGCTTAGAAGGAATGCATTAATGATAAGCATGGGTTTGTACTATACTGATATAAATTGTTTCACATAACAGGCTGTGATTCATGTAAGGAACGTTAGGGGGTAGGACAGATAAGACTTGTATTTCTTACAGATACGAACACTGCCTCTTTGTTGTCTGTGAACCATCCTTGGACGTAGGTACGGTGCGCCAACGGATTGGCTGAGTAAGTCTAAACCATGCTCAGTCTCTACTCTGATTGGCCAGCAGGGAGTGGGAAATATCTCTGTCAGAGTATTTGAAGAAGAACCTGTAACAATGGATTAGTTCTCTGAGTGCCCTGCGTGGTATTTCAGTGGACCCGTATATACGAATATCATATTTACCATTGAAGGTTTTGCATTAATTAAAATACTAGTCTATTTAGAAGACGTGTATTGACCTCTTTTGATCCTAATACCAGATTTGAATTGACGCAACTTAACACCCCCTTCCCTCTATTACGCTGCTGCTACTCTCTGTTTATTATCTATGCATAGTCACTTTAATAACTCTACCTACACACATTGACTCGGTACCGGTACCCCCTGTATATAGCCTCGATATTGTTATTTTACTGCTGCTCTTTAATTATTTGTTACTTTTTTTTAAATCTTTTTTTTTTAAATATATTCTTTCTCAAAACTACATTGTTGGTTAAGGGCTTGTAACTAAACATTTCACTGTAAGGTCTACACCTGTTGTATTCGGCATGTGACAAATAACATTTGATTTGATTTGATTAACTCAGCAAACAGGGGACGTCCTAAGGACATTCGGCAACATTCTCATTAGGTCCTTTTTATGTAGTGTTTCCCAATGTCGGTCCTTTGCACGTTTAGGTTTTTGCCCTAGCACTACATTGCTGATTCAAATAATCAAAGCTTGATGATTAATTCGTTCGTTATTTGAATCAACTGTGTAGTGCTAGGGCAAAAACCTAAACGTGTACCCCTTGGGGTGTCAGAACGGCTGATGTGGATGTGGTGTAGGAGTCAAACGCAGGACACAGAAGCTTCGTCCAACAGACTTTACTAAACGAAAAAATAATAACACTGGGCCTCAACTAATCAGGAGGCGAACGATTACGCAGCAGTGCGTAAAACACCTAAATACTATAGCGCACGAAATACAGTGCGACTGTCCTGAACATACAAATAGCAAAAACGAGCAGCACCAAAATACAGGCGGAACAATTACACACAACACACAACTAACAAAACGAGAAACTTATAGGAGACATAATTAACACTAAAAGGAAACAGGTGTACAAAGAAGACAAAACCAAAGAAACATCGATAACATACAACGGTGGCAGCTAGTTCTCCGAGGACGACGACCGCCGAAGCCTGCCAGAACAAGGAGGAGGAGCAGCCTTGGCCGAAACCGTGACAGTACCCCCCCCTTGACGCGCGGCTCCAGCCGTGCGCCGACCCCGGCCTCGGGGACGACCAGGAGGACGCGGAGCAGGGCGCGTGGGATGACCACGGTGGAACTCAGTCAGGAGAGACGGGTCTAAGATGTCCTTCCTCGGCACCCAGCACCGTTCCTCCGGGCCGTACCCCTCCCACTCCACGAGATATTGGAGACCCCCCATCCGACGTCTCGAATCCAAGATGGACCGAACTGTGTACGCCGGAGCCCCCTCGATGTCCAGTGGGGGCGGAGGAGTCTCTCCAATCTCACAGTCCTGGAGTGGACCAGCTACCACCGGCCTGAGAAGAGACACATGGAACGAGGGGTTAACGTGATAATCAATAGGCAGTTGTAACCTGTAACACACCTCGTTCAGTCTCCTCAGGACTTTAAAAGGCCCCACAAACCGCCGACCCAGCTTCCGGCAGGGCAGTCGGAGGGGCAGGTTTCTGGTAGAGACACACTCGATCTCCAGGTGCGTACACTGGACCCGCACTGCGGTGGAGATCGGCGCTCGCCTTTTGTCGACGGATGGCCCGCTGCAGATGGATGTGTGCAGCGTTCCACGTCTCCTCCGAGCGCCGCACCCACTCATCCACCGCAGGGGCCTCGATCTGGCTCTGGGCCTCAACTAATCAGGAGGCGAACGATTATAATATTAATATAATATTATGCCATTTAGCAGACGCTTTTATCCAAAGCGACTTACAGTCATGCGTGCATACATTTTTTTTGTGTATGGGTGGTCCCGGGGATTGAACCCACTACCTTGGCGTTACAAGCGCCGTGCTCTACCAGCTGAGCTACAGAGGACCACCGGGTGAAAGTGTTGTGTTTTACGCAGCAGTGCGTAAAACACCTAAATACTATAGCGCACGAAATACAGTGCGACTGTCCTGAACATACAAATAGCAAAAACGAGCAGCACCAAAAGACAGGCGGAACAATTACACACAACACACAACTAACAAAACGAGAAACTTATAGGAGACATAATTAACACTAAAAGGAAACAGGTGTACAAAGAAGACAAAACCAAACAAACATCGATAACATACAACGGTGGCAGCTAGTACTCCGGGGACGACGACCGCCGAAGCCTGCCCAAGCAAGGAGGAGGAGCAGCCTCGGCCGAAACCGTGACAGGGGTCCCCAGGACCGCATTTGGAAAACATTGCTTTAAGGGTTTGAGCGAGACGTTATCCCACTGACATTCTGAGAATATTCCAGGAACATTAAAACATGACGTTAACCTCGGGACCATAAGAGCACGCTCAGTACAGATTCCGTTTTGGTCGCACTATAACGTTTTAATTACAGTGAGGGAAAAAAGTATTTTATCCCTTGCTGATTTTGTACGTTTGCCCACTGACAAAGAAATGATCAGTCTATAATTTTAATGGTAGGTTTATTTGAACAGTGAGAGACAGAATAACAACAACAAAATCCAGAAAAACACATGTCAAAAATGTTATAAATTGATTTTCATTTTAATGAGGTATTTGACCCCCTCTCAATCAGAAAGATTTCTGGCTCCCAGGTGTCTTTTATACAGGTAACGAGCTGAGATTAAGAGCACACTCTTAAAGGGAGGGCTCCTATTCTCAGCTTGTTACCTGTATAAAAGACACCTGTCCACAGAAGCAATCAATCAATCAGATTCCAAACTCTCCTCCATGGCCAAAACCAAAGAGCTCTCCAAGGATGTCAGGGACAAGATTGTAGACCTACATAAGGCTGGAATGGGCTACAAGACCATCGCCAAGCAGCTTGGTGAGAAGGTGACAACAGTTGGTGCAATTATTCGCAAATGGAAGAAACACAAAAGAACTGTCAATCTCCCTCGGCCTGGGGCTCCATGCAAGATCTCACCTCGTGGAGTTGCAATGATCATGAGAACGGTGAGGAATCAGCCCAGAACCACACGGGAGGATCTTGTCAATGATCTCAAGGCAGCTGGGACCATAGTCACCAAGAAAACAATTGGTAACACACTACGCCGTGAAGGACTGAAATCCTGCAGCGCCCGCAAGGTCCCCCTGCTCAAGAAAGCACATATACATGCCCGTCTGAAGTTTGCCAATGAACATCTGAATGATTCAGAGGAGAACTGGGTGAAAGTGTTGTGGTCAGATGAGACCAAAATAGAGCTCTTTGTCATCAACTCAACTTGCCGTATTTGGAGGAGGAGGAATGCTGCCTATGACCCCAAGAACATAATGGAAACATTATGCTTTGGGGGTGTTTTTCTGCTAAGGGCACAGGACAACTTCACCGCATCAAAGGGACGATGGACGGGGCCATGTACCGTCACATCTTGGGTGAGAACCTCCTTCCCTCAGTCAGGGCATTGAAAATGGATCGTGGATGGGTATTCCAGCATGACAATGACCCAAAACACACGGCCAAGGCAACAAAGGAGTGGCTCAAGAAGAAGCACATTAATGTCCTGGAGTGGCCTAGCCAGTCTCCAGACCTTAATCCCATAGAAAATCTGTGGAGGGAGCTGAAGGTTCGAGTTGCCAAACGTCAGCCGCGAAACCTTAATGACTTGGAGAAGATCTGCAAAGAGGAGTGGGACAAAATCCCTCCTGAGATGTGTGCAAACCTGGTGGCCAACTACAAGAAACTTCTGACCTCTGTGATTGCCAACAAGGGTTTTGCCACCAAGTACTAAGTCATGTTTTGCAGAGGGGTCAAATACTTATTTCCCTAATTAAAATGCAAATCAATTCATTTTTTTTTTTACAGCTACAGTGGGGGGAAAAAGTGTTTAGTCAGCCACCAATTGTGCAAGTTCTCCCACTTAAGAAGATGAAAGAGGCCTGTAATTTTCATCATAGGTACACGTCAACTATGACAGACAAAATGAGGAAAAAAAATCCAGAAAATCACATTGTAGGATTTTTTTTGGCCCATTCCTCCATGCAGATCTCCTCTAGAGCAGTGATATTTTGGGGCTGTCGCTGGGCAACACAGACTTTCAACTCCCTCCAAAGATGTTCTATGGGGTTGAGATCTGGAGACTGGCTATGCCACTCCAGGACCTTGAAATGCTTCTTACGAAGCCACTCCTTCGTTGCCCGGGCGGTGTGTTTGGGATCATTGTCATGCTGAAAGACCCAGCCACGTTTCATCTTCAATGCCCTTGCTGATGGAAGGAGGTTATCGCTCAAAATCTCACGATACATGGCCCCATTCATTCTTTACTTTACACGGATCAGTCGTCCTGGTCCCTTTGCAGAAAAACAGCCCCAAAGCATGATGTTTCCACCCCCATGCTTCACAGTAGGTATGGTGTTCTTTGGATGCAACTCAGCATTCTTTGTCCTCCAAACACGACGAGTTGAGTTTTTACCAAAAAGTTATATTTTGGTTTCATCTGACCATATGACATTCTCCCAATCCTCTTCTGGATCATCCAAATGCACTCTAGCAAACTTTTGATGGGTCTGGACATGTACTGGCTTAAGCAGGGGGACACATCTGGCACTGCAGGATTTGAGTCCCTGGCGGCGTAGTGTGTTACTGATGGTAGGCTTTGTTACTTTGGTCCCAGCTCTCTGCAGGTCATTCACTAGGTCCCCCCGTGTGGTTCTGGGATTTTTGCTCACCGTTCTTGTGATCTTTTTGACCCCACGGGGTGAGATCTTGCGTGGAGCCCCAGATCGAGGGAGATTATCAGTGGTCTTGTATGTCTTCCATTTCCTAATAATTGCTCCCACAGTTGATTTCTTCAAACCAATCTGCTTACCTATTGCAGATTCAGTCTTCCCAGCCTGGTGCAGGTTTACAATTTTGTTTCTGGTGTCTTTTGACAGCTCTTTTGGTCTTGGCCATAGTGGAGTTTGGAGTGTGACTGTTTGAGGTTGTGGACAGGTGTCTTTTATACTGATAACAAGTTCAAACAGATGCCATTAATACAGGTAACGAGTGGAGGACAGAGGAGCCTCTTAAAGAAGAAGTTACAGGTCTGTGAGAGCCAGAAATCTTGCTTGTTGGTAGGTGACCAAATACTTATTTTCCACCATAATTTGCAAATAAATTCATTAAAAATCCTACAATGTGATTTTCTGGATTTCTTTTTCTCAATTTGTCTGTCATAGTTGACGTGTACCTATGATGAAAATTATAGGCCTCTCTCATCTTTTTAAGTGGGAGAACTTGCACAATTGGTTGCTGACTAAATACTTTTTTCCCCACCGTATATGGACACTCAATCATTACGGTATCTTTTATTGGTAAATTTACAAACATATATATAATGATAAATAGACTTGAAACTTGTATCTCATTATGGTGTATGGTGAAATAAGTATAGCCAGTTATAATTGTAATGGCTTAGCTGATGATAACAAAAGAAGAACAATATTTACATGGCTCAAAGAGAAGGAATATAATATCTATTGTTTGCAGGAAACTCATTCAACAATTCTAGATGAAGTTGCGTGGAAAAAGGAATGTGGGGGCGAAATATACTTCTCCCATGGGCAACGAAATTCAAAAGGGGTGATGATATTAATTAATAGTAATTTCGATCCAAATGTGCAAATTGTCCAAATAGATACGCAAGGTAGATGGATTATTTTAAATATGTTATTGGACAATAGACAGATATGGCTCATTAACATTTACGGACCAAATAATGATGATCCACACTTCTTTGACAATATAAATAATAAATTATCAACCCTGCAAGCAATTCAAGACAATATTATTATGGTGGTGGATTATAATACTGTTTTAAATAGCTCAATGGACCGTAAAGGAAATCACACCACAAACAATCACCCACATGCTCTTAAGGAAATTGTGAACATCATGGATATATTATAAATAGTAGATATATGGAGGCTTAAATATCCTGATCTAGTGAGATATTCATGGTGGAGACTCAATCAAGCTAGTCGTCTTGACTTCTTTCTTATCTCATTCTCGTTGTCACCAAAAGTTTAAAAAGTGTTGATAGGGGACAGAATGCGGTCGGACCATCATATAATTGGCATATACATTACTCTTACTGAATTTCCACATGGGCGAGGATATTGGAAATTTAATCAAAGCCTATTGGATGATAATTTATTTTTAACTAGGACAAAGGAATTTTAACTGACTTTTTCCGACATAACATAGGTACAGTAAATCCCCTTATTGTATGGGACACCTTTAAATGTGCCTTTAGAGGCCATGCAATTCAGTACTCATCTCGAAAACAAAAGCAATTTAGGTCAAAAGAGTTTATACTAACAAAGGAAATAGAAAGTCTAACAGAACAGATAGATGGCAATAAAAACTGTAACATAGAGGCTCAGAATAAATTAGAGGAAAAACAAAAAGAAATGGAGAAACTTATTCAAGAAAGATCAAGTGTAATATATTATAAAAATGAAGCAAACTGGATGGAATATGGAGAAAAATGCACCAAATTATTTTTTAATCTTCAACATAGGAATGCTACCAAAAAGAATTGAATGAAACTGGTTACAATTGACGGAGTAACCCATGATTCACCAAATGATATTTTGAAGGAGGAAACAAGGTTTAAGCATATGTTTTCGTTTCAGTCTCCTCCATCTCCTCTAACTGAAGCTAATTGTAGAGATATTTTTTCTATTGATAATGAAAAAATTAACAGCCAAACAGAAAGACTCACGTGAAGGTGAAATTACAGAGGAGGAACTTCTGGATGCAATTAAAGACTTTAAGTCTGGGAAAACTCCAGGGTTGGATGGCATACCAGTCGAAGTATACCAAACCTTTTTTGATATACTAAGAGGACTGTTATTAGCATGTTTTAACCACTCCTATGTAAATGGTAGATTATCTGACACTCAAGAAGAAGGTCTGATCTCATTATTACTGAAACAGGATACAAGTGGAAAATATAAAGATCCAGTCCATTTAAAAAATTGGAGGCCCCTTACACTTCAGTGTTGTGATGCAAAAATTCTAGCAAAATGTATAGGGCATAGAATTAAAAAGGTATTGTCGGATATTATTCATTCTAATCAGACAGGTTTTTTACATGGAAGATACATTGGAGATAATATAAGGCAAGTATTGGAAACAATAGAAAATTATGGAAAATCGGAGAAACCAGGCCTGCTATTCATAGCAGACTTCAAAAAGGCATTTGATAAAGTACGACTGAGGTTTATATATAAAAGCCTGGAGCATTTCAATTTTGGAGAATCTCTTATAAAATGGGTCAAAATCATGTATAGTAACCCTAGGTGTAAAATAGTAAATAATGGCTAAATCAGAAAGTTTTAAACTGTAAAGAGGAGTGAAACAAGGTTGTCCACTATCGGCATATCTATTTATTGTGGCCATCGAGATGTTAGCTATTAAAATCAGATCCAACAATAATATCAGGAGATTAGAAATGGGGGCAGCAGGTAGCTTAGTGGTTAAGAGCGTTATGCCAGTAACCGAAAGGTCGCTGGTTCTAATCCCCGAGCCAACTAGGTGAAAAATCTGTCGGTGTGCCCTTGAGCAAGGCACTTATCCCTAATTGCTCCTGTAAGTCGCTCTGGATAAGAGCGTCTGCTAAATGACAAAAAAACGAACAAAAAATAATAATAAATTCCAGGGCTTAAAAACAAAGGTGTCATTGTACGCTGATGATTAATGTTTTCTTTTAAATCCACAACTAGAATCACTCCACAGCCTCATAGAGGATCTAGATACATTTTCTAACCTCTCTGGATTACAACCAAATTATGACAAATGTACTATATTACGTATTGGATCAATAAAAAATACAATTTGAAGCAATCAACTCTGGTGGAGTTATGTCGCACATGCAGCTAACAAAAACATATGGAAATGTCTGCTCTACCCAAAATTACAACCAAATAATTGCAGCCTTACCACAAAAATGGAAGAGGAAAGTGGAAGGAGGAGAAAGTAAGGAACTTGTCTGTCGGCCTTGCATTAAAGAACATAATTGGTTAAGGAAAACTGTCATAAATAAAATAAGTATATCAGTTTCATTTAAGGACCAAAGGATTGACAGCCGTCCCATATAGATTGCAATATAGTTGGGAAGAGATTTTTGACGTACCGATCCCATGGCATAGTGTTTATGAACTGATACGGAAAACGACACAGGATTCAAAACGTAGAATCTTTCAATTAAAATTATTATATAAAATTCTTGGTACCAATATAATGTTATTTATATGGGGGGTACAATCTTCCCAGCTTTGAAGATTTTGCTGCGAAGAGACAGAATCATTAGATAATTTGTTTTGGTACTGTCCATTTGTAGCTTGTTTTTGGACACAGGTCCAGGAATGGCTAAAGGATTGCAATATTTACCTGGAGCTAACCCTGCAGATAGCACTACTGGGTGATCTGAAAAGTCATAGTCAATCGATCAATAACATAATAATACTATTAGCAAAAATGTTTATTTTCAATTCACAATCTGTAGAAACAATGAAAATAGAAAGGTTCAGAACTTTTGTAAGACATCACAGTACATTTGAAATATATATGGCAAATAGAAATCCTATATGGATGGTGTTAAAAGATAGATGGGAGGTGTTGAATGGAATTGAAGGATGGGACTAGTAACAACTAACAACAAACAATAACAAGATAACTAATAATGTAGGCACGCTGTGTCCATAATAAGTGTATGGGTTGTAGGTTGGGAGCTTTTGTGAAGGAGCACAGTTAGAAATATATGGCATGTAGAAGCAAACCGAATGGACATCATGAAAATGATCAGAGAGGTTGAGAATAGAAGAAGTTCAGGAGAAAGAACAAACAAAATGTAATTATTGTAAAATTGGCTGTCTCCATAAAATGTAGATAGTGGGTATGGGCTGGAAATAGAGGTCTAGGCGTTGTTGTTCACTAGTTTACTCCAAGTGGGGAAGGGGTGGCGGGGTTGGAAAGTAATAAAGGATATGTATGTGTATGTACAGTGGGGAGAACAAGTATTTGATACACTGCCGATTTTGCAGGTTGTCCTACTTACAAAGCATGTAGAGGTCTGTAATCCAGAAAATCACATTGTATGATTTTTAAGTAATTAATTTGCATTTTATTGCATGACATAAGTATTTGATACATCAGAAAAGCTGAACTTAATATTTGGTACAGAAACCTTTGTTTGCAATTACAGAGATCATACGTTTCCTGTAGGTCTTGACCAGGTTTGCACACACTGCAGAACTCCTCCATACCTTCTCCAGATCCTTCAGGTTTCGGGGCTGTCGCTGGGAAATACAGACTTTCAGCTCCCTCCAAAGATTTTCTATTGGGTTCAGGTCTAGAGACTGGCTAGGCCACTCCAGTACCTTGAGATGCTTCTTACGGAGCCACTCCTTAGTTGCCCTGGCTGTGTGTTTCGGGTCGTTGTCATGCTGGAAGACCTAGCCACGACCCATCTTCAGTGCTCTTACTGAGGGAAGGAGGTTGTTGGCCAAGATCTCGCGATACATGGCCCCATCCATCCTCCCCTCAATACGGTGCAGTCGTCCTGTCCCCTTTGCAGAAAAGTATCCCCAAAGAATGATGTTTCCACCTCCATGCTTCACGGTTGGGATGGTGTTCTTGGGGTTGTACTCATCCTTCTTCTTCCTCCAAACACGGCGAGTGGAGGTTAGACCAAAAAGCTCTATTTATGTCTCATCAGACCACATGACCTTCTCCCATTCCTCCTCTGGATCATCCAGATGGTCATTGGCAAACTTCAGACAGGCCTGGGCATGCGCTGGCTTGAGCAGGGGGACCTTGCGTGCACTGCAGGATTTTAATCTATGACAGCGTAGTGTGTTACTAATGGTTTTCTTTGAGACTGTAGTCCCAGCTCTCTTCAGGTCATTGACCAGGTCCTGCCGTGTAGTTCTGGGCTGATCCCTCACCTTCCTCATGATCATTGATGCCCCACGAGGTGAGATCTTGCATGGAGCCCCAGACCGAGTGTGATTGACCGTCATCTTGAACTTCTTCCATTTTCTAATAATTGTGCCAAGAGTTGTTGCCTTCTCACCAAGCTGCTTGCCTATTGTCCTGTAGCCCATCCCAGCCTTGTGCAGGTCTACAATTTTATCCCTGATGTCCTTACACAGCTCTCTGGTCTTGGCCATTGTGGAGAGGTTGGAGTCTGTTTGATTGAGTGTGTGGACAGGTGTCTTTTATACTGGTAACGAGTTCAAACAGGTGCAGTTGATACAGGTAATGAGTGGAGAACAGGAGGGCTTCTTAAAGAAAAACTAACAGGTCTTTGAGAGCCGGAATTCTTACTGGTTGGTAGGTGATCAAATCCTTATGTCATGCAATAAAATGCAAATTAATTACTTAAAAATCATACAATGTTTTAGATTCTGTCTCTCGCAGTTGAGGTGTACCTATGATAAGAATTACAGACCTCTACATGCTTTGTAAGTAGGAACATCTGCAAAATTGGCAGTGTATCAAATACTTGTTCTCCCCACTGTATGTATATATATATATATATATATACTGCTCAAAAAAATAAAGGGAACACTAAAATAACACATCCTAGATCTGAATGAATGAAATAATCTTATTAAATACTTTTTTCTTTACATAGTTGAATGTGCTGACAACAAAATCATCAGTGGAAATCAAATGTATCAACCCATGGAGGTCTGGATTTGGAGTCACCCTCAAAATTAAAGTGGAAAACCACACTACAGGCTGATCCAACTTTGATGTAATGTCCTTAAAACAAGTCAAAATTAGGCTCAGTAGTGTGTGTGGCCTCCACGTGCCTGTATGACCTCCCTACAACGCCTGGGCCTGCTCCTGATGAGGTGGCGGATGGTCTCCTGAGGGATCTCCTCCCAGACCTGGACTAAAGCATCCGCCAACTCCTGGACAGTCTGTGGTGCAACGTGGATGGAGCGAGACATGATGTCCCAGATGTGCTCAATTGGATTCAGGTCTGGGGAACGGGTGGGCCAGTCCATAGCATCAATGCCTTCCTCTTGCAGGAACTGCTGACACACTCCAGCCACATGAAGTCTAGCATTGTCTTGCATTAGGAGGAACCCAGGGCCAACCGCACCAGCATATGGTCTCACAAGGGGTCTGAGGATCTCATCTCGGTACCTAATGGCACCGGCCTCGGGGGCGGCCAGGAGGACGCGGCGCGGGGTGAGTTGGATGATTACGATGAAATTCTCTTAACAAGGAGGGATCGAGGATATCCCTCCTAGGAACCCAGCACCGCTCCTCTGGACCGTACCCCTCCCACTCCACGAGATACTGCAGGCCCCCCATCCGATGCCTCGAATCTGGGATGGAACGGACCGAGTACGCCGGTGCCCCCTCAATGTCAAATGGGGGTGGAGGAACCTCCCGTATCTCAGATTCCTGGAGTGGACCAGCTACCACCGGCCTGAGGAGAGACACGTGGAATGAGGGGTTTTGCGATAATTAGTAGGAAGCTGTAACCTATAACATACCTCGTTCAATCTCCTCAGGACTTTAAATGGGCCCACAAACCGCCTACCCAACTTCCGGCAAGGCAGGCGAAGGGGCATGTTTCGGGTCGAGAGCCAGACCCGGTCCCCCGGTGCATACACCTGGGCTTCACTGCAGTAGCGGTCGGCGCTCGCCTTCTGCCGCCTGATGGCCCGCTGCAGGTGTTCATGGGCAGCGTCCCAGGTCTCCTGCGAGCACCGAACCCACTCGTCCACCGCAGGTACCTCGATCTGGCTCTGATGCCAAGGTGCCAGGGCCGGCTGATAACCTAACACACACTGGAAAGGAGTGAGGTCAGTTGAGGAGTGGCAGTTGGAGTTGATTGCCATCTCTGCCCAGGGTAGGAAAACCGACCACTCCCCTCGCCGGTCCTGGCAGTACGACTTCAGAAACCTACCCACCTCCTGGTTGATTCTCTCCACCTGCCCGTTACTCTTGGGGTGAAAACCTGAGGTAAGGCTAACCAAGATCCCCAACCGTTCCATGAACGCCCTCCAAACCCTTGAGGTGACTTGGGGACCCCGATCAGACACTATATCCTCAGGCACCCCGTAGTGCCGGAAGACGTGTGTAAATAGGGCCTCAGCAGTTTGTAGGGCCGTAGGGAGTCCGGGCAGAGGAAGGAGGCGACAGGACTTAGAAAACCAATCCACAACGACCAGGATGGTTGTGTTCCCTTTTGAGGGAGGAAGATCAGTCATAAAATCCACCGATAGGTGGGACCACGGTCGTTGTGGAATGGGTAGGTGGTGTAATATCCCTCTGGGCAGGTGTCTAGGAGCCTTACACTGGGCGCACACCGAGCAGGAGGAAACATAAACCCTCATGTCCTTAGCTAAGGTGGGCCACCAGTACTTCCCACTAAGATAGTTCACTGTCCGACCGATGCCAGGATGACCAGAGGAGGGTGACGTGTGAGCCCAATAGATTAAACGATCGCGGACCTCCAGCGGTACATACATACGACACTCTGGACACTGGGGAGGAGTGGGTTCGTTACGCAACGCCCGCTCGATGTCCGCGTCAACCTCCCATACCACCGGTGCCACCAGACACGACGCCGGAAGTATGGGAGTGGGCTCCACGGAACTCTCCTCCGTGTCATACAGTCGGGACAGAGCATCTGCCTTAGCGTTCTGGGAGCCTGGCCTGTAGGAAAGGGTGAAAACAAAACGGGTGAGAAACATGGACCACCTTTCCTGGCGAGGGTTTAACCTCTTCGCCGCTCGGATGTACTCCAGATTGCGGTGGTCAGTCAAAATGAGAAAAGGGTGTTTAGCCCCCTCAAGCCAATGTCTCCACGCTTTCAGGGCTTTGACCACAGCCAACAGCTCCCGGTCCCCCTCATCATAGTTGCGCTCCGCCGGGCTGAGCTTTTTGAAAAGAAAGCACAGGGGCGGAGCTTGGGTGGCGTGCCCGAGCGCTGAGAAAGTACAGCGCCTATCCCAGCCTCGGATGCGTCCACCTCAACCGTGAAGGCCAAGGAGGGATCCGGATGAGCCAGCACTGGAGCTGAGGTAAACAGGTCCTTCAGGTGACTCCCCTCTGGTGGATCATCGAATACCGGGTGAAATCCTCGTAGCGGACAGTTCTCGAGTCTATTCCTCCCCACTTGGCGTTGGCCCATTCAAGCTCCTTCCCCGATAGACAGGAGATGAGGGCAGACACGCTCTCGTATCCCGAGGGCGCCGGGTGAATGGTGGCCAGGTAGAGCTCTACCTGGAAGAGAAATCCCTGGCACCCGGTAGGTGTACCGTCATATGCCCTCGGGAGCGAGAGCCGAATCCCACTGGTGACCAGTGTTGTAGGTGGTAGAGTGGTTGGAGATGGTGACGGGATACCACCTCTCTCCCATCGTTCCATCGTCTGGAACACTCGTTCCATGGTGACACCGAGAGTCTGAATCATCATCTCTTGTCATTGGACTCGTTCCTCCATCGTCTCGGTTAATTCAGCTGTTCCTGCTGACTCCATAATGGTGCGTGTTTCTGTCATGAATGTCTGTGGAATGCGGTAGGCCAGAGTCAAGCGCAGGACACAGAAATAAATGAAAATCTACTTTACTGTATAGTAAAGAAACAAGCAAAACCTCCAACACAGGGAGGAGCAACCCGCTCACAAACGACACTCGTAACAAGTAACAAACACGCACAACACACAGTGGGAGCGAACAGGTTAAATAGGGAAGGACATAATACATATTGGGAAACAGGTGTGCAACACTAGACAACAACCAGATGAACATAGAAACATAAAACATAGATTGGCAGCAGCTAGTACTCCGGTGACGACGAACGCCGAAGCCTGCCCGAGCCAGAAGGAAGGGCAGTCTCGGCAGAATCCGTGACAATGATGGTCAAGGGGACGTCAAATGATGATCCCAAGGGAACGTTCTCTTGGGGATCTTAATCTAGTACCCTGTAAGTTACCAGGATGTCACTGAGGACCATATCATGACCTTTTTAGGACATTCTCAGGACTTTAATTTTAATAGTCATTAGGATGCCCTGTGATGGTCCCAAGGGAATGTTCTTTGGGGGACCTTTGTGTAGTTCCCTGTAAGTCACCAGGATGTCACCGAGGACCATGTCAGGACCTTTTTAGGATGTTCTCAGGACTTTCATTTTACCAGTCATTAGGACGTTGCGTGATGGACCCAAGGGAACGTCTCTGGGGGACTATTGTTTAGTTCCCTGTAAGTTACCAGAACGTCACTGAGGACCATATCATTAATTTTTTAGGACGTTCTCAGGACTGTCATTTTACTAGTCATTAGGACGTTGCGGGATGGTCCCAAGGGAATGTCCATGCAAACAAAAATGAGTCTTTAGGACGTCCCCAGAACGTCATATAATGGTTGCCTAAAGTGGTTAGGATTTTGTGTCATGGTCCCCTGGAGGTTTTGTCTAGTTCACGGTTGGTCCCGAGGACGTCCCAGAAGGACATTTTTAGGACGTTCTTCGGACGTTGTGTAATGGTCCCCTGGAGGTTTTTGTCACGACATGGTCCCAGGTGTCCCAAGGTCACTAAATAATTAAATCGTATGGAGGTTTTAAGGTAAGTGGTATGCTGTTCAGCAAAAACATATTTAATCAGTGTCAATATGATCACGATCACTTAGAACAGAATTTCATTATGACCCTACCTGGGATATGGACTCACAACTGCTGGATTTAGGAGTATATTGATCTTTCTGCTGCGCCACAATCTGTAGAATTTCTGAAGTCCCATGCAGATTCATTACCTATAATACATCTCTGCACTTAGCAAAAGAGTGCCATCTGCACTACAATTTTAGTTATCAGTTAATCTGACTATTCTCTCATCATTGAGTTCATTTACTTACTTCAGCTATTTGAGTTTGGGTTTTCATTATAGTTGGCATATTATTCTGGTTTAATTGTACTCCTGAATCACTATGATAAGTATAATAGTTTTTCTTGAGTGTATTTTAAACAGAGCTGAGATTTACTTTGCAGTGCAAAGTATAGGAACACAAGTAAAATCAGACATTGACATAGACAAGGTGGCATGGCAGGAAAATCAGAATGTTGTGAGTTCAAATCCCAGGTGAGATCATGTTACTGTAATTACTGTATAAGTGAACATGCACAATGTAATCATGTACAGTACCAGTCAAAAGTTTGGACACACCTACTCATTCAAGGGTTTTCCTTTATTTTTACTATTTTCTACATTGTAGAATAATAGTGAAGACATCAAAACTATGAAATAACACATATGGAATCATGTAGTAACCAAAAAAGTGTCAAACAAATCAAAATATATTTTGATGACAGCTTTGCACACTCTTGGCATTCTCTCAACCAGCTTCATGAGGTAGTTTACTGGAATGCATTTCAATTAACAGGTGTGCCTTGTTAAAGGTACATTTGTGGAATTTCTTTCCTTCTTAATGGATTTCTGCCAATCAGTTGTGTTGTGACAAGGTAGGGGTTGTATACAGAAGATAGCCCTATTTGGTAAAAGACCAAGTCCATATTGTGGCAAGAACAGCTCAAATAAGCATAGAGAAATGACAGTCCATCATTACTTTAAGACATGAAGGTCAGTCAATACAGACAATTTCAAGAACTTTGAAAGTTTCTTCATGTGCAGTCGCAAAACCACCAAGCGCTATGAAACTGGCTCTCATGAGGACCGCCACAGGAAAGGAAGACCCAGAGGTACTTCTGCTGCAGAGGATGTGGTCCTCTGTAGCTCAATTGGTAGAGCATGGCGCTTGTAACGCCAGGGTAGTGGGTTCGATCCCCGGGACCACCCATACGTAAAAATGTATGCACACATGACTGTAAGTCGCTTTGGATAAAAGCGTCTGCTAAATGGCATATTATATTATTATTATATAAGTTCATTAGCGTTAACTGCACCTCAGATTGCAGGCAAAATAAAGGCTTCAAGTAGTTCAAGTAACAGACACATCTCAACATCAACTGTTCAGAGGAGACTGCGTGAATCAGGCCTTCATGGTCGAATTGTTGCAAAGAAACCACTACTAAAGGACAACAATAAAAAGAAGAGACTTACTTGAGCCAAGAAACATGAGCAATGGACATTAGACCGGTGGAAATCTGTCCTTTGGTCTGATGAGTTCAAATTTGAGATTTTTGGTTCCAACCGCTGTGTCTTTGTGAGAAGCTGAGTAGGTGAATGGACGATCTCTGCATGTGTGGTTCCCACCGTGAAGCATGGAGGAGGAGGTGTGATGGTGATTTATTTAAAATTCAAGGAATCTGGTTTGGGCTTAGTGGGACTATCATTTGTTTTTCAACAGGACAATTACCCAAAACCACACTTCCAGGCTGTGTAAGGGCAATTTGACCAAGAAGGAGAGTGATAGAGTGCTGCATCAGATGACCTGTCCTCCACAATCCCCCAACCTCAACCCAATTGAGATGGTTTGGGATGAGTCGGACGGCAGAGTGAAGGAAAAGCAGCCAACAAGTGCTCAGTATATGTGGGAACTACTTCAAGAGTGTTGGAAAAGCATTCCAGGAGAAGCTTGTTGAGAGAATGCCAAGAGTGTGCAAAGCTGTGGCTATTTGAAGAATCTCAAAAATAAAATATATTTTTATTTGTTTAACACTTTTTTGGTTACTACATGATTCCATATGTGTTATTTCATAGTTATTCTACAATGTAGAAAATAGAAAAATAAAGAAAAACCCTTGAATGAGTAGGTGTGTCCAAACTTTTGACTGGTACTGTATGTCAAATATGTGAGTTGAAAACAGTGTATGGCAAAAGCACTGTGTATGGAGGGATGTCCCAAAAATTGCCAAAAGACAAAGAGCTGTGAATGGACCAGTGGTTTACAAATCAGGGACTTGATGGGCTTGGCAACAGTAACAAGGGGTGATGTGTAATGAAACTAGGATATGCATGCCCTGGGTATACATGGATAACCTTTCTTTGCTACCATCAAGTGACGTCCCCGGGAAAAAACGGGAACTAGACAAAACATCCAGAGGTCCATGACATAATGTCCCAAGAATGTCCTAAAAACTTAGTGTTGAACCGTGACTATCGAACCAAGGCCTTCAGAATGAACAAAAATCTTTCAATAGCCTATGTTGAATCAAACGTAAAAAATCTTGAAATTAACAGACAACATAGCATCACTTAATGCGCTGAAATCTGAAGGGGATGGCCAGCAGAGATAGGTGGGATGGGATGAGGGAAACCGAGGGTTGGAATCTGGAACTGGAGATGAGTGAGAGTGAAGTTGCTGAGTGAGGGGTAAAATTACAGTTTTAAAAAATGACACTAAAAAGGAAGGTTGTTACATCCTCTGCCTGGTGGTTGGGGGCACTGGGCTGGTGGCTGTGAGGTTGCTGATACGGGTCGCTGAGTTGGCTGGCAGGGGGATCTGTCGATGTGCCCTTGAGCAGGGCGCTTGACCCTGGTTCCTCCTGTGGGTCATTCTGGATGGGAGCATCTGCTAGATGACTAAAATGTAATGCAAATGTTGAGCAGCTTCACTGCAGGTGTATTGTATGTTTTAAAACTCAATAAAAATACCAACAATTTAGCAACATCATCCACCTTGAAGTTGATAACACCTGCTACTGCAGCAGCCATCGCCAATGTCACACTACTACAACAGACACTAGCAACTAGCGTGGAAAGATTACAGCTTGCTCTTGCCACTGATTCTTTGCTCTTGCGCTCAAAAAAAAAAATGAAATAGAAATTAAAACAAAATCTAAAAAGTCATCGGGGAAGCCCCTGGGATAAACCGGGATCTAGACAAAACTTCCAGGGGACCATGACACAACGTCCTGACCACTTTAGGAGACCATTTTGTGACGTTCCGGGAACGTCCTAATGACACATTTTTGTTTGCAGGGAACCAATCCAAACTTCTGCCAGCAGAATATAATTTTTTACCCCAATTCTGAAAACTGTAGAAAAACAGAACTTTCCTAGAAGAGAGCCTTGAGGAACACCATACTTTATTGGTGAATTATAAAGATCAGATACCTGACGTAAAACATTCTCAGTGACAATACATGATCAACTTTATGATTTTCTTTTAATTATCTTTGGGCTACAGAGAAACTATGCCAAAATGTCACATATTTGTGCAGTCAATTATAACAACTTAAAAAACACATAATTCAACATTACAAAAATAAAAAATCATGTTATGTTTTAGGGTTAAGGCCTCATACCTATTTACAAGCCTGCCTGATTGTAATGATCCTAATGCCATACATAATAGTATTGAAAAGTGGTGGACATATTAGAAAATATACAAATAAAAAAGTGTAAAGTATAGGTGGAAATGTGCCGTTTCATATCTGCCTCGTAGAATCACAAATAAACAGCCAAAGAAGAAGTTCAGGTGTTAAATGCTTTCTGTTTCATCTCTTTAAAAGAGTTTCAAAATATTTGTAGAATTCTTACATATGAGTATATGTTAGGAAAAATAGTACTAGCCAAAGAAAGCACAGTTACAACAAAACCCCGTATTTATTTTTGTGTAATATTTGAACAGGCGAGTAGTTGTCAGAATACACTCTGTCTATACCATTACCTCAAAATTGCAGTCGCAAACTCATGGAGATAGGGATGACGTTGATGAAAAAAGAATACAACCAGGACAGGACATTTCGGTTGTCGATGTGTTCAGATAGTCCCTGGTTAAACCCCAGGTTGGGGCAAGGTGAGGAACGGAAGCAACACTGTTCCACATGGCCAGAGTGACATTCCTAAATAAAAATAGTACTTTGGTAGGATAGTGCAGCACACCAGAAGAATACACATCTTTAATGTTATGTTATTGAACAGGCTGTGTGAGTGACCTAAGATCCTGTTAAAACAATGTATGTGTGGGAACCCTCTAGTCTGGTACTCTACAATGTAGAAGAAATATGCAACATCACCAATGGGCTGGTAGGGAATGCTATCAGCTCTTTCAATAACCGTTAAGCAGGAGTTTGGGTGCTATGTATGTGCACCATGTACAATAAAGAAATAGTTCGGTGAAACCAATCCAAAGCCTCTGACAAAGGGACGGTTGCCTGGACCCAGATTAAGTCTACTCCTGGAGTAAAAAACACTGTCAATTGAGAATCCATCCCTTATTCTTGTTTCCAACCACTGGCAGGTATCTTGGTATTGTTGAGGGGCTACCTTGTTAGCTTCAGTCTGAATGAGGATGCAACACAACAGTCTGAGAAGAGGTCATCGTTGGTAGCCTGGCCCCAGATCTGTTTGTGCTATCATTCCAACTCCTTTTCATGTATGGAATGACAAGGAGTGGAATGTTAGCACAAACATACTAATACCCAGGCTACATAGTTAGGGCACTGTAGTTTTTCCTGACCATATGATCTAACCAGGGAAAACAGAGAATCACTCAGGAGCCTTAGTCCTAGCTATGGTCTAAAACCTAGGCCCAGAGCCTTTCCTGCTCAGGTAAAAGTGAGGACCGTTATTGACACTCTGGGCTTCCCTAGGCCTACAGTACACTTTCAGAGCCTATCTTCCCAGAGGCGATGACAGAAGGAGTGCGTCCCAAATGGCACTCTATTCCCTATATAGTGCACTACCTTTGACCAGAGGGCTCTGGTCAATATAGGGAATAGAGTACCATTAGGCATGCAGTCAAGACCAGCCATGCCTCTCCTGGAGCCCCTCAGGTCTCTACAGGTTAATAGCTGCATTAATTGGTTCCCAGGGAACGAGGTGATAGAGTGGACTAATGACCTGTTACCTAATGACTCAATAAACATGTTTATTATGCTTTTGTTATTGGCTTCTGTTTTCCCCATGGTAAAGTATGCATGGCGTTTTAAAACAGTACTGGTGTTTCGCACATAATGTTCATTGACAGAACTCCCAAACTTTTTACAGCTTTTTACAGGATGGATGGAGTACATGACCAATGTGTCTTATACATGTATTATTTTATTCTGTGGGTCAAACATATCTCACAGTGACCCAGGAAAAACAAGATGGGTATGTGGTTGTCCCACCTAGCTATCTTAAGATGAATGCACTAACTGTAAGTCAATATGGATATGAGCATCTGCTAAATGACTTAAATTTAAATATGGGTATCTGGTCCTCCGATTTCTCAATAAAAACTAAATAGAGTATATGCAGTATATTTGTTTTTATCAATGAATTATCTGGATGTTATTAGGACAGAATAAGCTATCCAAATTAGGCAACATGTTACTCTTCTGTCCCAGGTAGTTGCCTTTCTGGTATGACTCAACATGTCTGAGGAATACCAAAGCTAGTCACACAGATATCATGTTACATTGAACAGTTGGCCCTCAGACATGCATCCAGATCTCAGACAGAATATAATTTGTTTTCATGCTACAGTATTTCCCTAGATTTCTCTCTCAAAATGTCAAACAATCCACAAGCTTGTTTGTACTGTACAGGGCTTATTTTCCATTAGGGAAGGATGTAATGGTGCCGGGTGGGCTTTAAGGTGGGCTTACCTTTTACACATTTACATCAGTTTATCCACTGTTACATACTTAGATAAAGCAGCCTCTTGCAAAACTGTCAATTTAAGTAAGGTATTCAAAGTAATGAACTTCTGTTTTTTATATTTTTTATAATAATAATAATAATAATAATAATAATAATAATAATAATAGTAATAATAATAATAATAATGTATTACATGTTTTAAGTGCTTTTCATTATAAAATAATAATCTCAAAGTGCATTAAATTACAAATTAAAATTAAAAAAGTAAAATAAATATATGTGACCAAACCATGAAAGCAACATTCAAAATCTAGAAGGAAGGGAAGGCTCATAGAGATTAATCTTAAGGCCTACTTTGAATGCCCCAACAGTCTGAGCAGCCCTGAGATTGTCAGGAAGGGGGTCCCAAAGGCGTGGTGTGTGGGAGCAAAAGAAATGGCCCTCCATTGTGTGTATCCAGGTCTTTGGCGTGGCTTAAACGTAAGGTGCGTGGAGGTTCATAGGGGGAGAGTAGGCCTGACAGGCAGACGGGTCTGATTTCATTTATTCAGAAAGTGAATAAAAGGTAAATTACAGTATTTCACAAATTAGCAAATGTTTTACATGTCTGATTTTCACCATCCTCACCCCCATTAATTATTGTAACTATAAGTAACAAAACACACAAGTCACATCACAAAAATCTAACAATCAGGACAGAAAAGGTCACACTAATGTTTAGCTTATGTTTTAGGGTACAGACCTACAGGTAGTATGTTTTTACAAGCCTGTCTGATTTTAGCCACCCTAACTCCATACACAATAGGGTTCAAAAGTGGCTGGCACATCACAAAGTACACTGATAACATAGTGTGAAGTACAGTTGGAACATTTCTCATAGGCCTATCAAATCTACTCTGGAGCAGATTTAAGAAACAGCTGAAAGAGAAGTTGAGCAATGAGGCCATGTGAGGAGTACAGGTGCTGAAAGCTTTTTGTCTGGTCTTGATCGAAGATTTCAAACAAATAGTCAGAATCTTAATATAAGAAAACAAAATAGTAATTAAAGGGACAGTGACAGACAAAACAACACCGTAGAGTCCATAGACGTTATTAACTGTTGTGTCTGAAGTTGAACAGGCAAGTTTCACTACCAGGTAGTTGTCACAAATCACTTTATCTATAACATTCCCACACAATTTCAAACGAATAGTTAAAGACAGTGTTATGATGAATTTTACAAAAGAGTACAACCATATTATACAAACTAAAATACACACCCTGTTGGGTGTCATGATGACGTTATACTGTAGTGGGTAACATATAGCAAGGTACCTGTCATAGGACATGACTGCTAAATTGCTGAATTCAATAGATCCATACGTGTATATACAAAACATCTGTAGGTAACAGTACACAGTGGAAACCGCATGGACATCTGAAACCAAATGAGTCATGAGAGCAGGAAACAAGCCAGTGCTACCATACAACTCATTCACAAACAAACTGCACAGAAACAGATACATGGGTTCATGAAGGCTTCTCTCCATACATATAACCACAATAAGCACTGTGTTCGCAAAAAGTATGGAGACGTATAACACAGTTACTAAAATGAAATACAAGTACTTTAAGTGTCCACTATCACTATATCCAGCTAGTATAAATGACGTGAATTGCGTTGAGTTCTCCATTTTCCTAATAGTAGCTATAGAAGTATTTGTAGATAAATTTGGTTCACAAGACAAGGATAACAGTGTCTATCAGGTGAAACTATCAATCTCTTATTGACATTTCATAATTCCTTCATTCTTAGATTTGCCATTGATTACCAAGACTCTTTGCATTATTGTCACAGTATTACTCTTCAAAGTGTTTAATCCTATAGGCATCACCATGGAAAGATATTGTTACCTGTGGCTGTAATGGACATTGAGTAGAACATACAGCAAACATAATTCATCCCTACTGTAGTTCAATAATATTCATATTTTAAATAACAAATACAATTGACAGACTGTCTCAGCTTACCAGTCTTTGCTTTGCTGTTACACTTATAAACACTCCAATCATAGTGTGTGAATCAAACAGGATGCCAGTCGTGCAGACCCATAGGGTGGTAAAACTCCCTGGCATACGTCATATATACATCTCCCCACCGAAGACCATGGATCAATCCCTGTATCCACCTATCTCACACTTTCTCCCACTTGCCTGTCTCCCCCTCAGATGTCCTTACTGTCTGAATAAAAAGTAAAAAAAAGAAAAACACATAAAACAACAAAAACAGGATTTAAGCCTAAAACAGGATGTAAGTCTATATGACCTGGTATCTTTCTTCAGACTGCTGTGGTGTAGACATAGGTCTACTGTATGTTGTGTCAGTGGGCTATTCCACATAAACTACTGTCACATCACTGACCTTTTATACCTTTTAAATGAAGAAAAAAAAACAGTATACAGCAGTTTGTTTACTCAAACTCCAATGACACCCAGAATAAAATTGTCATGGTGTGATTCTCAGCCTCCCGTGGTTGGTAAGGTTAGTGCTCAGCCAATAAGTGCATAAGTGGCTGCCCCGGGCGGGCCCCCCTCCGCTAGGGGTTTCCGACCCAGATAAAAAAATAACTGCAAAATGTTCTCTCTGTCGTCATGACAAGAAATGTAAAGAATTGCATAACATTTGCTCTAAAACTGCAACATTTTCTCTAGGCCCCATGGCAAAATGTGTAGAATTGCAGGATATTAATTTTAAAGCTGAGGATTTTTCTCTCCACCGCCAAAGCCCGCTTAGGGCCCGAAAAGGTTAGAGCCCGCCCTGGAACGGTGGCACGCACAATGCACTCACAGCCGATCCCCATTTTAATTCTGTTCAAGTTCAAGTTTGTTTATCAGTCATATACAGATGATGTACATGGAGTACACAGTGCAACGAATGCATACTTGCAGGTTTACCTCTCGACAATGCAATAACAATAGGAAAGTCATTAAGTGAATAAAAGAGTACAAAAAAATAAAAGCTCAATGTATTAAACATTTGATACACATTTGGCAAAAATATCTACAAGTCACTCAATCGAATTAAAGTAGGATATTTACACATGTGCAGGGGAATTGTGCAATAATAAATAGACATTGTGCAGTATTATAAATACAGTAGCAGCAGTCATGGAGTGTGTGTGTAGCGTAGGTGTGTGTGTGTGTGCGTGTATGTGTGTGTGTGTTTGTTTGTGTGTTCAATCATTTGTGTGAGTGAGTGCATGTGTGTTAAGGTGCAGGGAGTTAGTGCAAAAAATTGTTGTTGTGCCAGCAGTCTGTCTCGGTTCAAGAGTTCAGTAGTCTGATGGCTTGTGGGTAAAAACTGTCTCTGAGCCTGGAGGTCTGGGACCCGATGCTCCGGTACCATCTGAAAGACGGTAAAGGAGTGAATAGTCCATGCCTTGGGTGAGCGAGGTCCTTGATGATGTTGCGGGCCTTCCTCAAGCACCGCTTGGAGTAGATGTCCTGTAAGGTGGAGTCGTGGGGAGCACGGCTCCAGTGATGTACCGGGCCATCTTCACCACCCGCTGAAGGGCTTTGAGGCCGTGAACGGAGCAATTTCTGTAACAGGCCGTGATGCAGCCGGTCACGAAGCTCTCAATGGTGCTGCGGTAGAATTTGGAGAGGACCCGAGGGGGCATGCCTAAATTCTTCAGCTGCCTGAGAAAGTAGAGGCGCTGTTGCACCTTCTTGACCAGGGCGGTGGTGTTGTCGGTCCATGTGAGGTTCTTGGTGATGTGGATGCCGAGGAACCTGAAGCTGCTGACTCTTTCCACCGCAGTTCCATCGATGTGGATCGGGGCGTGTCCTCCTCCCTGCTTCCTGAAGTTGACAATCAAATCAATTCGTTTTGCTGATGTTGAGGGAGAGGTTGTTGTTTTGGTACAACACTGCCCGATCTCTGACATCCTCCCTGTAGGCTCGTCGTTGTCAGTGATCAGGCCTACTACCCAGGCTGGTCACTAGAAACAGACGTCGATTTTGGACGTTTGAAAAGGTCCTGAGGACGTCGATACATGCCTTCCTCGGTGCTCACCAAAAAACAATGGCACAACACTGTGCTTGAACTCACAAAGCCCAGAACCAGAGGGTTCTGCTAAGACCACTGTGCCACAGCAGTTCACAATTCACTAGCAAGCAGGGAGAGTACTTGCTGATACTAAATGGAAACGGCATATACATTTTTTTTATGCCTTCCCCAAACCATAGCCTTAACCTTAACCACTCGGAATTAATACCGAAACTTAACCTTTTGAGTTGTTTCTGTTTTAACCCTGTAACCACGTGGAATTAATGCGTAAAAAAATTGACGGCATATACCGAAGTGAAATTATGAGATCAGGTTGTACAAGGTTGTCGTCAGCAAACTTGATGATGGAGTTGGTGTTGCTTCGCCATGCATTCATGGGGGGCCCCCGTGTTGAGAGTCAGAGTGGGCGAGGTGTTGTTGCCAATCCTCACAAACTCTGGCCTGCCAGTCAGGAAGTCCAGGATCCAGTTGCAGAGGGTGGTTTCGAGACCCAGGGCACAGAGCTTTGTGACAAGCTTGGAGGGAACATTGGTGTTGAATGCTGAACGCGCGTCTGCTAACTGACTAAAATGAAATCTAATGTAACTATAGTCAATTAACAGCATTCTTACATAGGTGTTCCACTTGTCCAGGTGTCATAGGGCTGTGTGAATAGCAATGGAGATGGCATCTTTCGTGGATCTGTTGGCATGGTAGGCAAATTGGAATGGGTCCAGTGTGTCTGGCATACTGGCCATGATGTGGGCCATTACCAGCTTCTCAAAGCACTTCATGATGACGGGGGTGAGTGCAATGGCGCGATAGTCATTTAGGCATGTCACCTTGGTGTTTTTGGGCACTGGAACAATGATGGTTTCCTTAAAGCAGGTAGGGACTACAGACTGGGACAGGGACATGTTGAAGATGTCTGAGAAGAAACCTGCCAGCTGGTCGGCGCACGCTCTGAGGACGTGGCCAGGGATGCCATCTGGGTCGGCGGCTTTGTGAGAATTCACTCTTAAGAGTTTTCCTCAGGTCAGCCTCGGAGTGCAGAAGCACCTGGCTATCCGAAGCAGCGAGAGCCCTCTTGGATGGCTCTGTGTTGGTGGCCTCAAAGCGAGCATAGAATGTGTTGAGCTTGTCTGGGAGGGAGGATTCGGTGGGCATCCCACAGTTGGATTTGCCTTTGTAGTCCGTGATGGCCTGTAGTCCTTGCCACATGCGTTGTGTGTCTGAGCTGTCGTATTGTGATTCCAATGAGCTATATTGTCTTTTTGCATCCTTAATGGATTGCCAGAGCTCATACAGGCTCGCCTTGTACGCATCATACGCAGCAGCGTCATCAGGCTTTGCTTTGCTGCAGTACTGGCTCTAAGCATGGCACATATTCCTCCGTTCATCCAGGGTTTTTGGTTGGGGTATGTCTGGAGATTTTCTGTGTACAACATCATCAACAATAGTTTTTATGAACCTTGTGACTGTTGATGTGTATTGATTTGTAAGATCTATTGATGCATAATATGGTCCTGTGTGGCTCAGTTGGTAGAGCATGGCACTTGCAATGCCAGGGTTGTGGGTTTGATTCCCACGTGGGACCAGTATGAAAATGTATGTGCACACTACTTAGTGTAAGTTGCTCTGGATAAGAGCGTCAGCTAAATGATTAAAATGTCAAATGTATTCCTCAATGTTAGTGGATGATTCATGGGTAGATGAGTCCTTGAATGTATTCTCAGAACAGTCCTGGAGTATTGAATCTGCTCCCTCTGTCCAGCATCTCACTATTCTTTCTGTTGGTGGCTCCCTCTTCAGGGAGTAGAAACCGGAAGATGTGATCTGACTGGCCCGAAATAGGGGCAGGGGATGGCTGTCTAAACGTCCCGGATGTTTGTGTAAGCATGGTCCAGCATGTTCCGTTCTCTCGTACAGGGAATAAAATGAACACCCGCCAAATGCAGGTAGCTTAGTGGTTAAGACCGTTGTGCCAGTAACCGAAAGGTCGCTGGTTCTAATCCCCAAGCCGACTAGGTGAAAAATCTGTCGATGTGCCTTGAGCAAGGCACTTAGCCCTAATTGCTCCTGTAAGTCGCTCTGGATAAGAGCGTCTGCTAAATGACTAAAATGCGGGTAGAGTTAGGTATTGGTGGGTAAGAATGTCTATTTCACCAGCCATGTAGGCGGGTGGTCAATTTTTAGGGCTCTACAGTGCGAGCATTACATTCACATTTGCGGAGTTGTGATTTATAGCAGAAAAATGCTGCAGTAGCTGTTTCCAAAGTATTTTTGTTCACAAGGTCGGTTGTTTTTCAATGTTAGTTTGAGTCTGCTGCTTCAACTGATACAAAAGAGATGCTTTCTACTAGTCAGATCCAAAATCACACACTTGACACAACTCGAGTGGCCCCATTACCATGGTAACCTCCCGCCCTTAAAGTGGCAGCTGAACATTTTGTCTCATCTGATATTTTGGTTAAAAGACACGGGTCACAAAAAAATTAAATAAAACTGGGCAATATATCCCATTACTTTTAACCAATACATTTTTTTTTTGCTTTATAAACATTAAGCATGTTCATTGTTTTGTTTTTTTGTGTTTTTGTATGTAATTATGTTGAAAAACTATTTTGTATGGTAAAATCTGAGTGGCAGGTAGATTTGTTCATCTACCAGCCAGGAGCTGGTTAGACTTGTTTTCAAGTTATCTAGACAGGTGAGTGACTATAACGCAGGTTAGCATTTTTCATCATGAATCTTGTTCTGGAGGCAGCTCTGCAGAGTGGTTACTAGCTGGCACAGCCACAAAGTCACAAAATCTGATTTTAAACCTAACCTTAACCACACTGCTAACTCTAATGCCTAACCTTAAATTAAGACCAAAAGCAAATGTTTGTTTTCATTCATTTTTACAATATAGTCATTTTGACTGCAGTGAAGGGAAAATTGCTCAGTTCTGCCTCCAGGACAAAACTCATGACAATAAACATCAACCTGCGGCTATAACTGTTACTGTTTTGCATGTTCAAATGCTTTCCACTTGCAAAGACATAAACAAGAAAACCCCACAATAAAGCCCGCGTCCAAGACACAAATATCATTAGCTGTTAACTAACATGCTATTTGACATTCACAATTTACTTTGTGGTTGAACTTATTTTCTCAAAACTGCACTGCCCCCACAAGAAAAGGTTACACTTTCAAACTTAGTGAACTTGGTAACCATGCATGGCAGGTGAGCATTTTAAATACTATATAGAATGAAGTCTTTGTTGGAGGATCTAGCTGTTCAAGGCTAGATCCCCCAGTGGTGGCTGAATACAGGTTAATAACTACAAAATGTATAACTTTAACAAGAAACTCAATGCAGAGAACTGGCAACCTTTTTCTTTAACTTGCAATTTTATGTGATACTCTATTGTTAAAAAAATAAACATAGCTACCCCTGGCACTGAAATAAAATAGTTTAAAACTAGTTTGAGGTGTCTGTTAATGAACGTCACACTTTCTTTAACCCCGATACTGCAACAATGTAGCTCTGTATTTTTAATTTGTTTTATTTAACCTTTATTTTGACAGGGAAGTCATACTGAGACTAGGGTCTCTTTTACAGATGAGGCCTGCATAAATACATCAAACACATACAAAATACAATACAAAAGATTACAAAACATATTAAGAAAAACTTAAACATTTATCACCTTAGAGGTCTCTGATCATTACTCTGAACTGACCAAGGGGGACCAAAACATATAATTTCAGGAAGCTCTGTAAGTTTTTCCACATAAAGGCTGCAAAAAAAATGAAAGAAGCTTTACCCCACTCCAGTGTTATCCAAGCCTGAGACCGGGTTTGGCCATTTGTAAGTCTAAATTGAATTAATGATGATAGATACATAAGAAGTTTTTGCATGATTGCTTTGTATATAAACACAAGACAATGCTGCTCTCTCATTACACACGAAGAAGCCTAACCCACTTTTTGATACAAAACACAATGGTGAGTTCTATAACCATCACCAGTAATAAAGCTAAGGGCACAATGGAAAACAGCATCTAGTGGTTTAAGTGTTGATGCTGCTGCTTGTGTAATGGAGTTATTATTGGTGATTCCCCTTGCCACTCTATTGTAAGCCAATGGGTTTTTTGGTTTGCGTTTTGTATTGCCTTCACCTACTCAAACTGGAATCTTACTGGCTGGTTTGCATGGCTTGCTTACGAGGGCCGGTGTTTGAGTTAGAATCGTCCCAGTCAACAAGCGCCAAACCAGCGGTGAGTTAACTGTTGCAAAGCACTGTACATCAAAAGTGATTTTTATACTCCTAAATCCAGATCGGAATGTACAAATTATATCAATTTGTTTGTAAACATTGCTGGAATATTGTAAATGAGATGTGGTGTTTCCAGTGGCAACCCGTCATTCAGGGCAGGTGGGGCAGAAAAAAAATGTGTATACATATATATATACAGTGGGGGAAAAAAGGATTTAGTCAGCCACCAATTGTGCAAGTTCTCCCACTTAAAAAGATGAGAGAGGCCTGTAATTTTCATCATAGGTACACGTCAACTATGACAGACAAATTGAGAAAAAAAAAATTATTTGCAAATTATGGTGGAAAATAAGTATTTGGTCACCTACAAACAAGCAAGATTTCTGGCTCTCACAGACCTGTAACTTATTCTTTAAGAGGCTCCTCTGTCCTCCACTCGTTACCTGTATTAATGGCACCTGTTTGAACTTGTTATCAGTATAAAAGACACCTGTCTACAACCTCAAACAGTCACACTCCAAACTCCACTATGGCCAAGACCAAAGAGCTGTCAAAGGACACCAGAAACAAAATTGTAGACCTGCACCAGGCTGGGAAGACTGAATCTGCAATAGGTAAGCAGCTTGGTTTGAAGAAATCAACTGTGGGAGCAATTATTAGGAAATGGAATACATACAAGACCACTGATAATCTCCCTCGATCTGGGGCTCCACGCAAGATCTCACCCCGTGGGGTCAAAATGATCACAAGAACGGTGAGCAAAAATCCCAGAACCACACGGGGGGACCTAGTGAATGACCTGCAGAGAGCTGGGACCAAAGTAACAAAGCCTACCATCAGTAACACACTACGCCGCCAGGGACTCAAATCCTGCAGTGCCAGACATGTCCCCCTGCTTAAGCCAGTACATGTCCAGGCCCGTCTGAAGTTTGCTAGAGTGCATTTGGATGATCCAGAAGAGGATTGGGAGAATGTCATATGGTCAGATGAAACCAAAATAGAACTTTTTGGTAAAAACTCAACTCGTCGTGTTTGGAGGACAAAGAATGCTGAGTTGCATCCAAAGAACACCATACCTACTGTGAAGCATGGGGGTGGAAACATCATGCTTTGGGGCTGTTTTTCTGCAAAGGGACCAGGACGACTGATCCGTGTAAAGGAACGAATGAATGGGGCCAGGTATCTTGAGATTTTGAGTGAAAACCTCCTTCCATCAGCAAGGGCATTGAAGATTAAACGTGGCTGGGTCTTTCAGCATGACAATGATCCCAAACACACCGCCCGGGCAACGAAGGAGTTGCTTCGTAAGAAGCATTTCAAGTTCCTGGAGTGGCCTAGCCAGTCTCCAGATCTCAACCCCATAGAAAATCTTTGGAGAGAGTTGAAAGTCCGTGTTGCCCAGCGACAGCCCCAAAACATCACTGCTCTAGAGGAGATCTGCATGGAGGAATGGGCCAAAATACCAGCAACAGTGTGTGAAAACCTTGTGAAGACTTACAGAAAACGTTTGACCTGTGTCATTGCCAACAAAGGGTATATAACAAAGTATTGAGAAACTTTTGTTATTGACCAAATACTTATTTTCCACCATAACTTGCAAATAAATTCATAAAAAATCCTACAATGTGATTTTCTGGAGAAAAAAATTCTAATTTTGTCTGTCATAGTTGACGTGTACCTATGATGAAAATTACAGGCCTCTCTCATCTTTTTAAGTGGGAGAACTTGCACAATTGGTGGCAGACTAAATACATTTTTTCCACACTGTATATATATATATATATATATATATATATATATATATATATATATATATATATATATATATATACACTACCAGTAAAAAGTTTGGACACACCTACTCATTCAAAGGTTTTTCTTTATTTTTACTATTTTCTACATTGTAGAATAATAGTGAAGACATCAAAATTATGAAATAACACATATGGAATCATGTAGTAACCAAAAAAGTGTCAAACAAATCAAAATATATTTTATATTTGAGATTCTTCAAACAGCCACCCTTTGCCTTGATGACAGCTTTGCACGCTCTTGACATTCTCTCAACCAGCTTCATGGGGTAGTCACCTGGAATGCATTTCAATTAACAGGTGTGCCTTTTGAAGGTGAAATTACAGAGGAGGAACTTCTGGATGCAATTAAAGACTTTAAGTCTGGGAAAACTCCAGGGTTGGATGGCATACCAGTCGAGGTATACCAAACCTTTTTTGATATACTAAGAGGACCGTTATTAGCATGTTTTAACCACTCCTATGTAAATGGTAGATTATCTGACACTCAAGAAGAAGGTCTGATCTCATTATTACTGAAACAGGATACAAGTGGAAAATATAAAGATCCAGTCCATTTACAAAATTGGAGGCCCCTTACACTTCAGTGTTGTGATGCAAAAATCCTAGCAAAATGTATAGCGCATAGAATTAAAAAGGTATTGTCGGATATTATTAATTCTAATCAGACAGGTTTTTTACATGGAAGATACATTGGAGATAATATAAGGCAAGTATTGGAAACAATAGAACACTATGGAAAATATGGGAACCCAGGCCTGCTATTCATAGCAGACTTCGAAAAGGCATTTGATAAAGTTTGACGGGGGTTTATATATAAATGCCTGGAGCATTTCAATTTTGGAGAATCTCTTATAAAATGGGTCAAAATCATGTATAGTAACCCTAGGTGTAAAATAGTAAATAATGGCTGTTTCTCAGAAAGTTTTAAACTGTCAAGAGGAGTGAAACAAGGTTGTCCACTATCGGCATATCTATTTATTGTGGCCATCGAGATGTTAGCTATTAAAATCAGATCCAATAATAATTTCAGAGGATTAGAAATACAGGGCTTAAAAACAAAGGTGTCATTGTACGCTGATGATTCATGTTTTCTTTTAAATCCACAACTAGAATCCCTCCACAGCCTCATAGAGGATCTAGATACATTTTCTAACCTCTCTGGATTACAACCAAATTATGACAAATGTACTATATTACGTATTGGATCACTAAAAAATACAATTTTTATATTACCATGTAGTTTACCAATAAAATGGTCTGATGGTGATGTGGATATACTCGGAATACATATCCCAAAGGAAATAAATGATCTCACTTCAATACATTTTTATAGAAATTTAGCAAAAATAGATAAGATCTTACTACCATGGAAAGGAAAATACCTGTCAATTTGTGGAAAAATCACCCTGATTAACTCCTTAGTATTATCCCAGTTTATCTATTTGCTTATGGTCTTGCCGACGCCTAGCGAACAGTTTTTTAAATTATGTGAGAAAAAAATATTCAATTTTATTTGGAACGGCAAGCCAGACAAAATTAAAAGAGCATATTTATATAATGAATATGAATTCGGAGGACAGAAATTATTAAATATTAAAGCATTAGACCTATCACTAAAAGCTTCAGTCATACATAAGTTATACTTAAATCCGAACTGGTTCTCAAGCAAATTAGTAAGATTGTCTCACCCAATGTTCAAGAAAGGCCTTTTTCCCTTTATTCAGATTACAACCTCTCACTTTCAGTTATTTGAAAAGGAAATAATCTCCCAAATGTCACTATTTCTAAAACAAGCCATAGAAAGTTGGTTGCAATTTCAATTTAATCCTCCAGAAACGACAGAACAAATAATGCAACAAATATTGTGGTTAAATTCAAATATACTAATTGACAAAAAACCTTTATTTTTTGACAGAATGTTTAAAAAAGGTATAATCTTCGTAAATGATATCATCGGTAGGACTGGTGGAGTTATGTCGCACATGCAGCTAACAAAATCATATGGAAATGTCTGCTCTACCCAAAATTACAACCAAATAATTGCAGCCTTACCGCAAAAGTGGAAGAGGAAAGTGGAAGGGGGAGAAAGTAAGGAACTTGTCTGTCGGCCTTGCATTAAAGAACATAATTGGTTAAGGAAAACTGTGATAAATAAAAAAGTATATCAGTTTCACTTAAGGACCAAAGGATTGACAGCCGTCCCATATAGATTGCAAAATAGTTGGGAAGAGATCTTTGACGTACCGATCCCATGGCATAGTGTTTATGAACTGACACGCAAAATGACACCGGATTCAAAAATTAGAATCTTTCAATTTGAATTATGATATAAAATTCTTGCTACCAATAGAATGTTATTTATATGGGGGATACAATCTTCCCAGCTCTGCAGATTTAGCTGTGAAGAGACAGAATCATTAGATCATTTGTTTTGGTTCTGTCCGTTTGTGGCTTGTTTTTGGACACAGGTCCAGGAATGGCTAAAGGATTGCAATATTTACCTGGAACTAACCTTGCAGATAGCATTACTGGGTGATCTGAAAAGTCATAGTCAATCAATCAATAATATAATAATACTTTTAGCAAAAATGTTTATTTTTAATTCACAATCTGTAGAAGCAATGAGAATAGAAAGGTTCAGAACTTTTGTAAAACATCACAGTACGGTTGAAATATATATGGCAAATAGAAATCCTTTATGGATGGTGTTAAGAGATAGATGGGAGGTATTGAATAGAGTTGAAGGATGGGACTAATAACAAATAACAACAAATAATAACAAAGATATATAATAATGTAAGCACACTGTGTCCATAAATAAGTATATAGGTTGTATGTTGGGAGCTTTTGGGAAAGAGCACAGTTAGAAAGATATGGCATATAGAAGCAATCCGGAAGGACATCATGAAAATGATCGGAGAGGTTGAGAGTAGAAGAAGTTCAGGAGCAAAAAAATAAAATAATAATAATAATTATATATATATATATACAGTGAGGGAAAAAAGTATTTGATCCCCTGCTGATTTTGTACGTTTGCCCACTGACAAAAAAATGATCAGTCTATAATTTTAATGGTAGGTTTATTTGAACAGTGAGAGACAGAATAACAACAAAACAATCCAGAAAAACGCATGTCAAAAATTTTATAAATTGATTTGCATTTTAATGAGGGAAATAAGTATTTGATCCCCTCTCAATCAGAAAGATTTCTGGCTCCCAGGTGTCTTTTATACAGGTAACGAGCTGAGATTAGGAGCACACTCTTGAAGGGAGTGCTTCTAATCTCAGCTTGTTACCTGTATTAAAAGACACCTGTCCACAGAAGCAATCAATCAATCAGATTCCAAACTCTCCACCATGGCCAAGACCAAAGAGCTCTCCAAGGATGTCAGGGACAAGATTGTAGACCTACACAAGGCTGGAATGGGCTACAAGACCATCGCCAAGCAGCTTGGTGAGAAGGTGACAACAGTTGGTGTGATTATTCGCAAATGGAAGAAACACAAAATAACTGTCAATCTCCCTCGGCCTGGGGCTCCATGCAAGATTTCACCTCGTGGAGTTGCAATGATCATGAGAACGGTGAGGAATCAGCCCAGAACTACACGGGAGGTTCTTGTCAATGATCTCAAGGCAGCTGGGACCATAGTCACCAAGAAAACAATTGGTAACACACTACGCCGTGAAGGACTGAAATCCTGCAGCGCCCGCAAGGTCACCCTGCTCAAGAAAGCACATATACAGGACCGTCTGAAGTTTGCCAATGAACATCTGAATGATTCAGAGGAGAACTAGGTGAAAGTGTTGTGGTCAGATGAGACCAAAATCGAGCTCTTTGGCATCAACTCAACTCGCGTGTTTGGAGGAGGAATGCTGCCTAAGACCCCAAGAACACCATCCCCACCGTCAAACATGGAGGTGGAAACATTATGCTTTGGGGGTGTTTTTCTGCTAAGGGGACAGGACAACTTCACCGTATCAAAGGGACGATGGACGGGGCCATGTACCGTCAAATTTTGGGTGAGAACTCCTTCCCTCAGCCAGGGCATTGAAAATGGGTCGTGGATGGGTATTCCAGCATGATAATGACCCAAAACACACGGCCAAGGCAACAAAGGAGTGGCTCAAGAAGAAGCACATTAAGGTCCTGGAGTGGCCTAGCCAGTCTCCAGACCTTAATCCCATAGAAAATCTGTGGAGGGAGCTGAAGGTTCGAGTTGCCAAACGTCAGCCTCGAAACCTTAATGACTTGGAGAAGATCTGCAAAGAGGAGTGGAACAAAATCCCTCCTGAGATGTGTGCAAACCTGGTGGCCAACTACAAGAAACGTCTAACCTCTGTGATTGCCAACAAGGGTTTTGCCACCAAGTACTAAGTCATGTTTTGCAGAGGGGTCAAATACTTATTTCCCTCATTAAAATGCAAATCAATTTATAACATTTGTGACATGCGTTTTTCTGGATTTTGTTGTTGTTATTCTGTCTCTCACTGTTCAAATAAACCTACCATTAAAAGTATAGACTGATCATCTCTTTGTCAGTGGGAAAACGTACAAAATCAGCAGGGGATCAAATACTTTTTTCCATCACTGTATATATAATATAATTATTGTGAAATTAACTCTGTCCATAAGGTGTAGATAGTAATTATAGACCGGAAGTAGAGGCCTGGGCATTGTTGTTCACTAATTTACTCCAAGTAGGGAAAGGATGGTGGGGTTGAAAAGTAATAAAGGGGAGTATATATATATTTTTTTTTAAACAAAAAAAACATGTGGGATTGGAAGTGATGCAGACAATTACATTAATAGAAGATACAATCTATCTGCAATATTAAGCTGATCCATTCCCCCCCCCCAAAAAAAAAATAATAATAATACGTTTTAAAAAATTAAAAAAATTAAAATAAAACAGGTGTGCCTTGTTAAAACTTAATTTATGGAATTTATTTCCTTCTTAATGCGTTTGAGCCAATCAGTTGTGCTATGACAACGTAGGGGGGGTATACAGAAGATAGCCCTATTTGGTAAAATACCAAGTCCATATTATGGCAAGAACAGCTCAAATAAGCAAAGAGAAATGACAGTCTATCATTACTTTAAGACATGAAGGTCAGTCAATACTGAACATTTCAAGAACTTTGAAAGTTTCTTCAATTGCAGTCGAAAAAACCATCAAGCGCTATGATGAAACTGGCTTTCATGAGGACCGCCACATTGAAGGAAAACCCAGATTTACCTCTGCTGCAGAGGATAAGTTCATTAGAGTTACCAGCCTCAGAAATTGCAGCCCAAATAAATGCTTCAAAGAGTTCAAGTCACAGACTCATCTCAACGTCAACTGTTTAGAGGGGACTGTGTGTATCAGGCATTCACGGTTGAATTGCTGCAAAGAAACCACTACTAAAGGACACCAATAATAAGAAGAGACCTGCTTTGGCCAAGGAACACGAGCATTGGACATTAGACCGGTGGAAATGTGTCAGCATATGTGGGAACTCCTTCAAAACTGTTGGAAAAGCATTCCAGGTGAAGCAGGTAGCTTAGTGGTTAAGAGCGTTGTGCCAGTAACCGAGAGGTCGCTGGTTCTAATTCCCGAGCTGACTAGGTGAAAAATCTGTCGCTGTGCCCTTGAGCAAGACACTTAACTCTATTTGCTCCTGTAAGTTGCTCTGGACTAAAATGTAAATGTCAGCTGGTTAAGAGTGTGGAAAGCTGTCATCATGGCAAAGGGTGGCTATTTGATGAATCTAAAATATAATTTGATTAACAATTTTTTGGTTACTACATTATTCCGTATGTGTTATTTCATAGTTTTGATGTCTTCACTATTATTCTACAATGTAAAAAATAGTAAAAATTAAGAAAAACCCTTGAATGGGTAGGTGTATCCAAACTTTTGACTGGTACTGTACATGCAACGACTTGTTCTACAAATCTTTGTATATTTATTGAGGCTACCAGACAGCTCTTTTCATTATTTTGTCTACAACATATTTTTATTAGCTTATATAATTGTAAAATATGGACCTTGTAGCTGTCAAAAGGGCATGAAATCAGCTGAAGGCAAGGCAAGTTGAAGTCTTCAGAGAGTATATTTATTTACAGGTCTTGGTGACCCAATGATGAAAGCGTCATATCATACAGAATATACAAGTAGATTCATCAAATATACAGGCGCAATAGCCCAAAGAAAATAGCCTCAGTATCATGATTAACCTGTCCTATCTGAATGGACACCGGTAGATGGCAAGACTGTACACACTCCCCTTGAGAAACCAAATCGAATCTGTCTAACAGGAGTTCAAACAGGTAGGCTTACCCAATTGGCAATTACATCCAATAAACTGGTTCTACAATGTAAAATACAATTTCCACATCCATTGTTACATTGGTACATTCGTCTTAATCAGATTTAATGATTATTAATGATATTTCAACAACATACATACATGGAACAATCATTTTCTCTTATTCAACATTCTTCTGACTCCAAAGCGTGGAGCGCAGGTCACGTAGCCTATTTCTAGGCTACGTGACTCTCCACTGGCGGGAGTTTGGAGAGTGCAAGTGAAGAGCCTCGCTTATGGTGCGTTTTTCAAATGCAAGCTTCATAAGGTGCGCACGCTCCTATTACGCACAACAAAAATGACAGAGACTAGGACACAGACAAATGGAACTTCGACATAACCCGGAAAATATGAACAAAGGAAACCATACATTGAATTAAATAAACCTACCTCATGAGTCTTGCGAATGTTCATGTGCACTATAAACATCACGCCCACTCAGAGAAGGGTAAGAAATGGTTGGTTATAAAATTTAAATGTATCGTAGGCCTATCAAACATGAAACAGAAATGTCTATGTGTTGCAGTAAACGGTACGCGGATGGAATGGTGAAATGCTAGCAATTATTGTAGTATTAGATGCAGGGGCGCAACTTTCACTCGGGACGGGGGGGACACGTCCCCCTCACATTCTGAAATTGCATTTTTGTCCCCCCCCCCAGTTTTATCATTGGAATGTGATACAAAACGAGATTACGGTGTGCTTTAGGACCATGCGGACGCCTCCGAGCGGTCGGGTAGGCTGTTTGGAGTGTTTATCAGACTCAATAAAATAATATATTTAAAAAATAAGTGTTGTTTAGTGTTGTGTTGTGTAGTGGCTTTGCTGGCATGCATCCAAAAAAAGTGGTTGAGTTTGCCCCACCAAGATTTGCATGCTAAAATCGTCACTGGGTGTTTCCTTTGTGAATATTTGTGGTACATTTTGTCAAATATAATTGCAGCAAATGCTAGCTGGTTATTCAGTGTGTCTGGGGGTGTGTTATGTATTTTGTACAGCACCTCCCTTACCACAAAAGATTGCCGTTTTGAAACTGCAGTAAAGGTGCAGTAACTGCAGTCGATTGGTATTTTGGGCGCAGTAATTGCAGAATAACTGCAGTGTAGCTCAGTTGGTAGAGCATGGCGCTTGCAATGCCAGGGTTGTGGGTTCGATTCCCACGGGGGGCCAGTATGAGAAAAAAAGAAAAAAACATGTATGCACTCACTAACTGTAAGTCGCTCTGGATAAGAGCGTCTGCTAAATGACAAAAATTTAAACTGCAGTTATACTGCACTCTAACTGCAGTTACACTGCAAAATTACTGCAGTAAAAAAAACTGTTACTTTGGATGCAGTATTTGCCACATACTGCACTCTGACTGCAATTTAAGTTGCAGATGTTCACGAGAGGCTGGACAAGTATAGGAGGGAGCGAAGGTACTCACACTCATCTAAGTTGGACCCAGCCATCACAACATTGAAGCGAGAGGTTAGTGCTTTCACACCTCCCACCATGCCTGCTGTTAGACCCGTCACTGTACCACCTATCCCGGTGCCTTCCCCAGCCCAGGCTACTCAGGGCTCCGCTGAGGCGATGGACCGTATCATTGCAATGCTAGTGTGTGCTGGAGCAGAGGGCACAACAGTCTAAAAGTCAGTTCCAAAAATGGAATAGGAACAAAGTGAGGTCTTATGGGCCATGTGAAGTGTGTGGGAATACTGGACACAATACTCACTTTCACTGCAGGGCCAATCACCTCTGCTTTCTCTGTCATGCAGCTGGCCATGCACGCTCTCAGTGCCCCAAGGCCGCAGCTCTGAGCCCAGCTGGTGGAGTACCCAAAGTAACCAAGCTCATAGCTGAGTACCAGTCCATCTTTTCCAGGCATTAGTTGGATTGTGGAAAAGCTACTGGCTGTTTTCATCGCATCCGACTCAGTGACGAGAAACCCTTTTGGATGCCATACCGACACCTTTCACCTAATCAGTATGAGAAGCTCAAGCAAGCATTGAATTAGATGGAAGAACGTGAAATCATAAGGAAGTCTATTAGATGGAAGAAGTCTGGAGACCTGAGACTCTGTACTGACTTTCATTGGCTCAATGTTCGCACCATCAAAGATGTTCACCCACTCACTCACCAGGCTGACGCGCTGGCTGCTTTAGGTGGAAATGCCTTTTTCTCGACGATGGACCTTATCTCTGGCTACTACAATGTGGAAATACATCAGGATGACCAGAGATTCACAGCCTTTACATCGCCATTTGGATTGTATGAATACAACCAAATGCCACAGGGGTTATCTAATAGTCATGCAACATTCATGAGGATGATGCTAAATATCTTCGGGGATCAGAACTTTCTTAGCCTGCTGTGTTACCTTGATGATGTCTTAGTCTATGCGCCCACTGAAGACCTGGCTTTGCAGTGACTGGAAATGGTATTTGAATGTCTGATATTACGTATTTTATATAGGATTAGTTAATGTTTGATAATTGAGAGCTGCATAAGGATTTGGAGGATGAGGACATTCCATGTATTTATTTCTGTCACTGGTGGGTGCCAGAAGGTATGCGGACCAAGATAGCTGGGGGGCCACTGGTGCTAATCTTAGAATGAGTATGTGATGGAATATCCTGACTAGGGTGCAACACGATTCCATATAGGGTGATCCTCTATATGTGGCGAGGAGTGACACTCAATAATGGTTGGCAACTGTAGGATAGAATTAGCTTGCAAACAAGTATATAAACTAAGAGATTTCCTTTGTTCAGTTAGTTCATATAGCAGTGGGCCACCCACGGGCCGTTTGCTATGTGAACCCGGTACCGCAATATTAAACACTTTGAATCAACTCTCCATGTACAGTTAAAGTCGGAAGTTTACATACACCTAAGCCAAATACATTTAAACTCAGTTTTTCACAATTCCTGACATTTAATCCTAGTAAAAATTCCCTGTCTTAGGTCAGTTAGGATAACCACTTTAATTTAAGAATGTGAAATGTCAGAATAATAGTAGAGAGAATGATTTCTTTCAGCTTTTATTTCTTTCATCACATTCCCAGTGGGTCAGAAGTTTACATACACTCAAATAGTATTTGGTAGCAATGCCTTTCAATTGTTTAACTTGGGTCAAATGTTTTGGGTAGCCTTCCACAAGCTTCCCACAATAAGTTGGGTGAATTTTGGCCCATTCCACCTGACAGAGCTGGTATAACTGAGTCAGGTTTGTAGGCCTCCTTGCTCGCACACGCTTTTTCAGTTCTGCCCACACATTTTATATAGGATTGAGGTCAGGGCTTTGTGATGGCCACTCCAATACCTTTATGCGACCAAGCTTTAACTTCCTGACTGATGTCTTGAGATGTTGCTTCAATATATCCACATATTTTTCCTTCCTCATGATGCCATCTGTTTTGAGAAGTGCACCAGTCCCTCCTGCAGCAAAGCACCCCCACAGCATGATGCTGCCACCTCTGTGCTTCACGGTTGGGATGGTGTTCTTCGGCTTGCAAGCAACCCCCATTTTCCTCCAAACATAACGATGGTCATTATGGCCAAACAGTTCTCTTTTTGTTTCATCAGACATTTTTGTCAAATCAGGACATTTCTCCAAAAAGTACAATATTTTCCCCATGTGCAGTTGCAAACCATAGTCTGGCTTTTTATGACGGTTTTGGAGCAATGATTTTGGAGCGGCCATTCAGGTTATGTCGATATAGGACTCGTTTTACTGTGGATATAGATACTTTGCTGCTGTTCTGGGATTGATTTGCACTTTTCGCACCAAAGTACTTTCATCTCTAGGAGACAGAACGCGTCTCCTTCCTGAGCGGTATGACGGCTGCATGGTCCCATGGTGTTTATACTTGCGTACTATTGTTTGTACAGATGAACGTGGTACCTTCAGGTGTTTGGAGGTCTACAAATTTTTTTCGGAGGTCTTGGCTGATTTCTTTTGATTTTCGCATGATGTCAAGCAAAGAGGCACTGAGTTTGAAGGTAGGCCTTGAAATACATCCACAGGTACACCTCCAATTGACTCAAATGATGTCATTAAGCCTATCAGAAGCTTCTAAAGCCATGACATCATTTTGTGGAATTTTCCAAGCTGTTTAAAGGCACAGTCAACTTAGTGTTTGTAAACTTCCGACCCACTGGAATTGTGATACAGTGAATTATAAGTGAAATAATCTGTCTGTAAACAATTGTTGGAAAAATTACTTGTGTCATGCACTATAGTTTGTTAACAATAAATGTGTGGAGTGGTTGAAAAACTAGTTTTATGACTCCAACCTAAGTGTATGTAAACTTCCGACTTCAATTGTAAGTGTTTAACTATTCTCTTGCATCCTGAACTCCTCGATACCAGAAAACTCATCATAACAATGTCTCAAGGCTCACAACCTGAAGCTGGCCCCGAAAAAGTGTCACTTTTTCACAGAGGACTGTGATGTTCTTGGGGCATATCATCAGTGCGGATGGCTAGCTACAGATCCTGAGAAAGTGAAGGCCATTGCAGGCATGACGGATGCTGACCTGATGGAAGACGGAACTGACATCCCCTCTCAGAAGAAATTGGAGTCATTTCTCTGGATGGAGGTGTATTACCAACAGTTCATTGAAGGCTGCTCGACCATCGCAAAGCCTCTCTTTGGGTTGACAACTGGGCACAAGGCTCCACTCTGCAAGATGAAGAAGCGACACTCACCTGTCAGGAAGCTGATAGCAGCTGACTGTGCTATGCCAGGTACAAAAAGGGGGATCTACAGCGAGACCAATAGCCTTCATGAGCAAGTCACTCAGTTATGCACAGTCGAGGTATCCTGCACAAAAGCTTGAGTTCTTTGCCATGAAATGGGCTATCTGCGATAAGTTCCACCATTGGCTACGGGGGCAGCAATTCACCGTATGGACAGATAACAATCCCGTGACATACATTCTGACAAAAGCAAAGCTTGATGCTTGTGAGCAGAGATGGGTTGCCAAGCTGGCACCGTACGAGTTTGACATCAAGTACATCCCTGGTCCCAAAAACTTTGTTGCAGATGCCCTGAGCAGAGAGAGTACTTCATACGACCCAGTTCCGTACGAGACATTACTAACCGAAGCTAATGCTGTGCGCACAGACCGAGTGCAAGATGTGTTTGACCATGATGATGTGTCCATGATGAAGCTGGCCACCAGAGACAACAGAGGACTATGTACCTGACAAG
The DNA here is from genome assembly GCF_964263955.1 of Coregonus lavaretus. Classification (NCBI taxonomy): domain Eukaryota; kingdom Metazoa; phylum Chordata; class Actinopteri; order Salmoniformes; family Salmonidae; genus Coregonus; species Coregonus lavaretus. The sequence goes on from NC_140017.1 coordinate 19,521,991, forward strand.
ACAGAGGTTCTTCTGGCATGGTCTGGAGAGGGATGTCAAGGAGTATGTGCGGTGCTGCAGGAGATGCGTCGTGAACAAGACTCCTGATCCGGAGGCCAGAGCTCCACTGGAGAGTATAATCACAACTGAGCCCCTCAACCTAGTGTTCATTAACTTTTGGTCTAGCAGAAGATTCCACAAACAAGTCCCTGGATGTGCTTGTTGTTACTGACCACTTCTCCAAATTGGCTCATGCCTTCTTGTGTCCGAACCAGTCTGCTAAGTCTGTGGCTCATCAGTTGTGGAACAACTACTTCTGTGTCTACGGGTTACCTCACGGTATACACTCAGATCAGGGAGCCAACTTGGAGAGTACTCTAATCGCAGAGCTCTTGAGCGTTGCAGGCATCCAGAAGTCCCACACCACGCCATACCGTCCGATGGGCAATGGGTCCTGTGAAAGGCTGAATAGGACATTGGGAAACATGACCTGGGCTCTGCCGGCGAGAACAAAACACAGATGGCCTCAGGCTCTGAAGTCTCTCACGTATGCATACAACTGTACAATCCATGAGACCACAGGCTTTGCCGATTTCCTGCAGTGGATGATGATGATGATAGTGATGCTGAGTACAGAACAAAGGTATGGGTGTCGGAGCTGCCCTCAGAAGGAACAGGTGACACGAGCCTGGAGGATGATGTGTGATCCTTGGATGCTCAGGACATTTCACATCTTGATTCTGTTCCAGATGTATCGTGTTACAGGAGGGCGTCGCAGTTCCGGAGCGACCCACTAGGTGTCCTCCTCCGACAACCATAGGCACCTCCTCACTCACAGTCTGGACTAATCATGATCCTATTGGTGTCACCTGTGTCTACCTGTTCACCTGTGTATTTATGCCCTCACTTCCCTGTGTTCCCTTGCTCAGTTTTCTCTGCTAGTTTCTCGATGCCAAACAGTACGAATCAGTGTCTGATCGCGAGGCGTATGTACAGATTCTTGAGAAGTGTTCTCCCTGTTTCATTGTTGTTTCAGTCGTGGTTAGTATTTCGTATTTTTGCTGTCAGCCTGTTTTTGGAGACCAATTTGCTCCTCATTTATTTTATTGGGACAAGTCCGTTATTTGGTATCCTGGCTTTGGGACCACCAGTAAAGATCCTTGTTTCACCATCTCTGCCTACTGTCTACCCTGCACCGCACCTGGGTCACACCTCACACCAACCCTTACAGTATCGTAGCCTGAGGTCCTGCCTCAATCAGAGTCCTCGAGACTCTGGCTCAGAACTTAACAGTGTAGTGAGTGAGCACACTGACCAGTCTCCTTCTGACCATCCCCATACTGACCTACCAAACTCTGACCATTCCTTACCTGACCAGTTACACACACTGACTGTGTTGACGCACCCACCATCACCACAGCACACGACACTGTCACCCCTTGTGTAGTTGTAGTGTGTTGAGTGTTCCTGTACCTGGTATGTTTGCATAGTGCAGTTGTGTATTTTCTGTTTAGTTTGCAAGTGGAATTCAGTAGGGGGGAGTGTAACAGGGTTATTATTGGTGATTCCTGTAGCCACTCTATTGTAAGCCAATTCGTTTTTTGGTTTTCGTTTTGGTATTGCCTTCACCTAATCAACATGGAATCTTACTAGCTGGTTTGCATTGCTTGCTTACGAAGGGTGGTATTTGAGTTAGAATAATCCCAGTCAACAAGCGCCAAACCAGCGGTAAGTTAACTGTTGCAAAGCACTGTACATCCAAAGTGATTTTTATACTCTTAAGTGCAGATCGGAATGTACAAGTTATATACATTTGTTTGTAAACATTGCTGGAATATTGTAAATGAGATATGGTGTTTTGTTTTTGAATACTTGTGGTACATTTTGTTGAATATTTTTTCAGCAAATGCAAGCTGGTTATTCACAGTGTCTGGGGGTGTTTTATGTATTTTGTACAGCGCGCATGCAGAGAGTAGAATGATCTGTGGTGGCTACATTGCATTACGTACTATCCGTGTGTCACGGTTTCGGCCGAGGCTGCTCCTCCTCCTTGTTCGGGCAGGTTTCGGCGGTCGTCGTCCCCGGAGTACTAGCTGCCACCGATCTATGTTTCATGTTCATTTGGTTTTGTCTTGATGTTGTACACCTGTGTCTACTTAGTCCTCATTAGTGTCCTATTTAGTTCTCGTTGTGTCTGTTTGGTGTTGTGTGTGATTGCTCCTCTGTTTGGTGTTCTGAGCTACGTATCTTCCCTCCGTTGTTTGGAGAGGTTTTCGCACATGTTAGTGCGCCTTTTGTTTGACGCCTGTGTGCGCCTTTATTTCGCCTCCGGGCTTATTGTTCTCGTGTACTACGGGAATAGTTCACTAAAGTCTTTTGGACTTAGCTTCTGCGTCCGGCGCTTGATTCCTGCACCACACCCACCTTCAGCACCCCTGACAGAATCCCACACCTTAATGAATGGAATCAGCAGGAGGAATCAGCAGGAGGAGTCGCTGGAGGAGCATGTCCGCGGCCAGGATGACCAGATCCGACAACTGGGGACCGCTCTACAGGACGTCATCAACACCCTGCACCGATGGGAGTCCAGAGGGGTACCCACACCTCCACCTACCCTGCCACCCCCATCGGCCGGTCCACCAGTCCCAGGTCCGGAACCTAGTGGGATTCGGCTCGCGCTCCCGAGGGCGTATGACGGAACAGCTGCCGGGTGTCAGGGGTTCCTCCTGCAGGTGGAGCTCTACCTGGCCACTGTACACCCGGTGCCCTCGGGACACGAGAGCGTTTCCGCCCTCATCTCCTGTCTCATGGGCAAGGCGTTGGAATGGGCCAACTCCGAGTGGAGGAGGATGGACGCCACCACCATCTCCTACGCCGAGTTCTCCCGTCGGGGAGCGTCTATTCCACCTGAGACAGGGGAGGGGGAGCGCACAGGCGTTCGCGCTGGAGTTCCGGACTCTAGCGGCAGACGCAGGGTGGAATGAACGGGCCCTCATCGACCATTTTCGATGTAGCCTACGGGAGGACGTTCAACGTGAGTTGGCCTGCAGGGACACCAATTTCACCTTCGACCAGTTGGTCGATATGTCCATCCGTCTGGACACCCTGCTGGCCACCCGTGGACGTCCCGAGTGGGGTCCGTCCATTCCACCCTCCGGCACCTCCGAGCCGAGCCCTATGGAGCTCGGGGGTGCTGGCGCTAGAGAAAGGAGGAGGAGGAGCCCGAGGGGGCCTGTCCCCTGCACCAAGTGCGGTCGTGGAGGGCACACTGCGGCCAGGTGCTGGGGAGGGTTCCCCGAGGGAGGAGACAACAGGCCACGCACTGGGGAGCCCTCCCAGGTGAGTAGACGCCCCACTTACCCAGAGCTCTCTGTTGCGCACTTTTGTATACCTGTTTGTTTTCCACAGGTTGCACCTCATTCCCAGCATAAGGCGTTAGTAGATTCAGGCGCAGCTGGGAATTTTGTTGATCGGAAGTTTTGTTTAGATTTAGGGATCCCTCTCCTACCTGTTGACAAGCCTTTTCCCGTTCATGCTTTAGATAGCCGCCCGTTGGGGTCGGGGTTGATTAGGGAAGTCACAGCGCCACTTAGGATGTGTGCGCAGGGGGGTCATGAAGAGACTATACAGTTGTATCTGATCGACTCTCCTGCGTACCCGGTGGTGCTGGGAATTCCCTGGTTAAGCACCCATAACCCTGCTATTTCGTGGCAACAGAGGGCTCTCAATGGGTGGTCTGCTCAGTGCGAGAGGCGATGTCTGGGTGTTTCCGTAGGGGCAACTTCGGTGGAAAGTCCAAACCAAGTGCCCGCACTGCACATTCCGCCTGAATATGGGGATTTAGCTCTCGTGTTTAGTAAAGCTAGGGCGACACAGTTGCCTCCTCATAGACAGGGGGATTGTGTGATTGATCTCCAGGCAGGAGCAGCACTCCCACGGAGCCACGTGTATCCTTTGTCTCAAGAGGAGAGAAAAGCTATGTAAACTTACCTAGCCGAATCTTTGAGACAGGGATACATACGGCCCTCCACTTCTCCCGCCTCCTCGAGCTTCTTTTTTGTGAAGAAAAAAGATGGAGGGTTGCGCCCGTGCATCGATTACCGTGGTCTCAATCAGATTACTGTGAAATACAGTTATCCACTCCCACTGATTGCGACCATGACGGAGTCATTGCATGGAGCGCGGTTTTTCACAAAACTGGATCTCAGGAGCGCGTATAACTTGGTGCGCATTAGGGAGGGCGATGAATGGAAAACAGCGTTTAGTACCACGTCAGGTCATTTCGAGTATCTCGTCATGCCATATGGGTTGATGAATGCTCCATCAGTCTTCCAATCCTTCGTAGATGACATTTTCCGGGATATGCAGGGGCAAGGGGTGGTCGTGTACATTGATGACATTCTAGTGTACTCGTCTACCCGAGCCGAGCATATAGCCCTGGTGCGTTGTGTATTGAGGAGGCTGTTGGAGCACGACCTATATGTCAAGGCAGAGAAATGTCTGTTTTTCCAGGAGTCGGTCTCCTTTTTGGGTTATCGGTTGTCCGCGTCAGGGGTGAGAATGGAGGTGGATCGTGTGTCAGCTGTGCGTAATTGGCAAACCCCAACCACTGTCAAAGAGGTGCAGCAGTTCTTGGGCTTTGCGAATTACTACCGGAGGTTTATCCGGGGTTTTGGACAGGTGGCAGCTCCCATCACGTCCCTCCTGAAAGGGGGTCCGGTGCGCCTGCAGTGGTCAGCTGATGCGGACAGGGCCTTTAGGAGACTGAAGGACCTGTTTACGTCGGCTCCGGTGCTGGCGCATCCGGATCCCGCATTACCCTTTCAGGTCGAGGTGGACGTGTCTGAGGCCGGTATAGGGGCCGTACTCTCTCAACGGTCCGGCACGCCACCTAAACTCCGCCCCTGTGCTTTTTACTCTAAAAAGCTCAGCCCGGCGGAGCGAAATTATGATGTCGGGGACAGGGAGCTGTTAGCTGTAGTTCAGGCCCTTAAGGTGTGGAGGCATTGGCTTGAGGGGGCTCAACACCCTTTCCTCATTTTGACTGACCATCGGAACCTGGAGTACATCCGGGCAGCGAGGAGACTGAACCCTCGCCAGGCTCGATGGAGTATGTTTCTCACCAGGTTCATATTTAAAATCACGTACATCCCTGGGTCCCAGAATGGTAAGGCAGATGCGCTGTCCCGGCGGTATGACACAGAGGAGAGGTCCGTTGAGCCTACTCCCATACTACCGGAGTCTTGTCTTGTGGCACCGGTGGTGTGGGAGGTCGATGCTGAAATCGAGCGAGCGTTGCATACCGACCCCAGCCCTCCACAGTGTCCTGAGGGTCGGAAGTACGTTCCGCTCGAGATTCGGGATCGACTCATTTACTGGGCTCACACGTCACCCTCCTCTGGACATCCAGGTATTGGCCGGACAGTGCATTGTCTTAGCACTAAATACTGGTGGCCCACGTTAGCCAGGGATGTGAGGGTTTATGTCTCCTCCTGCTCGGTGTGCGCCCAGTGTAAGGCACCCAGACACCTGCCCAGGGGTAAGTTACAACCCCTGCCCATTCCACAACGACCATGGTCCCACCTCTCGGTGGATTTTGTGACAGACCTTCCCCTCTCTCAGGGGAATACCACCATCCTGGTCGTTCTGGACTGGTTCTCTAAGGCCTGTCGTCTTCTCCCTATGTCGGGTCTTCCTACTGCCCTACAAACCGCAGAGGCACTATTTACCCACGTCTTCCGGCATTACGGGGTACCCGAGGATATAGTGTCTGATCGAGGCCCCCAGTTTACCTCCCGAGTATGGAGAGCGTTCATGGAGCGTTTGGGGGTCTCGGTGAGCCTTACCTCGGGGTACCACCCGGAGAGTAACGGGCAGGTAGAACGAGTCAACCAGGATGTGGGTAGGTTTCTGAGGTCGTATTGCCAAGGCCGGCCTGAGGAGTGGGCTCGGTACATTCCCTGGGCCGAGATGGCCCAGAACTCTCTCCGCCACTCCTCTACTAACCTAACCCCCTTCCAATGTGTGTTAGGTTACCAGCCGGTTCTGGCACCTTGGCAGCAGAGCCAGATCGAGGCCCCTGCGGTGGATGATTGGATGAGGCGCTCGGAGGAGACATGGAACGCTGCACACGTCCACCTGCAGCGGGCCATCCGTCGTCACAAGGCGAGCGCCGATCTCCACAGCAGTGAGGGGCCGGTGTACGCACCCGGAGATCGAGTCTGGCTCTCTACCAGAAACCTACCCCTCCACCTGCCCTGCCGGAAGCTGGGTCGGCGGTTTGTGGGGCCTTTCAAAGTCCTGAGAAGATTGAACGAGGTGTGTTATAGGTTACATCTGCCTGTGGAATATAAGAATATTAACCCCTCGTTCCATGTGTCTCTTCTCAGGCCGGTGGTAGCTGGTCCACTCCAGGAAGGTGAGATAGGAGAGACTCCTCCGCCCCCACTGGACATCGAGGGGGCTCCGGCGTACACCGTTCGGTCCATCTTGGACTCAAGACGCCGGATGGGGGGTCTCCAGTATCTCGTGGAGTGGGAGGGGTACGGCCCGGAGGAGCGGTGCTGGGTGCCGCGGAGGGACATCCTAGACCCATCTCTCCTGTCGGAGTTCCACCGGGACCATCCCGCGCGCCCTGCTCCGCGCCCTCCTGGTCGTCGCCGAGGCCGGGGTCGGCGCACGGCTGGAGCCGCGCGTCAAGGGGGGGGTACTGTCACGGTTTCGGCCGAGGCTGCTCCTCCTCCTTGTTCGGGCAGGTTTCGGCGGTCGTCGTCCCCGGAGTACTAGCTGCCACCGTTCTATGTTTCATGTTCATTTGGTTTTGTCTTGATGTTGTACACCTGTGTCTAGTTAGTCCTCATTAGTGTCCTATTTAGTTCTCGTTGTGTCTGTTTGGTGTTGTGTGTGATTGCTCCTCTGTTTGGTGTTCTCAGCTACGTATCTTCCCTCCGTTGTTTGGAGAGGTTTTCGCACATGTTAGTGCGCCTTTTGTTTGACGCCTGTGTGCGCCTTTATTTCGCCTCCGGGCTTATTGTTCTCGTGTACTACGTGAATAGTTCACTAAAGTCTTTTGGACTTAGCTTATGCGTCCTGCGCTTGATACCTGCACCACACCCACCTTTAGCACCCCTGACACCGTGCTGTTTTTCTATCAGATAATAAATCCATGACTGGTGCTACATGCTGGAGTCCTTGTCGATTATTGTTTACAACGCAAGAAGAGTACTGTTACACTTGCATATTGATAATATCCCCATAATCTAAAATAGACATAAACATGGCCTGGCCAATTTCCTTCCTATTAACAAAAGTCAGACATGCTTTCTTTCTGTAAAATATGCTTTCTTTCTGTAAAATAAACCAACCTTGAACTTCAACTTCTTCACCAGCTCAGTGACATGTTTTTTAAATGACAGTTTGTCATCAAGCCAGATACCAATAAATGTGTTGGAAGGAAGGAACTCAATTTCTGTACCATTAAAATGAGTTATTACGAATTCATTTAAATCTGGCTTATGGGACCGAGAAAAAAGCATGCATTTTGCTTTGTTTGCATTTCGCACACATTTTTTATCCAATAGTGACCTCTGTATAGTAGGCTATTTTTCGTCCTGTTATCCCAATAGAAAAAATCGTAACATTACCACTACTTAATCAGAAAGGGAAGGTCCAGCAACGCTACAATCAATGGTTGGCCAGTCAATATGTCAATTCAACTCAAGATGCAATGTTTGTCCAATGACAAATGTAAATTGTTTGATTTACTGCCTGAAGCTATACATAGCTTACTTGGTGTCATTGCTAAAACAATCCATATACCACCATAAGACAGTGAAAATACATCATCCTTTTTTCAGTATATAAATATAGAATCTGCAGTATGTTCAACTTGGATAAAAATAAAAATGTAGTGATTAAATTCAATGGAAATTCAGAATGTGATATTTCTGTTCAGCATTTCTATATCTTGTTTATGCAATTTATATCGTTCCAAATGTGTAGCCTACATTCAACCATACTTTCTATTTACAATATTGTTAATGCACCAATGAAACAATGAATTGCCTTCTAAAGCGGTCGTAAATATCCATTTATTTTGAGAGATGCATTGAGTAAGAGGCCTGGCTATAAGCACATAGATGCGTTATCACAACTCAATAACCTACAAACTAATAACCTAACTATTTTACAGTACTGTAACTACAAGCGTTATTGACATAATTTTGGGGGGGGGGGGGGGGGGGACTGTATTAACAATAAATCACCCGGTGGGGAAAATGTATATTTAAGAATAACTTCTTTAGAAAGTTCTTAACTGCATAAGGAGTAACATATTTATGCTCTCGATTGCACCCTATTCCTTTTATAGTGCACTACTTTGGTTCTGGTCAAAGGTACTGCACTATATAGGGAATAGGGTGCCATTTGGGACATATTCAGGCATTATCCTGCTCAGGAAGTGTGCTACAATTACTCTATTCTTGGAATATTTGTAAATCACTTTCCCAGAATAGGGCGATAGATATATCAAGGAATGAGGGCCCATTCAACCTTGCAACTGTTTTGACAGATTTTACCTTTATTTTTGTTGACTTCTGATATCAGGAAGTCTCCCTGTTGTGTAACATCATGTAACTAACGTCTCATATCAAGGATTTTATGTATATTACACTTTCTAAAAACTGTCCTTCGAATTTTCTGGAGGTTAAGTCCATATATGACAGGGTTTAATACAGGTGGTATAACAAGGAATTGTACAGCCATTGCATTACGCATATTTAGAGTAATATTAACATTACTATTCCACCCTTGCAAAATGTCAAACAGGGTCACTGTGATGAAAATAACCATTGTCAATAAATGTGGCACACATGTCTGTGTGAACTTCATCCTTCCCTCAGCTGACTTTACACAAGTCCTTACAATCTGACAGTATGAAAAGGCAATGAAAAGTATCTGTAAAACATAAACCACTATTATACAATAGCTCAAAATATGATTGATGGTAATGGGAAAACATGAATGCTTCAGTATAGACGGATTGTCACAGAAGATTTTATCAATGCGAGATCCACACAAAGGAATTCTGACTGTTAAACTAAGTGTAATGAGTGCTATAAACAAAGGATAACACCAAGAAAATAAGAGTAACTTTCTAACAGTTAAAGATGTCACAATGGTATGATATAGTAATGGTCTGCATATTGCCACATACCTGTCGTAAGACATCACTGTTAGAATAGAAATTTCACAGAGGACAGATGTGTATATTACATAGGCTTGAATCAAACATCCACCATAAGATATCACCTGAACATCTGACTGAAGGTCCAGTAAGAACTTGGGGTAGAAACCAGCGGTTCCGTACAATCCATTGACACATAGACTACACAGAAAGATATACATGGGCTCATGGAGGCCTTTCTCCTGAATGATTGTTATGATCAGAGTCAAATTCACAGTGATGATGAGAAGGTATGTGATAAGAGACAAGACAAAATATAATGCTTTGTTGTTAAATGTCTCTTGTAAGCCAAATAGGTAAAAGAACTTGACTTGCGTTGAGTTCTCCATTGTTCATTTTCTTTCTCTGGTCAATGCAGCAATTCTTAGTCCTTACAAGGCTTGAGTGTGTATGGATGTGAATGAATGCGAGTCTGAATTTTTTGATTCTGTGTAGGCTCAAACTAAACACAATCGTTTTAACAAAACAAATTCACATCCTCCATCAAACTATTATTCTTAAAAATAAAAAAAGATCCAGAAAATATCTGTACATTATCAGACTTCTGAGGTGTGAAAGAAATAAAGAAACTTGTGTCCATGAAATGTCTTCTTGCTTGACAGAGGGATACTGCTCCAATAACTTGTCCTGTTAGCCTCTAAATATATCATAGTGTATGCTCACATGGGATTGTAGTTTCAGTGTCAACATGTAACCACTCCATAGAGATGGAACTATATTGAGTTTATGACATGCAACTAATTTGATTCTATTTACTCAGTCTCTTTATGTACAGTACATTCGGAAAGTAATCAGACCCCATGACTTTTTCTGCATTTTGTTACATTACAGCCTTATTCTAAATTTGATTAAATTGTTTTTTTCCCCCTTATCAATCTACACACAATACTGAGGAGTGGCTTCTGCCTGCCCACTTTACCATAAAGGCCTGATTGGTGGAGTGCTGCAGAGATGTTATCCTTCTGGAAGGCTCTCCCATCTCCACATAGGAACTCTGGAGCTCTGTCAGAGTGACCATCGGGTTCTTGGTCACCTCCCTGACCAAGGCCCTTCTCCCCCGATTGCTCAGTTTGGCCGGGCGGCCAGCTCTAGGAAGAGTCTGGGTGGTTCCAAACGTCTTCCATTTAAGAATGATGGCCACTGTGTTCTTGGAGACCTTCCCCAGATCTGTGCCTTGACCCCAATCCTGTCTCGGAGCGCTACGGACAATTCCTTTGACCTCATGGCTTGATATTTGCTGTGACATGCACTGTCAACTGTGGGACCTTATATAGACAGGTGTGTGCCTTTCCAAATCATGTCCAATCAATTGAATTTACCACAGGTGGACTCCAATCAAGTTGTAGAAACATCTCAAGGATAATCAATTGAAACAGGATGCACCTGAGCTCAAATTCGAGTCTCATAGCAAAGGTGCTGAATACTTATGTAAATAAGGTATATTTTATTTATATATTTTATACATTTGAAAAAATATCTAAAAACCTGTTTTCGCTTTGTCATTATGGGGTATTGTGTGTAGATTGATGAGGACTTTTTATTTATTTAATCCACTTTAGAATAAGGCTGTAACGGAACAAAATGTGGAAAAGGGAAAGGGTCTGAATACTTTCCGAATGGACTGTATTAACCAATCCAAACGTTTGCCAGCCGAATATAATTTTTCACCCAAATACTGAAAACTGTAGAAATCCAGAACAGTCCTAAAACAGAACACTGGGAACACCATTTTTATTTGGTGAATTATAAAAACCAGGTACCTAAAATGAAATAAAACATTCTCAGTGACAATACATGATACATTTGATGCAATTTTTTAAATAATCTTTTGGATACAGAGAAATTATGCCAAAATGGCACATATTTGTAGTCAATTATAGCAACTAGAACTAACAAAACACACAATTCAGTATTACAAAAACAAATCTGGTTTTGTTTAAGGTCTAGTACCTTTTTACAAACCTGCCTGATTTAACCATCCTAACGCCATACATAATAAGATTAAAAAGTGGTGGACATATTGGAAAATAAACTAATAAAATAGTGCAAAGTATAGGTGGAAGATGTGCAGTATCATATCTGCCTTGTAGAATCACAAAACAACTGTCAGAGGAGACGTTCAGCAAAGACGCTACTGTATGTGTAAGAAAGAAAAAAATAATATATATATATATATATATATATTTCCTGAGCTGTCTTATATCTCCTAGATATAGGACAGACACTTCAAAACCTTATTCCTTATGAGTTATTTTCAAACTGTCTTTTTTGCCATTTATGAATGTGTTTTTCAATGCGTTTATATGAGATTTGGTACTAAAGGCCAAATTCAATATTTTATCAAATAATGTTTTATGTATTTTTTTGATACCTAAAGAGGTTCTACAATTCAAAATCAAATATCTAAATGATCCATGGTATGACCATCTTAAATCAATTCCATATGTCAGCTTATTGTGCATAGGACATTTGTCACGTAGAGAGGATGATGACCGGCTGCTGTCTATTGGTTAGAAAGATGGTTCTATACTGAATGTATGTGATAGTCATTGCTAAACAATATGAGTAGTGTAGGTAAAATATGAAGTGAAAACCTATTGGAGGATAGCTCTTCACAAGGTGGGTTAGGCATGAAATGAAAGCAGGCTGTTCAATACTGAGTCATGCTGATTGACAAGTGGCATGCATTGGTACAGGGCAATTCCACGATAACAGAGGGATGCTGAGACTCAGATTTTTCACTTTAAAATATACTGAACAAAAATATAAACTCAACATGTAAAGTGTTGATCCCATGTTTCATGAGCTGAAATAAAAGCGTATTTATCTGAAATTTTGTGCACAAATTTGTTTACATCCCTGTTAGTGAGTATTTCTCCTTTTCCAATTTAATCCATCCACCTGACAGGTGTGGCATATCAAGAAGCTGAATAAACAGCATGATCATTACACAGGTGCACCTTGTGCTGGGGACAATAAAAGGCCACTCTAAAATGTGCAGTGTTGTCACACAATACAATGCCACAGATGTCTCAAGTTTTGAAGGAATGTGTAATTGGCATGCTGACAGCAGGAATGTCCACCAGAGAATGTTCATTTCTCTACCATTAGCTGCCTCCAACGTTGTTTTAGAGAATATGGCAGTACGTCCAACCAACCTCACAACCGCAGACCACGTGTAACCATGCCAGCCCAGGACCTCCACATCCGGCTTCTTCACCTGCGGGATTGTCTGAGGACAGCCACCCGGACAGCTGATGAAACTGTGGGTTTGCACAACCATCTCAGGGAAGCTCATCTGCATGCTCGTCGTCCTCACCAGGGTCTTGACCTGACTGCAGTTCGGCGTCGTAACCGACTTAAGTGGGCAATTGCTCACCTTCGATGGCCACTGGCACGCTGGAGAAGTGTGCTCTTCACAGATGAATCCCAGTTTCAACTGTACCAGGTAGATGGCAGACAGCATGTATGGCGTCGTGTGGGCGAGTGGTTTGCTGATGTCAACGTTTGTGACTAGAGTGGCGCCGGAGAAGATGGCTGCCGTTTTACAGCCCTCTAACCAATTGTACTATTATGTGTGTTTTTTCATATTATTTGTAATTCATTCTGTACATAATGTTTCTGCCACCGTCTCTTATGACCAAAAATAGCTTCTGGATATCAGGACAGCGATTACTCACCTCGTATTGGACGAAAAAATGTTCTTCAACGAGTCCGACGCGAAGGATATCCTACAGACACCCGACAAGGCCCAAATCCCTGTCATTCGCATGAGAAAGAGACAGAGATATCGGGGACGTAGGTCGGGGTACCTTGTAAGGAACCGACGGCGAGTGAGTAAACTGCCTCTTCCATCAATCCTATTAGCCAATGTTCAATCATTTGAAAACAAATTGGATGACCTAAGATTAAGGTTATCCTACCAATGGGACATTAAAAACTGTAATATCTTATGTTTCACCAAGTCGTGGCTGAAAAACGACATGGATAACATACAGCTGGCGGGATATACGCTACATCGGCAGAATAGAACGGCTGACTCCGGTGAGACAAGGGGTGCCTGTCTGTGTATATTTGTGAACAACAGCTGGTGCATAAAATCTAATACTAAGGAATTCTTAAGGTTTTGCTCGCCGGAGGTAGAGTATCTCATGATAAGCTGTAGACCACACTATTTACCAAGAGAGTTTTCATCTATATTTTTCGTAGCTGTCTATCTACCACCACAAACAGATGCTGGCACTAAGATTGCACTCAATGAACTGTATAAGGCCATAAGTAAACAGGAAAATGCTCATCCAGAGGCAGCACTCCTAGTGGCCGGGGACTTTAATGCAGGGAAACTTAAATCTGTTCTACCTAATTTCTACCAGCATGTTAAATGTTTAACCAGAGGGGAAAAAAACTCTAGACCACCTTTACTCCACACACAGAGACGCATACAAAGCTCTCCCTCGCCCTCCATTTGGCAAATCTGACCATAACTCTATCCTCCTGATTCCTGCTTATAAGCAAAAACTAAAGCAGGAAGCACCAGTGACTCGGTTAATAAAAAAGTGGTCAAATGACGCAGATGCTAAGCTACAGGACTGTTTTGCTAGCACAGACTGAAATATGTTCTGGGAATCTTCCGATAGCATTGAGGAGTACACCACATCAGTCACTGGCTTCATCAATAAGTGCATCGATGACGTCGTCCACACAGTGACCGTACGTACATACCCCAACCAGAATCCATGGATTACAGGCAACATCCGCACTGAGCTAAAGGGTAGAGCTGCCGCTTTCATGGAGCGGGACTCTAACCTGGACGCTTATAAGAAATCCCGCTATGCCCTCCGACGATCCATCAAACAGGCAAAGAGCCAATACAGGACTAAGATTGAATCGTACTACACCGGCTCTGATGCTCGTTGAAAACTATTACAGACTACAAAGGGAAGCACAGCCGCGAGCTGCCCAGTGGCACAAGCCTACCAGACGAGCTAAATCACTTCGAGGCAAGCAACACTGAATCATGCATGAGAGCATCAGCTGACTATCTGATCACGCTCTCCGTAGCCGATGTGAGTAAGACTTTTAAGCAGGTCAACATTCACAAGGCCGCAGGGCCAGACAGTTTACCAGGACGTGTACTCCGAACATGCGCTGACCAACTGGCAAGTGTCTTCACTGACATTTTCAACATGTCCCTGACTGAGTCTGTAATACCAACATGTTTACCTCCTGAGTGGCGCAGTGGTCTAAGGCACTGCAACGCAGTGCTAACTGTGCCACTAGAGATCCTGGTTCGAATCCAGGCTCTGTCGCAGCCGGCCGCGACCGGGAGACTCATGGGCGGCGCACAATTGGCCCAGTGTCGTCCAGGGTAGGGGAGGGAATGGCCGGCAGGGACGTAGCTCAGTTGATAGAGCATGGCGTTTGCAACGCCAGGGTTGTGGGTTTGATTCACTAACTGTAAGTCGCTCTGGATAAGAGCGTCTGCTAAATGACTAAAATGTAAAAAAAAATGTAATGTTTCAAGCAGACCACCATAGTCCCTGTGCCCAAGGACACTAAGATAACCTGCCTAAATGACTACCGGCCCATAGCACTCAAGTCTGTAGCCATGAAGTGCTTTGAAAGGCTGGTCATGGATCACATCAACACCATTATCCCAGAAACCCTAGACCAACTCCAATTTGCATACCGCCCCAACAGATCCAAAGATGATGCATTCTCTATTGCGCTCCACACTGCCCTTTCACACCTGGACAAAAGGAACACCTATGTGAGAATGCTATTCATTGACTACAGCTCAGCGTTCAACACCATAGTGCCCTCAAAGCTCATCACTAAGCTAAGGACCCTGGGACTAAACACCTCCCTCTGCAACTGTATCCTGGACTTCCTGACGGGCCGCCCCCAGGTGGTAAGGGTAGGTAACAACACATCTGCCACGCTGATCATCAACACGGGGACCCCTCAGGGGTGCCTGCTCAGTCCCCTCCTGTACTCCCTGTTCACCCATGACTGCATGGCCCGGCACGACTCCAACACCATCATTAAATTTGGCGACAACACAACAGTGGTAGGCCTGATCACCGACAATGATGAGACAGCCTATAGGGAGGAGGTCAGAGACCTGGCCGTGTGGTGCCAGGATAACAACCTCTCCCTCAACGTGATCAAGACAAAAGAGATGATTGTGGACTACTGGAAAAAAAAAAAGAGGACTGAGCACGCCCCCATTCTCATCGACAGGTCTTTAGTGGAACAGGTTGAGAGCTTCAAGTTCCTTGGTGTCCACATCACTAACAAACTATCATGGTCCAAACACACCAAGACAGTCGTGAAGAGGGCACAACAAAGCCTATTCCCCCTCAGGAGACTGAAAAGATTTGGCATGGGTCCTCAGATCCTCAAAAAGTTATACAGCTGCACCGTCGAGAGCATCCTGACTGCATGCATCACCGCCTGGTATAGCAACTGCTTGGCCTCCGACTGCAAGGCACTACAGGGTAGTGCGTACGGCCCAGTACATCACTGGGGCCAAGCTTCCTGCCATCCAGAACCTCTATACCAAGTGGTGTCAGAGGAAGGCCCTAAAAATTGTCAAAGACTCCAGCCACCCTAGTCATAGACTGTTCTCTCTGCTACCGCACGGCAAGCGGTGCATGTCTAGGTCCAAAAGGCTTCTCAACAGCTTCTACCCCCAAGCCATAAGACTCATGAACAGCTAATCATGGCTACCTCGACTATTTGCACTGCCCCCCCCCCCCCCCCCCCCCACCCCACCCCATCCCCCTCTTTTACGCTGCTGCTACTCTGTTTATTATTTATGCATAGTCACTTTAACTCTACCCACATGTACATATTACCTCAATTACCTCGACCTGCCGATGCACCCGCACATTGACTCTGTACCGGTACCCCCCTGTATATAGCCTCCCTACTGTTATTTTATTTTACTGGTGCTCTTTAGTTATTTGCTTTTAAATTTTTACTTAACGCTTTTATTATTTTACTTTTTCTTTAAAAAACTGCATTGTTGGTTAAGGGCTTGTAAGTAAGCATTTCACTGTAATGTCTAAACCTGTTGTATTCGGCACATGTGGCAAATAAAATTTGATTTGATTTTAACAGAGTGCCCCATGGTGGCAGTGGGGTTATGGTATGGGCAAGCATAAGCTACGGACAACAAACACAATTGTATTGATGGCAATTTGAATGCACAGAGATACCGTGACGCGATCCTGAGGCCCATTGTTGTGCCATTCATCCACCGCCATCACCTCATGTTTCAGCATGATAAAGCACAGCCCCATGTTGCAAGGATCTGTACACAATTCCTGGAAGCTGAAAATGTCCCATTTCTTCCATGTCACCAATTGTGCTTGTTTGGGATGCACTGGATCGATGTGTGCGACACCGTGTTCCGGTTCCCGCCAATATCCAGCAACTTCTCACAGCTATTGAACAGGAGTGGGACAACATTCCACAGGCCACAATCAACAGCCTGATCAACTCTAATCAAATCAAATCAAAATATAATCAAATCAAATCAAATGTTATTGGCCACATGCGCCGAATACAACAGGTACAGACTTTACAGTGAAATGCTTACTTACAGCCCTTAACCAACAGTGCATTTATTTTTTATAAAAATTTAGAATAAAACAACAAAAAAGTGTTGAGAAAAAAAGAGCAGAAGTAAAATAAAATAACAGTAGGGAGGCTATCTATACATGGGGGGTACCAATGCAGAGTCAATGTGCGGGTGTCATGGGCCTCTCACTCCACCGGGTTACCACCTTAATTTTCTTCCACTCTGCTCACCACTCTCTCTACTCAGCCTAACTAGCTCCACCTGTCCCTGCTCTGCTCTGCTCTAATTACTCTGCCAGCTGCGCTGCATTACCCACTACCTCTCCCAGTATTTAAGGCCCTGTCTTTCAGCTCTCCGGTGTCAGATCGTCTGCAAAGCTCACACCCGGAACCTGTTTGCTCGCGCTTCTGGCTCACCCTGGTTTTGTGACCCCGGACCTGCCTGTTTTTTGGATACTCTTCTGCCTCAGGAGATCCAGACCTGCTTCTGCCATTACGACTCCTGACTACTCTTCAATCCCGGTAACTCTGACCAGCCTTCTGCCTTGCTACTACGTATTTTGGATTTCCCTTGAACTGTACTGCTGCCTGGTTTCATTCCGCCCTGTTGTGTCTGTGTCTCCCCCCCCCAGGACTTCTGGACCACCCACCACCGGCTTCATAGGACGCATCGCTGCCACTGGGGGGGGCACAGACCCAGCGCATTGGACGGGATCCCTGTTACCCCTGGAGCCTTCATTCACTCCCTACTTCCCTTTTCCCTTAAGTTTAATAAACTTTCTGGTGTGACGCAATTGTGGTCCTCTGGTCGTCTGTCTGAACCGTGACAGTACGATCTGACCATTATGGACTCAGCGCACACTTTCCCCGACATGGAAACCGATGAGCATGAGCAGCAGTTCCAGCAGCAGCAACAACAACTCGCCATGATCATTCAACTCCTCACCAACCTTACCCCAGCCAGTCTGCCCACCAGCCCAGCCCCCGAGTTACCTGCCCCGGTCATTGCAGCCGCTGCTCCGGAACCCAAGATTGGAAACCCCGAGCGGTTCAACGGCGATTCAACCCAGGTCCGGCCATTCCTGACTAGCTGCCGACTTCAGTTCTCCTTGCAGCCAAGGACCTTCGCCACGGAGGGGGCTAAAGTTGGGTATGCCATCACTCACCTGACGGGCCGAGCTCGACTCTGGGGAACAGCAGAGTTCGAACGTCAAACCCCCGCATGTGCAACCTTCGACCTGTTTGCTGAGGAGATGCTGAAGGTGTTTGACCTGGATTCACCCACCGCAGAGGCGTCTCGTGAACTGTTCAGTATTCGACAAGGCAGACGTACAGTCGCAGACCATTCCATCGACTTCCGAACCCTGGCTAGACGAAGTTCTTGGAACACACCATCGTTGGTGGACGCGTTCTTCCATAGTTTGGCTGACTATATCAAGGACGAGTTGGTCTCCCATGAACTGCCTTCCACTCTTGATGAAGCCATCGCACTGACTGTCAGGATCGACAGAAGGATACAGACCCGTCGTCGTGAGAGGGGGCGCCAAGGTCCACCTACTACCGGCATTCGGAGAGATCCGACTGGGCTCCTGTCATCTACTGCCACTCACCCAGGTCAGCTTGATCAGTCTGAGCCTATGGAGATTGGGCGAGCCTCCCTCACTCCTGCAGAGCGCCAGCGCCGCTTCACCTCAAACCTCTGCCTCTATTGTGGAGGTGATGGACATCGTGTGGTAACCTGCCCTTTAAAGGGCCGAAGCTCACCGGGCATAGGGGGAGTCCGGTTGAGTTCAATGACCATCCAGTCCTCCGACCGCAAACCCCTGCTGCAAGTTCACCTCCGCCTCTCTGACTCAACTCACACCCTGGCTGCTCTGGTGGATTCTGGCGCCGAAGCCAACATAATGGACATCAAGCTGGCACGCCAACTGGGACTGGAGAACCTCCGTTTGACACCTCCTATTCCTGCCCGGGCACTGGACGGACACTTACTCGGATCGGTCACTCATGTCACGGCCCCGGTCTCGATGGGTCTGTCCGGAAACCATCAAGAAACTATCCAGTTTCACCTGCTCCCCTCTCCAGGCCAACCCCTCATCCTGGGTTACCCATGGCTCCGCCGGCACAACCCTCAGCTCGACTGGGTGACCGGGGTGATCAGGGAGTGGGGAGAGGACTGCCACCGAACCTGCCTGCTTGCTGCCGCACTACCCCCTCGGCCAGTACCTACTAACTCCGCTCCTGACCTCTCCAATGTCCCAGAATGCTACCATGGTCTCAGAGAGGTGTTTAACAAAGCAAGAGCCACATCTCTGCCCCCTCACCGACCGTACGACTGTGCCATCGACCTCCTCCCTGGAACAGCTCCTCCAAGGGGTCGTCTTTATTCGTTGTCTGCTCCTGAAAGAAAGTCCATGGAGGACTACATCAATGGCTCTCTGTCCGCAGGATTAATCCGTTCATCTTCATCTCCTGCTGGTGCTGGCTTCTTCTTTGTGGGGAAGAAGGACGGATCTCTTCGCCCCTGCATCGACTACAGGGGACTCAACGACATCACAGTGAAAAACCGTTACCCTCTGCCTCTGCTCACCTCTGCTTTTGAGTTGCTCCAGGGAGCCACTGTTTTTACCAAGTTGGATCTCAGAAACGCTTACCACCTAGTGCGGATCCGGGAGGGAGATGAATGGAAAACCGCTTTCAATACACCAACAGGCCACTACGAGTATCTGGTTATGCCTTTTGGCCTCACCAATGCTCCTGCTGTGTTCCAGGCTCTAGTGAATGATGTACTGCGGGACATGTTAAACAAGTTTGTCTTCGTTTACCTGGATGACATCTTAATCTACTCCAGAGACCTGTCTGAACACACCCGCCATGTCCAGCAAGTCCTTCATCGTCTTCTGGAGAATTCCCTCTACGCCAAGGCAGAGAAATGTGAGTTTCACGTCAAGACAGTGGCCTTCCTGGGGTACATAGTGGCAGAGGGAAGTATCCAAATGGATCCTGCCAAAGTATCAGCAGTCACTTCATGGCCAGTTCCGGAGAACAGAAAGAAGCTGCAACAGTTTCTGGGGTTTGCTAACTTCTATAGGAAGTTTATCCGGAACTACAGTACCGTTGCTGCCCCTCTCACTGCTCTAACCAGCACCAAGCAACCCTTCACCTGGACCCCAGCAGCCGACAAAGCCTTCAGTACCCTCAAGGTGAGGTTCACCTCCGCTCCCATCCTCCAGATGCCTGATGTGGACCGGCAATTCATTGTGGAGGTGGACGCCTCGGATGTGGGAGTTGGTGCTGTGATTTCTCAGTGGGCTGCGGAGGATAGGAAGCTCCATCCCTGTGCCTTTTTCTCACGTCGGTTGTCCCCCTCTGAGTGCAATTACGACATAGGGAACCGTGAGCTGCTGGCTGTGAAGCTTGCCTTGGAGGAGTGGCGTCACTGGCTGGAGGGGTCCACCATTCCATTTCTCGTTTGGACCGATCATAAGAACTTGGAGTACATCCGCACGGCCAAACGGTTGAACTCCAGGCAGTCCCGCTGGGCCCTGTTCTTCACCAGGTTTAATTTCACTCTGTCATACCGGCCTGGATCACGCAACACCAAGCCAGACGCCCTCTCCCGTCAATTCCAGAAGGATGACACCCCCTCCAAGGACCCTGTGTCGATTCTGCCAAGTCCCTGCATCGTTGCAGCTCTGACCTGGGCTGTTGAGGAACAGGTGCTGGAGGCTCTCCGTAACCAGCCAGGTCCCAGCACTTGCCCAGCTGACCGCCTTTTTGTCCCCGAAGACCTGAGGTCCCAGGTCGTTCAGTGGGGACATGACTCCCGCCTAGCTTGTCACCCTGGCTCCACCCGCACTTACAACCTGCTCGCCCAGAGGTTCTGGTGGCCCTCTCTGAGGAAGGATGTACGGGAATTCGTCCAAGCCTGCCCCATCTGCAACCAACACAAGTCGTCCTGCCAGCCCCCAGCCGGATTGCTGCAGCCCCTGCCTGTGCCCAGACGTCCCTGGTCTCACATCGCCCTTGACTTTGTCACGGGGCTGCCCCCTTCAAGTGGCATGACCGTCATTCTCACCATCGTTGACCGTTTCAGCAAGATGGCACACTTCATTCCCCTCCCCAAGCTCCCAACCGCCAAGGAGACCGCCCAGGTGGTCCTGGAACACGTCTTCCGGATCCACGGACTGCCAAAGGATGTAGTTTCTGACCGTGGTCCACAATTCTCCTCCGCTTTTTGGAAGGAGTTCTGTCACCTGCTGGGAGCCACAGTCAGTCTGACTTCCGGATTCCATCCCCAATCCAATGGGCAGTCAGAGCGGGCTAATCAGGAGCTCGAGAAGGCACTGCGATGCATGACTTCACGCAACCCCCACTCCTGGTCGCAGCAATTGACATGGGTGGAGTACGCACACAATTCTCTGACCTGCTCTGCCATCGGTATGTCCCCTTTCCAATGTGTTTATGGATACCAGCCTCCTCTATTTGCCAGCCAGGAGGAGGAGGTTACTTGCCCATCTGCACTTGCTTTTGCCCGTCGATGTCGCCGCACCTGGTCACAAGCCCGAGCCACACTCCTCAGATCCGTTGCCAGCTACACTACCGGGGCCAACCGTCGGAGAATTCCTGCTCCCACCTACCATGTTGGTCAAAGGGTGTGGTTGTCATCGAAGAACCTGCCACTCAGGGTGGAGTCGCAGAAGCTGGCACCTCGGTTCATTGGCCCATTCCCTATCATAAGAGTGATTAGCCCAACTGCTGTCCGGCTCCAACTGCCTAATTCCCTGAGGGTGCACCCCACTTTCCATGTGTCTAAGATTAAGCCCATCCATGAGAGTCCGCTGGTCCCTGCTGCGCCTGGTCCTCCTCCTCCACGGCTCGTCGATGGTGGTCTGGTTTACACCGTCCGCCGCCTGCTTCGGTCCAGACGGAGGGGTAGGGGTCTCCAGTACCTCATTGACTGGGAGGGCTATGGACCTGAGGAAAGGACCTGGGTGCCAGCTAGTCGGATTGTGGATAGGACTCTCATCACCGCTTTCCACCAACGGCATCCTGATCAACCTGCAATCCGTAGGGGCCGCCCCAGAGGGGTCCCTAACCGTCCGGCCCGCTCGGCTTCCTGTCCTGTGCCTGATCCTGTCTCGGGACCTGTCCCATCTCCCGACCACGGCCCTCCGGCTTCCTCCGAGGATGAGGACGTTCACTCGGACCGTTCGGAGGAGTTCTAGCCCTCCTCCGGCTCCCCTCCTCCCGCCCGGCGTGGTGTTGCTCTTGGGACTTCTGGGGCCGTCCCTTGGGGGGGGGGTTCTGTCATGGGCCTCTCACTCCACCGGGTTACCACCTTAATTTTCTTCCACTCTGCTCACCACTCTCTCTACTCAGCCTAACTAGCTCCACCTGTCCCTGCTCTGCTCTGCTCTAATTACTCTGCCAGCTGCGCTGCATTACCCACTACCTCTCCCAGTATTTAAGGCCCTGTCTTTCAGCTCTCCGGTGTCAGATCGTCTGCAAAGCTCACACCCGGAACCTGTTTGCTCGCGCTTCTGGCTCACCCTGGTTTTGTGACCCCGGACCTGCCTGTTTTTTGGATACTCTTCTGCCTCAGGAGATCCAGACCTGCTTCTGCCATTACGACTCCTGACTACTCTTCAATCCCGGTAACTCTGACCAGCCTTCTGCCTTGCTACTACGTATTTTGGATTTCCCTTGAACTGTACTGCTGCCTGGTTTCATTCCGCCCTGTTGTGTCTGTGTCTCCCCCCCCCAGGACTTCTGGACCACCCACCACCGGCTTCATAGGACGCATCGCTGCCACTGGGGGGGGCACAGACCCAGCGCATTGGACGGGATCCCTGTTACCCCTGGAGCCTTCATTCACTCCCTACTTCCCTTTTCCCTTAAGTTTAATAAACTTTCTGGTGTGACGCAATTGTGGTCCTCTGGTCGTCTGTCTGAACCGTGACAGCGGGGGCACCGACTAGTTGAGGTAGTTGAAGTAATATGTACATGTGGGTAGAGTTAAAGTGACTATGCATAAATAATTAACAGAGTAGCAGCAGCGTAAAAAGATGGGGTGGGGGAGCAGTGCAAATAGTCCGGGTAGCCATGATTAGCTGTTCAGGAATCTTATGGCTTGGGGGTAGAAGCTGTTGAGAAGTCTTTTGGACCTAGACTTGGCACTCCGGTACCGCTTGCCGTGCGGTAGCAGAGAGAACAGTCTATGACTAGGGTGGCTGGAGTCTTTGACAATTTTGAGGGCCTTCCTCTGACACCGTCTGGTATAGAGGTCCTGGATGGCAGGAAGCTTGGCCCCAGTGATGTATTGGGCCGTACGCACTACCCTCTGTAGTGCCTTGCGGTCGGAGGCCAAGCAATTGCCATACCAGGCGGTGATGCAAGCAGTCAGTATGCTCTCGACGGTGCAGCTGTATAACTTTTTGAGGATCTGAGGACCCATGCCAAATCTTTTCAATCTCCTGAGGGGGAATAGGCTTTGTTGTGCCCTCTTCACGACTGTCTTGGTGTGTTTGGACCATGATAGTTCGTTGGGGATGTGGACACCAAGGAACTTGAAGCTCTCAACCTGTTCCAATACAGCCCCGTCGATGAGAATGGCGGCGTGCTCAGTCCTCTTTTTTTTTTCCTGTAGTCCACAATCATCTCCTTTGTCTTGGTCACGTTGAGGGAGAGGTTGTTATCCTGGCACCACACGGCCAGGTCTCTGACCTCCTCCCTATAGGCTGTCTCATCGTTGTCGGTGATCAGGCCTACCACTGTTGTGTCGTCGGCAAACTTAATGATGGTGTTGGAGTCGTGTCTGGCCATGCAGTCATGGGTGAACAGGGAGTACAGGAGGGGACTGAGCACGCACCCCTGAGGGGCCCCCGTGTTGAGGATCAGTGTGGCAGATGTATTGTTATCTACCCTTACCACCTGGGGGCGGCCCGTCAGGAAGTCCAGGATACAGTTGCAGAGGGAGGTGTTTAGTCCCAGGGTCCTTAGCTTAGTGATGAGCTTTGAGGGCACTATGGTGTTGAATGCTGAGCTGTAGTCAATGAATAGCATTCTCACGTAGGTGTTCCTCTTGTCCAGGTGGGAAAGGGCAGTGTGGAGTGCATTCTGGGATAATGGTGTTGATGTGAGCCATGACCATTCTTTCAAAGCACTTCATGGCTACAGACGTCAGTGCTACGGGTCGGTAGTCATTTAGGCAGGTTATCTTAGAGTCCTTGGGAACGGGGACTATGGTGGTCTGCTTGAAACATGTTGGTATTACAGACTCAGTCAGGGACATGTTGAAAATGTCAGTGAAGACACTTGCCAGTTGGTCAGCACATGCTCGGAGTACACGTCCTGGTAATCCGTCTGGCCCTGCGGCCTTGTGAATGTTGACCTGCTTAAAAGTCTTACTCACATCGGCTACGGAGAGCGTGATCACATAGTCATCCGGAACAGCTGGTGCTATCATGCATGATTTTTCATCCACAGACTATGCTCTTTGCACTATCATCCCAGAACTGCATATTGCGCTTTGCACGCTGCACATCTCTTACATGCATAATTCTGCATATAACGTTTCTTTGCTTACAGTTCTATATGTACTGTTTAAGACATTTTTCTTTTTTATCTGTGACAATGTTGTTCTGCTCGCTCAAAGTCACACTTGCAAGCTCTCAAGTTTAATTTGCACTCTCGAATGGCACTCGTGGGACCCACCCTCTGCTCACTCGACCACATTTCTTCTCACTCGACTCAGTGTTTGCTCGTGCAATTATGTTTCATTTTGCTCGCACGAGCCATCTCGTGCGCGTTCAACTTTTGAATCGGATTTGACACCATAGATGACCATTCTTCATATTTTCAAGCATGGAGGTGGCTGCATTGTGTTATGAGTATGCTTGTCATCAGCAAGGACTAGGGTTTATTTAGGATGAAAATAAATGGAATAGAGCTAAGCACAGGCAAATTTCTGAACCTGGTTCAGTCTGCTTTCCAACAGAAACTGGGAAACAGATTCACCTTTCAGCAGGACAATAACCTAAAACACAAGGCCAAATATACACTGGAGTTGCTTACAAAGATTACATTAAATGTTCCTGAGTATCCTAGTTACAGTTTTTACTTAAATTGGCTTGAAAATCTATGGCAAAACTTGAAAATGGCTGTCTATCAATGATCAACAACGAACTAGACAGAATTTCAAAAACAATGTACAATCCAGGTGTGCAAAGCTCTTAGAGACTTACCCAGAAAGACTCACAGCTGTAATCGCTGCCAAAGGTGATTCTAACATGTATTGAATGCTTATGTAAATTAGATATTTATGTAGTTCATTTTCAATAATTTACATACATTTGAATTTTCAGAACATTAATATAGACCTTCCTTTTGTCAGAATATAAATATACACTGAGTATACAAAACATTAAGAACACCTGCTCTTTCCATTACATAGACTGACCAGGTCAATCCAGATGAAAGCTATGATCCCTCATTGATGTCACTTGTTAAATCCACTTCAAACAGTGTAGATGAAAGGGAGGAGACAGGTTAAAGAAGGAATTTTAAGCCTTGAGACAATTCAGAAATAGATTGTGTATGTGTGCAATTCAGACACAGCCTGCACTGGCACCCCTTATGCCATTATAAAGTAATGAAACAACATGACAATGAACTATTTATTACTAGAAACTGTGAAGTAATCCTGTCATATGTGGATGTGTTCCTTATCATGTTATTGGGTATGAATATGAAGATGATATGGCAAGAGGCATATAATAAATGTTAAATACAAACTGATCAACTTGAATGCAAAAGTTTAATAGTCTTTGAGCAACAGTGAAATTCCATTACCATTTGTACAGTCAGTGATTGCAACTATAAGTAAATAGCCACATAATTCAATAGCACAATTAAACAATCAGAGATTAACTTATATTTTAGGGTATAGACCTAGTATTTACAAGCCAGTCTTATTTTGGTCATCCTCACTCCATCTATAATTGGATTGAAAAGTGGCTGGAATATTAGAAAATAGTGAAGCATAGGTGGTACAGATGCAGAATCTTAATTTGACCTATATTGTCACAGTAAAATAATCCTGCAGTAATAGGATTTGAACTTTTAGTCCATAATGTTGCTTGATCGGTGATTAGGCTATTAGCTTGCCAAAAGTACAGGTTGACGTTTATTGTCATGAATCTTGCCCTGGAGGCAGAACTGAGTGTTTTCCGCTACATGAGTCAGCTGCAAAGTCAAAAGTGCCTATATCGTAAAAATTCATGAAAACAAACATTTGCTTTTTGGTCTTCATTTATGGTTACGGTTAGCAGTGTGGTTTAGGTTAGGGTTACGGTTACAGTTAAAATCAGATTTTATGACTTTGTGGCTGTGCCAGCTAGTGACCACTCTGAAGAGCTGCCTCCAGAGCAAGACTCATTACAATAAATGCTAACCTGCACCAAAGGTAGGCTACATGAAAAGTGCAATACAGTTAATATAACTGTGTGTTAGGGTGGGTTCTCAGTGAATTTATATAAATGACAAAGCTCATCTGCATTTCCTGCAGAGCAACAAAAGAGTGAACAAATTAAGATCCTATACAGCGGGGGGGGGGGGGGGGGGGGGGGGGTGTTTAGTCAGCCACCAATTGTGCAAGTTCTCCCACTTAAAAAGATGAGAGAGGCCTGTAATTTTCATCATAGGTACACGTCAACTATGACAGACAAAATTAGAAAAAAAATTCCAGAAAATCACATTGTAGGATTTTTTATGAATTTATTTGCAAATTATGGTGGAAAATAAGTATTTGGTCAATAACAAATGTTTCTCAATACTTTTGTAACACCCTGGCTCTGGGACTCTATATGTTGAGCCAGGGTGTGTTCTTTCTATGTGTTATATTTCTATGTTGGGAGTTCTAGTTGTGTTTATTTCTATTGTTGGCTAGAGTGACTCCCAATCAGAGGCAACGAGTGTCAGCTGGGGCTGGTTGTCTCTGATTGGGAGCCATATTTAAACTGTCTGTTTTCCCTTTGTGGTTGTGGGTTCTTGTTCCGTGTTGGTCTCTGTTACCTAGGACGTTACGAGTCGTTTGTTGTTTTGTTCATTGTCAGTATTTATCACTATAGATAAATAAACATGTTCGTTCATCACGCTGTGCCTTGGTCCTCCTCTCTTAACGACGATCGTGACAGAAGAACCCACCATACAAGGACCAAGCAGCGTGTCCAGGAGCAGGCAGACTGGACATGGGAGGAAGCGCCGGGAAAGGAGATGGAGAGGCTGGCGATGGCCTAGGTGGGCAAATCGTGGTCCTGGGAGGACATGCTCGGGGGCAAAGGGCCATGGGCTAGGATTAAGGCCCTGGCGAGAGAGGAGCAGCGGCGTCAGCAGTGTCATCGTCGGACGGACGAGATGCAACCCAAAAAATTTTTTAGGGGGGGGCACACGGCATGGGCGGCTGGGCAGCAGGAGGCTGCCACAGGGCGATTTGGAGAGGAGGCCACCGGGTTTTGGGGGCCAGAAGGCAGGTTGGCGGAGCCTGGATGGAGAGCAGAGCCAACTCCCCGTACTCAGGCATGGCAGCATGAGACTGGGCAGGTTCCGCGGTATGCGGAGCTGCGCACTGTGCCACGAGTGGTCCGGCATAGTCCGGTACGTCCTGTGCGAGCACCCCGCACGTGTTGTGCGAAGGTGGGCATGCAGCCAGGACGGAGTGTGCCGGCTCAGCGCTAGTGGCCTCCAGTGCCTCTCCTCGGTCCCGGATATCCTGCGCCAGTGTCACGTGCTGTTATGCCAGTACGGGTACACAGCCCTGTACGTCCTGTGCTGATGCATCACACAGAGTGTGTGAAGGTAGGCATTCAGCCAGGACGGGTTGTGGCAGCTCTTCACTCCAGGTCTCCTATCCGTCTCCACAGCCCGGTCCGGCCTGTCCCTGCTCCACGCACCAAGCCTACGGTGTGCGTCGCCAGCCCGGTCCGGCCTGTCCCTGCTCCTCGCACCAAGCCTACGGTGTGCGTCGCCAGCCCGGTCCGGCCTGTCCCTGCTCCTCGCACCAAGCCTACGGTGTGCGTCGCCAGCCCGGTCCGGCCTGTCCCTGCTCCTCGCACCAAGCCTACGGTGTGCGTCGCCAGCCCGGTCCGGCCTGTCCCTGCTCCTCGCACCAAGCCTACGGTGTGCGTCGCCAGCCCGGTCCGGCCTGTCCCTGCTCCTCGCACCAAGCCTACGGTGTGCGTCGCCAGCCCGGTCCGGCCTGTCCCTGCTCCTCGCACCAAGCCTACGGTGTGCGTCGCCAGTCCGGTCCGGCCTGTCCCTGCTCCACGCACCAGGCCAGGGGTGCGCATCGTCAGCCCGGTCCGGCCCGTTGCTGCTCCACGCACCAAGCCAGGGGTGCGCATCGTCAGCCCGGTCCGGCCCGTTCCTACTCCACGCACCAAGCCAGGGGTGCGCATCGTCAGCCCGGTCCGGCCCGTTCCTACTCCACGCACCAAGCCAGGGGTGCGCATCGTCAGCCCGGTCCGGCCCGTTCCTACTCCACGCACCAAGCCAGGGGTGCGCATCGTCAGCCCAGTCCGGCCCGTTCCTACACCACGCACCAAGCCAGGGGTGCGCGTCGTCAGTCCCGCACAACCCGTGCCTGGGTCACCGGTGCCTGGTAAGGTACCGATCAACTGCTCCACTATGGAGCTGAAGCTAACCGCTCCTGCTAAGTCCAGTTCAGCTCCAGCCAGCGGGGCCAGACCGGACCAGGGGCGCTATGGGGGGTTTATTGGAGGGTGGTGGGCAAGACCGGAGCCAGAACCGCCGCCGAGGAGGAATGCCCACCCAGCCCTCCCCTGTTTTGCTCTAGTTGAGGCGCGGTCGCAGTCCGCGCCTTTAGGGGGGGGTACTGTAACACCCTGGCTCTGGGACTCTATATGTTGAGCCAGGGTGTGTTCTTTCTATGTGTTATATTTCTATGTTGGGAGTTCTAGTTGTGTTTATTTCTATGTTGGCTAGAGTGACTCCCAATCAGAGGCAACGAGTGTCAGCTGGGGCTGGTTGTCTCTGATTGGGAGCCATATTTAAACTGTGTTTTCCCTTTGTGGTTGTGGGTTCTTGTTCCGTGTTGGTCTCTGTTACCTAGGACGTTACGAGTCGTTTGTTGTTTTGTTCATTGTCAGTATTTATCACTATAGATAAATAAACATGTTCGTTCATCACGCTGCGCCTTGGTCCTCCTCTCTTAACGACGATCGTGACAACTTTGTTATATACCCTTTGTTGGCAATGACACAGGTCAAACGTTTTCTGTAAGTCTTCACAAGGTTTACACACACTGTTGCTGGTATTTTGGCCCATTCCTCCATGCAGATCTCCTCTAGAGCAGTGATGTTTTGGGGCTGTCGCTGGGCAACACAGACTTTCAACTCCCTCCAAAGATTTTCTATGGGGTTGAGATCTGGAGACTGGCTAGGCCACTCCAGGACCTTGAAATGCTGCAAGCCAGGGGTGCGCATCGTCAGCCCGGTCCGGCCCGTTCCTACTCCACGCGTTGCCTGGGCGGTGTGTTTGGGATCATTGTCATGCTGAAAGACCCAGCCACGTTTCATCTTCAATGCCCTTGCTGATGGAAGGAGGTTTTCACTCAAAATGTCACGATACATGGCCCCATTCATTCTTTCCTTTACACAGATCAGTCGTCCTGGTCCCTTTGCAGAAAAACAGCCCCAAAGCATGATGTTTCCACCCCCATGCTTCACAGTAGGTATGGTGTTCTTTGGATGCAACTCAGCATTCTTTGTCCTCCAAACACGACGAGTTGAGATTTTACCAAAAAGTTATATTTTGGTTTCATCTGACCATAAGACATTCTCCCAATCCTCTTCTGGATCATCCAAATGCACTCTAGCAAACTTCAGACGGGCCTGGACATGTACTGGCTTAAGCAGGGGGACATGTCTGGCACTGCAGGATTTGAGTCCCTGGCGGCGTAGTGTGTTACTGATGGTAGGCTTTGTTACTTTGGTCCCAGCTCTCTGCAGGTCATTCACTAGGTCCCCCCGTGTGGTTCTGGGATTTTTGCTCACCGTTCTTGTGATCATTTTGATCTTGCATGGAGCCCCAGATCGAGGGAGATTATCAGTGGTCTTGTATGTCTTCCATTTCCTAATAATTGCTCCCACAGTTGATTTCTTCAAACCAAGCTGCTTACCTATTGCAGATTCAGTCTTCCCAGCCTGGTGCAGGTCTACAATTGTGTTTCTGGTGTCCTTTGACAGCTCTTTGGTCTTGGCCATAGTGGAGTTTGGAGTGTGACTGTTTGAGGTTGTGGACAGGTGTCTTTTATACTGATAACAAGTTCAAACAGGTGCCATTAATACAGGTAACGAGTGGAGGACAGAGGAGCCTCTTAAAGAAGAAGGTACAGGTCTGTGAGAGCCAGAAATCTTGCTTGTTTGTAGGTGACCAAATACTTATTTTCCACCATAATTTGCAAATAAATTCATTAAAAATCCTACAATGTGATTTTCTGGAATCTTTTTTCTCAATTTGTCTGTCATAGTTGACGTGGACCTATGATGAAAATTACAGGCCTCTCTCATCTTTTGAAGTGGGAAAACTTGCACAATTGGTGGCTGACTAAATACTTTTTCCCCCACTGTATCTATCATTAGTGCAAACAGGGAGGAGGACAAAGGATAGCTGTTTTTTTTTTTTGGGGGGGGGGGGATGATTAAGGACTAGATTCAATCAGATCAAGCGTTAAACGGTGGTAGCCGAAACCCACATAGCTTATGTTTTGGCAGTGTCGAAGGTGTAAGTGCTTTGGAGCTGTCAAATTGGTTAGCAGCTGCTCTTGATCATTGTCAAGAAGCCACACCCGTCCCACTAGCATTAGAAGTTTACAACGAGAAAGTGTTGGCTATATAGAAATAATGACACTCAAATTGAAAATCATTAAAGCTGAAATATGTAACTTTTTGGGGCGACTCAACCAAATTCACATAGAAATGTGAGTTATAGATCTGTCATTCTCATTGAAAGCAAGTCTAAGAAGCGGTAGATCTGTTCTATGCGCGCTATTTATATGCTTCCCTTTCTTAAGTTTTGTTTTTGCGTCTTTTACTAACTTTTTTTTGTACACCAGCTTCAAACAGCTGAAAACACAATATTTTTGGTTATGGAAAATATATTTCACAGCGGTTTAGATGGTACAATGATTCTCTACACTATACCTGCTTGTTTTGTCACATAAACTGAAACTATTAGAATTTTTGCAACCAGGAAATGGCAGAGCGATTTCTGCATAGTGTACCTTTAAAATAAATAATTAGGATTTCTATCAGCCTAATCGAGGTGTAGATTACATCTCACATTCCAGTCTTCGAACTTGTAAACAAGGCTGCATGAGATTTCTGTTAATGCGACTTCATGCAGCCAATGGCAATGTCCGGTTTAGGTATAATGCCAGAAGTCGCTTGTTGATTTGACAGCTCTAACGCAGTTCCAACTCCGACACCGCCAAAACAACCACTATGTGGATGTCGGCTAAAGCGGATCTGATTGAATAGAGCCCTAACGTGAATCAGTAGTAGGCCTAAGATAACAATTCACCACAGGAGTGGAAATGGCTTCTTAAGTCAAAGGGTTCTTCAGCTGTCCCCATAGGAGAACCCCTTTTGGTTCCAGGTAGAACTCTTTTGAGTTCCATGTAGAACCTTCTGTGGAAAGGGTTCATGCAGACTGTGGAATGGTTCTTTAAAGGGTTATTTCACGGGGAGAGCCGAAGAACCCTTTTAGGTTCTAGATAGCAACTTTTTTTCTAAAAGTGTAAGGGCAGGATATATAAAGCAGGCTATATACAGTTATTTTCAGTTAGTTGGTCAGGGTAACAAGATGACTCCATGAAGCCAAACACTTGAATCTCAGTCATTGACAACAAATAAAAGGGGAAAAGTTATTCCACATGACGTCCATGAAAAAGTACCAAGATTTTAAATGTGAGCGAGAGTTGCACCTATTCCTTCCTAATGTCCATGAAAAAGAACACATGAAAAGTGTCAATCTAGCTTTATGTAAAACATATTACACCTTTAGATCAACAAGAAAGTTATGCTGATACACACAAGTGCATCACCACAATACATTTAGCTTAGGGCAGCAACTTTCCGGTTGAACATCTGTAAAACTCTATTCCGAATCTGAGTGAGTTTCATCCCGTATATCATAGGGTTCACGAGAGGAGGCACAACTAGGAACTCCACCGCCATGATATTCCTCAGGGCCAGCAGGCTGGTGTTGCTGCCATAGCGAGCGTACATCACATCGAAGGTGAGGGATATGGTGAAGTTAGTCAGGGTGATCAGATGAGGCAGACAGGTCTGCATGAACTTCTTCCTCTCCATCCGGGAACGCAAAGATGCTTTGATGATGTTCATGTAGGAAATCAGGATGAGTATCGTTTGAGAAAAATGAGAAAACGTGAGAATGAAGCCATAGAGGTTGTTCAGAGTGGTGTCAACGCATGAGAGCTTCACGACGGCCCAGTTTGAGCAGTAGAGTTTATCGATGTCGAGGCCACAGAGGGGTAACCTAGCTGTTAGTCCCATCCCAATGCTACTTTCTAGCCATGAGAAAAGCCACATAAGAAGAAGCAGTGTCCACACTTTTCGAGTAGTCATGATAGAGTGGTATTGTAAAGGCTTGCAGATGGCAACATACCTGCCATATGCCATCACTGTCAAGCTGGTGAATTCACAGAAAACATAGGAGTAGATGGCTAATATCTGGGTCATGCACCCTATGCATGTTATCACATGAGATTCAAATAAAAGGTCATAAAGTATCTTTGGGTAGAAAGCTGAAGCGCCATAGATACCATTAATACACAGATTCCAGAGGAATAAATACATAGGGTCATGCAACATTTTCTCCAGAAAAATGGTAACGATCAGTGTCAGATTCACAAAAATAGAGAACGTTCAGTTTGTCCAAGTTTTGTTGGTTGGTCTATTTAAAAACAATTTGATGACACTTTAACATTAACTGCCAACCATATACAGTGGGGAAAAAAAGTATTTAGTCAGCCACCAATTGTGCAAGTTCTCCCACTTAAAAAGATGAGAGAGTCCTGTAATTTTCATCATAGGTACACGTCAACTATGACAGACAAAATGAGGAAAGAAATCCAGAAAATCACATTGTAGGATTTTTTATGAATTTATTTGCAAATTATGGTGGAAAATAAGTATTTGGTCAATAACAAAAGTTTCTCAATACTTTGTTATATACTCTTTCTTGGCAATGACACAGGTCAAATGTTTTCTGTAAGTCTTCACAAGGTTTTCACACACTGTTGCTGGTATTTTGGCCCATTCCTCCATGCAGATCTCCTCTAGAGCAGTGATATTTTTGGGCTGTCGCTGGGCAACACGGATTTCAACTCCCTCCAAAGATTTTCTATGGGGTTGAGATCTGGAGACTGGCTAGGCCACTCCAGGACCTTGAAATGCTTCTTACGAAGCCACTCCTTCGTTGCCCGGGCGGTGTGTTTGGGATCATTGTCATGCTGAAAGACCCAGCCATGTTTCATCTTCAATGCCCTTGCAGATGGAAGGAGGTTTTCACTTAAAATCTCACGATACATGGCACCATTCATTCCTTCCTTTACACGGATCAGTCGTCCTGGTCCCTTTGCAGAAAAACAGCCCCAAAGCATGATGTTTCCACCCCCATGCTTCACAGTAGGTATGGTGTTCTTTGGATGCAACTCAGCATTCTTTGTCCTCCAAACACGACGAGTTGAGTTTTTACCAAAAAGTTATATTTTGGTTTCATCTGACCATATGACATTCTCCCAATCCTCTTCTGGATCATCCAAATGCACTCTAGCAAACTTCAGACGGGACTGGACATGTACTGGCTTAAGCAGGGGGACACGTCTGGCACTGCAGGATTTTAGTCCCTGGCGGCGTAGTGTGTTACTGATGGTAGGCTTTGTTACTTTGGTCCCAGCTCTCTGCAGGTCATTCACTAGGTCCCCCCGTGTGGTTCTGGGATTTTTGCTCACCGTTCTTGTGATCATTTTGACCCCACGGGGTGAGATCTTGCGTGGAGCCCCAGATCGAGGGAGATTATCAGTGGACTTGTATGTCTTCCATTTCCTAATAATTGCTCCCACAGTTGATTTCTTCAAACCAAGCTGCTTACCTATTGCAGATTCAGTCTTCCCAGCCTGGTGCAGGTCTACAATTTTGTTTCTGGTGTCCTTTGACAGCTCTTTGGTCTTGGCCATAGTGGAGTTTGGAGTGTGACTGTTTGAGGTTGTGGACAGGTGTCTTTTATACTGATAACAAGTTCAAACAGGTGCCATTAACACAGGTAACGAGTGGAGGACAGAGAAACCTCTTAAAGAAGAAGTTACAGGTCTGTGAGAGCCAAAAATCTTGCTTGTTTGTAGGTGACCAAATACTTATTTTCCGCCATAATTTGCAAATAAATTCATTAAAAATCCTACAATGTGATTTTCTGGATTTTTTTTCCTCAATTCGACTGTCATAATTGATGTGTACCTATGATGAAAACTACAGGCCTCTCTCATCTTTTTAAGTGGGAGAACTTGCACAATTGGTAGCTGACTAAATACTTTTTTTCCCCACTGTAGCAGTCTGTCAGCCTCTCAACAATGATAGCTCTCCTTCAGGGTCGTTGGTATTCAGATGTCAAACATTATTTTGATTGCAGGACAAGTCAACCCAAAACCACCCAGCTTCAGCAGCCACCTACAGTACAATACAGTGAGCACACAGACCAGAATTTTAAAAAAAAGTTAGTAATTTCAAAGTTCTCCTTGAAGATGATCATTCGTACGTTCTGTGTATTTGTATGGTCTCTGTATCTCTGTACTGAAGGCCAGAGCAGTCCACCTCCACCTGCGCAGACCAGATCATACCTAGGTCTGACACTTCATCATTCTCCGCACCACTCCTTTATGGGGCAGTATCTGAGTGTCTCAACTGCCATAGCAACGTGTGAGATGTATGGAGTGACAGACAGATGAACCCCTCAGATACACACTGCTCACGCTGGAGGTTACCTTCCTAATGAGACCATGTCAATAAGACCGATTAGGAGATGTGATATGAGATAGATAGAACAAGATTTGGTTTATGTAGCAAGGTAATATTGTTGAAGTTCATATTCACGCTTTCCACAAAATACAAAGATCTCAGCAAAGTTTAGTTCACTTCTGTGCAATCTTTATATTTTCAAGTAATGTTGTTCAAGTTCAAGTTTTTTTGACACCTTGCTACATTTTGAACAGAACTTGTTTAAAGCATTGCCAAATTCCTAATTGGTATTTGGACCACAAGGGTACATTTTTCTTTGTCTCTAAAGACTTTCCACAAAATGTACAGATCTCAGTAAAGTTTATTTCACATCTGTGGAAATCTTTTTTTAACCCTGTTCATCTCCAGGAAGTGAATCAGAGGAGGGCTAGACTTTGGTAGTAGCTAGTTTCTGCAGGAATTAATGATACAAATGTATGTAATGAAAAAAACATCCTGCGCAAAATGCACTGTAAAATATTGTCTGAGCGTATAAAAACTTTGTACAAAGTCCTATAACCTTCATAAAGTTGATATTGAAGTAGTCCGTATCATCGATCTACTCCCAGCGGACTGTTCACAGGCGTCATGGCAGGGGCGGCAGACGGCTTAGTGGTTAAGAGCGTTGTGCCAGTAACCGAAAGGTCGCAGGTTCTAATCCCCGAGCTGACTAGGTGAAAAATAAATCTGTCAATGTGTCCGTGAGCAAGGCACTTAACCCTAATTGCTCCTGTAAGTCGCTCTGGATAAGAGCGTCTGCTAAATGACTAACAAGTAAAATGGCAGTTTAATTTTATTAATTTTTTTACCTTTATTTAACCAGGCAAGCCAGTTGAGAACAAGTTCTCATTTACAACTGCGACCTGGCCAAGATAAAGCAAAGCAGTGCGATAAAAACAACAACACAGAGTTACATATGGGGTAAACAAAACATAAAGTCAAAAATACAACAGAAAATATATATACAGTGTACAGAATGTAGTAAATTATGGAGGTAAGGCAATAAATAGGCCATAGTGCAAAATAGTTACAATTTCGTATTAACACTGGAATGATAGATGTGCAAAAGATGATGTGCAAATAGAGATACTGGGGTGCATATTAGCAAAATAAATAACAATATGGGGATGAGGTAGTTGGATGGGCTAATTACAGATGGGCTGTGTACAGGTGCAGTGATCGGTAAGCTGCTCTGACAACTGACGCTTAAAGTTAGTGAGGGAGATAAGAGTCTCCAGCTTCAGAGATTTTTGCAGTTCGTTCCAGTCATTGGCAGCAGAGAACTGGAAGGAATGGCGGCCAAAGGAGGTGTTGGCTTTGGGGATGACCAGTGAGATATACCTGCTGGAGCGCAGACTACGGGTGTGTGTTGCTATGGTGACCAGTGAGCTAAGATAAGACAGGGATTTGCCTAGAAGTGATTTATAGATGACCTGAAGCCAGTGGGTTTGGCGACGAATATGTAGTGAGGGCCAGCCAACAAGAGCGTACAGGTCCATATACTACCCACTATATGGGGCTTTGGTGACAAAACGGATGGCACTGTGATAGACTATATCCAATTTGCTGAGTAGAGTGTTGGAGGCTATTTTGTAAATGACATCGCCGAAGTCAAGGATCGTTAGGATAGTCAGTTTTACGAGGGCATGTTTGGCAGCATGAGTGAAGGAGGCTTTGTTGCGAAATAGGAAGCCAATTCTAGATCTAACTTTTGATTGGACATGCTTAATGTGAGTCTGGAAGGAGAGTTTACAGTCTAACCAGACACCTAGGTATTTGTAGTTGTCCACATACTCTAGGTCAGACCTACCGAGAGTAGTGATTCTAGTCGGGTGGGCGGGTGCAAGCAGCGTTCGGTTGAAAAGCATGCATTTAGTTTTACTAGTGTTTAAGAGCAGATGGAGGCTATGGAAGGAGTGTTGTATGGCGTTGAAGCTCGTTTGGAGGTTTGTTAACACAGTGTCCAATGAAGGGCCTGATGTATACAAAATGGTGTTGTCCGCATAGAGGTGGATCTGAGCATCACCAGCAGCAAGAGCAACATCATTGATATACACAGAGAATAGAGTCGGCCCGAGAATTGAACCCTGTGGCACCCCCATAGAGACTGCCAGAGGTCCAGACAACAGGACTTCCGATTTGACACATTGAACTCTATCTGAGAAGTAGTTGGTGAACCAGGCGAGGCAGTCATTTGAGAAACCAAGGCTATTTAGTCTGCCAATAAGAATGCAGTGGTTGACAGAGTCGAAAGCCTTGGCTAGGTCGATGAAGACGGCTGCGCAGTACTGTCTTTTATCGATCGCAGTTATAATAACGTTTAGGACCTTGAGCGTGGCTGAGGTGCACCCATGACCAGCTTGGAAACCAGATTGCATAGCGGAGAAGGTACGGTGGGATTCGAAATGGTCGGTGATCTGTTTGTTAACTTGGCTTTCAAAAACTTTCGAAAGGCAGGGCAGGATGGATATAGGTCTGTAACAGTTTGGATCTAGAGTGTCACCCCCTTTGAAGAGGGGGATGACCGCGGCAGCTTTCCAATCTCTGGGGATCTCAGACGTTACGAAAGAGAGGTTGAACAGGCTAGTAATAGGGGTTGCGACAATTTCGGCGGCTAATTTTAGAAAGGGTCCAGATTGTGTAGCCCAGCTGATTTGTAGGGGTCCAGATTTTTCAGCTCTTTCAGAACATCAGCTGTCTTAATTTGTGTAAAGGAGAAGCGGGGGGGGGCATGGGCAAGTTGCAGCGGAGGGTGCAGAGCTGGTGGCCGGGGTAGTGGTAGCCAGGTGGAAAGCATGGCCAGCCGTAGCAAAATGCTTGTTGAAATTCTCGATTATTGTAGATTTATCAGTGGTGACAGTGTTTCCTAGCCTCAGTGCAGTGGGCAGTTGGGAGGAGGTGCTCTTATTCTCCATGGACTTTACAGTGTCCCAATACTTTTTTGCTACAGGATGCAAATTTCTGTTTGAAAGCCTTTGCTTTCCTAACTGCTTGTGTATATTGGTTCCTAACGTCCCTGAAAAGTTGCATATCGCGGGGGCTGTTCGATGCTAATGCAGTACGCCACAGGATGTTTTTGTGCTGGTCAAGGGCAGTCAAGTCTGAGGAGAACCAGGTGCTATATCTGTTCTTAGTTCTGAATTTTTTGAATGGGGCATGCTTATTTAAGATTGAGAGGAAAGCATTTTTAAAGAACAACCAGGCATCCTCTACTGACGAAATGAGGTCAATATCCATCCAGGACACACGGGCCAGGTCAATTAGAAAGGCCTGCTCGCTAAAGTGTTTTAGGGAGCGTTTGACAGTGATGAGGGGTGGTCGTTTGACCACGGACCCATTACGGACGCAGTGATCGCTGAGATCCTGGTTGAAGAGAGCGGAGGTGTATTTAGAGGGTAAATTTGTCAGGATGATATCTATGATGGTGCCCATGTTTACAGATTTTGGGTTGTACCTGGTAGGTTCGTTGATAATTTGTGTGAGATTGAGGAAATCTAGTTTAGATTGTAGGTTGGCCGGGGTGTTAAGCATATCCCAGTTTAGGTCACCAAGCAATACGAACTCTGAGGATAGATGGGGGGCGATCAGTTCACATATGGTGTCCAGGGCACAGCTCAGGGCTGAAGGGGGTCTGTAGCAAGCGACAACAGTGAGAGACTTATTTCTGGAAAGGTGGATTTTTAGAAGTAGAAGCTCAAACTGTTTGGGCACAGACCTGGATAGTATGATATAGCTCTGCAGGCTATCTCTACAGTAGATTGCAACCCCACCTCCTTTGGCAGTTCTATCGAGACTGAAAATGTTGTAGTTGGGGATGGACATTTCTGAATTTTTGGTGGCCTTCCTAAGCCAGGATTCAGACACTGCTAAAACATCAGGGTTGGCGGAGTGTGCTAATGCAGTGAATAACTCAAACTTAGGGAGGAGGCTTCGGATGTTAACGTGCAACAAACCAAGGCTTTTACAGTTACAGAAGTCAACAAATGATAACGCCTGGGGAGTAGGAGTGATACTGGGGGCTACAGGGCCTGGGTTAACCTCTACATCACCAGAGGAACAGAGGAGGAGTAGAATAAGGATACAGCTAAAGGCTTTAAGGACTGGTCTTCTAGTGCGTTGGGTACAGAGAAAAAAAGGGGGCAGATTTCCGGGCGTTTTAGAATAGATTCATGGCATTATGTACAGACAAGGATATGGAAGGATATGAGTACAATGGAGGTAAACCTAAGCGTTGGGTAACGATGAAAGAGATAGCATCACTGGAGGCACCGATTGAGTCGGTCTCCTCGTGTATGGGGGGTGGAACAAAGGAGCTGTCTAAGGCAGGTTGAGCTGGGCTGGGGGCTATACAGTGAAATAGTACATTTACATTTACATTTACGTCATTTAGCAGACGCTCTTATCCAGAGCGACTTAAAAATTGGTGCATTCACCTTATGATAGCCAGTGGGACAACCACTTTACAATTTATTTTTTAATAATTTCAAATGTTTTAATTCTTAATTTTTTGAGTATATTTATAATTTTCCTTTGTTTTATATATATATTTTTTGTATTTTTTGTATTATTTTTCATTAATTTATTATTTATCTTGTACTCAGAAATTGCAGCCCAAATAAATGCTTCAAAGAGTTCAAGTCACAGACTCATCTCAACGTCAACTGTTTAGAGGGAACTGTGTGTATCAGGCCTTCACGGTTGAATTACTGCAAAGAAACCACTACTAAAGGACACCAATAATAAGAAGAGACCTGCTTTGGCCAAGGAACACGAACATTGGACATTAGACCGGTGGAAATTTGTCAGCATATGTGGGAACTCCTTCAAAACTGTTGGAAAAGCATTCCAGGTGAAGCAGGTAGCTTAGTGGTTAAGAGTGTTGTGCCAGTAACCGAGAGGTCGCTGGTTCTAATCCCCGAACCGACTAGGTGAAAAATCTGTCGCTGTGCCCTTGAGCAAGACACTTAACTCTAATTGCTCCTGTAAGTCGCTCTGGACTAAAATGTAAATGTTAACTGGTTAAGAGAATGCCAAGAGTGTGGAAAGCTGTCATCATGACAAAGGGTGGCTATTTAAAGAATCTGAAATATAATTTGATTAACAATTTTTTGGTTACTAAATTATTCCGTATGTGTTCTTTCATATTTTTAATTGTAAAAATAAAGAAAAACCCTTGAATGGGTAGGTGTATCCAAACTTTTGACTGGTACTGTACATGCAACGACTTGTTCTACAAATCTTTGTATATTTATTGAGGCTACAAGACAGCTCTTTTCATTATTTTGTCTACAACATATTTTTATTAGCTTATATAATTGTAAAATATGGACCTTGTAGCTGTCATAAGGGCATGAAATCAGCTGAAGGCAAGGCACCGCAGCCATTGCTAGCTAGCCAACGCTACCAGCTAGCAGTACTGTAGCAACTAAATACAATATAATATTAGCCAGCTACATTCGTTCGCAGCGACGCCGTTTTTCAAACAAAGTCAACACCGCAGCGATTGCTAGCTAGCCAACGCTACCAGCTAGCAGTACTGTAGCAACTAATTACAATATAATTTTAGCCAGCTACATTCGTTCGCAGCGACGCCGTTTTTCAAACAAAGTCAACACAGCAGCCATTGCTAGCTAGCCAACACTACCAGCTAGCAGTACTGTAGCAACTAAATACAATATCATTTTAGCCAGCTACATTCGTTCGCAGCGACGCCGTTTTTCAAACAAAGTCAACACCACAGCCATTGCTAGCTAGCCAACACTACCAGCTAGCAGTACTGTAGCAGCTAAATACAATATAATTTTAGTCAATGAGAATTTTGCAACATAAAGCTTCCCTTTCTGAACATTCGAGATGTGTAGTCC
Organism: Coregonus lavaretus; assembly: GCF_964263955.1. NCBI lineage: Eukaryota > Metazoa > Chordata > Actinopteri > Salmoniformes > Salmonidae > Coregonus > Coregonus lavaretus. Next base: position 19,562,760 of record NC_140017.1, read on the forward strand.
ACTTGTGTAGCTAGCATGACTGACTTTGTGCTAGCTAGCCAACGTTTAATTATTGCTGCGTTATGAAAGGAACTAGACACGGACACGAATTATCTGTTTAGTGTGTTAACACACTATTGGTAGTTTGTTGTAACCAAGTATTGGTGCTAAACCGTGTGTTTTTGGATGCTAGCATGCTAGTTAGATATGGCGTCAAAGGATACGGTGCCCTGGGTGGTTTTCATGGAAGAATACTGTACCAAGTTAGCTAGCTGAATAAAGTAAGTTAGAGTCTATTCCTAGAAACATTGAACCGCTGTAGTTTACAACAATTATAATTTCTAAAGTGGAAGTTGGGAGAGTTATATTCGGGTGTTTCAGTGAAACAATTATAGTTTCTGAGGTGGAAGTTGGGAGAGTTATATTTGGGAGTTGTGGTGAGGGAGCCCCCGCTCTCTCCTTTCCCAGATGTTTAGTTCATTTCATTCCGATCTCCTCTGCATTATTGTAGCCATTTGCTGCAGCCTGTCAACTTTGCCTCTGCCTATCCCTGTTCTCTCCTCTCCGCACAGGCTACACAAACGCCTCACACCGCGTGGCTGCTGCCTCTCTAACCTGGTGGTCCCTGCACGCACCACCCACCTGGAGTTCCAGGTCTCGGGCAGCCTCTGAACTGCCGTTCTGCTGCCAACAAGGCAGAGTTCATCCCAGCCTATGCTACCCTCCAGTCCCTCGACTTCTTGGCGCTGACGGAAACATGGATTACCACTGAAAACACTGCTACTCCTACTGCTCTCTCCTCGTCTGACCATGTGTTCTCGCATACCCCGAGAGCATCTGGTCAGCGGGGTGGTGGCACAGGAATCCTCATCTCTCCCAAGTGGACATTCTCAATTTTTCCCCTAACCCATCTGTCTATCTCCTCATTTGAATTCCATGCTGTCACAGTCACTAGCCCATTTAAGCTTAATATCCTTGTCATCTATCGCCCTCCAGGTTCCCTTGGAGAGTTCATCAATGAGCTTGACGCCTTGATAAGTTCCTTTCCTGAGGATGGCTCACCCCTCACAGTTCTGGGGGATTTCAACCTCCCTACGTCTACATTTGACTAATTTCTCTCTGCCTCCTTCTTTCCACTCCTCTCCTCTTTTGACCTCACCCTCTCACCGTCCCCCCCTACTCACAAGGCAGGCAATACGCTTGACCTCATCTTTACTAGTTGCTGTTCTTCTACTAATCTCACTGCAACTCCCCTCCATGTCTCCGACCACTACTTTGTATCCTTTTCTCTCTCGCTCTCCTCCAACACTACTCACTCTGCCCCTACACAGATGGTAATGCGTCGCCGCAACCTTCGCTCTCTCTCTCCCGCTACTCTCTCCTCTTCCATCCTATCATCTGTTCCCTCTGCTCAATCCTTCTCCCTCCAATCTCCTGATTCTGCCTCCTCAACCCTCCTCTCCTCCCTTTCTGCATCCTTTGACTCTCTATGTCCCCTATCCTTCCGGCCGGCTCGGTCCTCCCCTCTAGCTCCGTGGCTTGATGACTCATTGCGAGCTCACAGAACAGAGCTCCGGGCAGCTGAGCGGAAATGGAAGAAAACTAGACTCCCTGCGGACCTGGCATCTTTTCACTCCCTCCTCTCTACATTTTCTTCATCTGTTTCTGCTGCTAAGGCCACTTTCTACCACTCTAAATTCCAAGCATCTGCCTCTAACCCTAGGAAGCTCTTTGCAACATTCTCCTCCCTGCTGAATCCCCCCCCCCCCCCCCCCCCCCTCCTCCTTCTCTGTGGATGACTTTGTCAACCACTTTGAAAAGAAGGTTGACGACATCCGATCCTCGTTTGTTAAGTCAAATGACACTGCTGGTCCTGCTCACACTGCCCTACCCTATGCTTTAACTTCTTTCTCCCCTCTCTCTCCAGATAAAATCTTGCGACTTGTGACTGCAGGCCGCCCAACAACCTGCCCGCTTGACCCTATCCCCTCCTCTCTTCTCTAGACCATCTCCGGTGACCTTCTCCCCTACCTCACCTCGCTGATCAACTCATCCTTGACCGCTGGCTATGTCCCTTCCGTCTTCAAGAGAGCGAGAGTTGCACCCCTTCTCAAAAAACCAACACTCGATCCCTCTGATGTCAACAACTACAGACCAGTATCCCTTCTTTCTTTTCTTTCCAAAACTATTGAGAGTGCCGTCTTTAGCCAACTCTCTTGCTATCTCTCTCAGAATGACCTTCTTGATCCAAACAAGTCAGGTTTCAAGACTGGTCATTCAACTGAGACTGCTCTTCTCTGTATCACGGAGGCTCTCCGCACTGCTAAAGCTAACTCTCTCTCCTCTGCTCTTGTCCTTCTAGACCTGTCTGCTGCCTTTGATACTGTGAACCATCAGATCCTCCTCTCCACCCTCTCCGAGCTGGGCATCTCCGGCGCGGCTCACTCTTGGATTGCGTCCTACCTGACCGGTCGCTCCTACCAAGTGGCGTGGCGAGAAGCTGTCTCCGCACCACGTGCTCTCACCACTGGTGTTCCCCAGGGCTCAGTTCTAGGCCCTCTCCTATTCTCGCTATACACCAAGTCACTTGGCTCTGTCATATCCTCACATGGCCTCTCCTATCATTGCTATGCTGACGATACACAACTAATCTTCTCCTTTCCCCCTTCTGATAACCAGGTGGCGAATCGCATCTCTGCATGTCTGGCAGACATATCAGTATGGATGACGGATCACCACCTCAAGCTGAACCTTGGCAAAACGGAGCTGCTCTTCCTCCCGGGGAAGGACTGCCCGTTCCATGATCTCGCCATCACGGTTGACAACTCCGTTGTGTCCTCCTCCCAGAGTGCGAAGAGCCTTGGCGTGACCCTGGACAACACCCTGTCGTTCTCCGCTAACATCAAGGCGGTGACCCGATCCTGTAGGTTCATACTCTACAACATTCGGAGAGTACGACCCTGCCTTACACAGGAAGCGGCACAGGTCCTAATCCAGGCACTTGTCATCTCCCGTCTGGATTACTGCAACTCGCTGTTGGCTGGGCTCCCTGCCTGTGCCATTAAACCCCTACAACTCATCCAGAATGCCGCAGCCCGTCTGGTGTTCAACCTTCCCAAGTCTCTCACGTCACCCCGCTCCTCCGCTCACTCCACTGGCTTCCAGTTGAAGCTTACATCTGTTACAAGACCATGGTGCTTGCCTATGGAGCTGTGAGGGGAACGGCACCTCCATACCTTCAGGCTCTGATCAGTCCCTACACCCAAACGAGGGCATTGCGTTCATCCACCTCTGGCCTGCTGGCTCCCCTTCCTCTGCGGAAGCATAGTTCCCGCTCAGCCCAGTCAAAACTGTTCGCTGCTCTGGCACCCCAATGGTGGAACAAGCTCCCTCACGACGCCGGACAGCGGAGTCACTCACCACCTTCCGGAGACATTTGAAACCCCACCTCTTTAAGGAATACCTGGGATAGGATAAAGTAATCCTTCTACCCCCCCAAAATTTTTTTTTTAAATTGTAAAGTGGTTATCCCACTGGCTATAAGGTGAATGCACCACTTTGTAAGTCGCTCTGGATAAGAGCGTCTGCTAAATGACGTAAATGTAAATGTAAATGTAAGTTGAAGTCTTCAGAGAGTAGATTTATTTACAGGTCTTGGTGACCCAATGATGAAAGCGTCATATCATACAGAATATACAAGTAGTTTCATCAAATATACAGGGGTAATAGCCCAAAGAAAATAGCCTCAGTATCATGTTTAACCTGTCCTATCTGAATGGACACCGGTAGATGGCAAGACTGTACACACTCCCCTTGAGAAACCAAATCGAATCTGTCTAACAATTGGCAATTACGTCCAATAAACTGGTTCTACAATGTAAAATACAATTTCCACATCCATTGTTACATTGGTACATTCGTCTTAATCAGATTTAATGATTATTAATGATATTTCAACACCATACATACATGGAACAATCATTTTCTCTTATTCAACATTCTTCTGACTCCAAAGCGTGGAGCGCAGGTCACATAGCCTATTTCTAGGCTACGTGACTCTCCACTGGCGGGAGTTTGGAGAGTGCAAGTGAAGAGCCTCGCTTATGGTGCATTTTTCAAATGCAAGCTTCATAAGGTGTGCACGCTCCTATTACGCACAACAAAAATGACAGAGACTAGGACACAGACAAATGGAACTTCGACATAACTCGGAAAATATGAACAAAGGAAACCATACATTGAATTAAATAAACCTACCTCATGAGTCTTGCGAATGTTCATCTGCACTATAAACATCACGCCCACTCAGAGAAGGGTAAGAAAAGGTTGGTTATAAAATGTAAATGGATTGTAGGCCTATCAAACATGAAACAGAAATGTCTATGTGTTGCAGTAAACGGTACGGAGATGGAATGATGAAATGCTAGCAATTATTGTAGTATTAGATGCAGGGGCGCAACTTTCACTCGGGACGGGGGGGACACATCCCCCTCACATTCTGAAATTGCATTTTTATCCCCCCCCCCCCAGTTTTATCATTGGAATGTGATACAAAACGAGATTACGGTGTGCTTTAGGACCATGCGGACGCCTCCGAGCGGTCGGGTAGGCTGTTTGGAGTGTTTATCAGACTCAATAAAATAATATATTAAAAAAATAAGTGTTGTTTAGTGTTGTGTTGTGTAGTGGCTTTGCTGGCATGCATCCAAAAAAGTGGTTGAGTTTGCCCTACCAAGATTTGCATGCTAAAATCGTCACTGGGTGTTTCCTTTGTGAATATTTGTGGTACATTTTGTCAAATATAATTGCAGCAAATGCTAGCTGGTTATTCAGTGTGTCTGGGGGTGTGTTATGTATTTTGTACAGCACCTCCCTTACCACAAAAGATTGCCATTTTGAAACTGCAGTAAAGGTGCAGTAACTGCAGTCGATTGGTATTTTGGGCGCAGTAATTGCAGAATAACTGCAGTGTAGCTCAGTTGGTAGAGCATGGCGCTTGCAATGCCAGGGTTGTGGGTTCGATTCCCAAGGGGGGCCAGTATGAAAAAAACAAAAAAAAAACATGTATGCACTCACTAACTGTAAGTCGCTCTGGATAAGAGCGTCTGCTAAATGACAAAAATGTAAACTGCAGTTATACTGCACTCTAACTGCAGTTACACTGCAAAATTACTGCAGTAAAAAAAACTGTTACTTTGGATGCAGTATTTGCCACATACTGCACTCTGACTGCAATTTAAGTTGCAGATGTTCACGAGAGGCTGGACAAGTATAGGAGGGAGCGAAGGTACTCACACTCATCTAAGTTGGACCCAGCCATCACAACATTGAAGCGAGAGGTTAGTGCTTTCACACCTCCCACCATGCCTGCTGTTAGACCCGTCACTGTACCGCCTTCCCCAGCCCAGGCTACTCAGGGCTCCGCTGAGGCGATGGACCGTATCATTGCAATGCTAGTGTGTGCTGGAGCAGAGGCCACAACAGTCTAACAGTCAGTTCCAAAAAGGGAATAGGAACAAAGTGAGGTCTTATGGGCCATGTGAAGTGTGTGGGAATACTGGACACAATACTCACTTTCACTGCAGGGCCAATCACCTCTGCTTTCTCTGTCATGCAGCTGGCCATGCACGCTCTCAGTGCCCCAAGGCCGCAGCTCTGAGCCCAGCTGGTGGAGTACCCAAAGTAACCAAGCTCATAGCTGAGTACCAGTCCATCTTTTCCAGGCATTAGTTGGATTGTGGAAAAGCTACTGGCTGTTTTCATCGCATCCGACTCAGTGACGAGAAACCCTTTTGGATGCCATACCGACACCTTTCACCTAATCAGTATGAGAAGCTCAAGCAAGCATTGAATTAGATGGAAGAACGTGAAATCATAAGGAAGTCTATTAGTGAGTTCGCCTCACCCCTTTTCCTTGTCTGGAAGAAGTCTGGAGACCTGAGACTCTGTACTGACTTTCATTGGCTCAATGTTCGTACCATCAAAGACGCTCACCCACTCACTCACCAGGCTGACGCGCTGGCTACTTTAGGTGGAAATGCCTTTTTCTCCACGATGGACCTTATCTCTGGCTACTACAATGTGGAAATACATCAGGATGACCAGAGATTCACAGCCTTTACATCGACATTTGGATTGTATGAATACAACCGTATGCCACAGGGGTTATCTAATAGTTATGCAACATTCATGAGGATGATGCTAAATATCTTCGGGGATCAGAACTTTCTTAGCCTGCTGTGTTACCTTGATGATGTCTTCGTCTATGCGCCCACTGAAGACCTGGCTTTGCAGTGACTAGAAATGGTCTTTGAATGTCTGATATTACGTATTTTATACAGGATTAGTTAATGTTTGATAATTGAGAGCTGCATAAGGATTTGGAGGATGAGGACATTCCATGTATTTATTTCTGTCACTGGTGGGTGCCAGAAGGTATGCGGACCAAGATAGCTGGGGGGCCACTGGTGCTAATCTTAGAATGAGTATGTGATGGAATATCCTGACTAGGGTGCAACACGATTTCATATAGGGTGATCCTCTATATGTGGCGAGGAGTGACACTCAATAATGGTTGGCAACTGTTGGATAGAATTAGCTTGCAAACAAGTATATAAGCTAAGAGATTTCCTTTGTTCAGTTAGTTCATATAGCAGTGGGCCACCCACGGGCCGTTTGCTATGTGAACCCGGTACCGCAATATTAAACACTTTGAATCAACTCTCCATGTACAGTTGAAGTCGGAAGTTTACATACACCTAAGCCAAATACATTTAAACTCAGTTTTTCACAATTCCTGACATTTAATCCTAGTAAAATGTCCCTGTCTTAGGTCAGTTAGGATCACCACTTTAATTTAAGAATGTGAAATGTCAGAATAATAGTAGAGAGAATGATTTATTTCAGCTTTTATTTCTTTCATCACATTCCCAGTGGGTCAGAAGTTTACATACCCTCAAATAGTATTTGGTAGCATTGCCTTTCAATTGTCTAACTTCGGTCAAACGTTTTGGGTAGCCTTCCACAAGCTTCCCACAATAAGTTGGGTGAATTCTGGCCCATTTCTCCTGACAGAGCTGGTATAACTGAGTCAGGTTTGTAGGCCTCCTTGCTCGCACACGCTTTTTCAGTTCTGCCCACACATTTTATATAGGATTGAGGTCAGGGCTTTTTGATGGCCACTCCAATACCTTTTGCGACCAAGCTTTAACTTCTTGACTGATGTCTTGAGATGTTGCTTCAATATATCCACATAATTTTCCTTCCTCATGATGCCATCTGTTTTGAGAAGTGCACCAGTCCCTCCTGCAGCAAAGCACCCCCACAGCATGATGCTGCCACCTCCGTGCTTCACGGTTGGGATGGTGTTCTTCGGCTTGCAAGCAACCCCCATTTTCCTCCAAACATAACGATGGTCATTATGGCCAAACAGTTATATTTTTGTTTCATCAGACCAGAGGACATTTCTCCAAAAAGTACAATCTTTTCCCCATGTGCAGTTGCAAACCGTAGTCTGGCTTTTTATGACGGTTTTGGAGCAATGGCTTCTTCCTTGCTGAGTGGCCTTTCAGGTTATGTCGATATAGGACTTGTTTTACTGTGGATATACAGTGGGGAAAAAAGTATTTAGTCAGCCACAAATTGTGCAAGTTCTCCCACTTAAAAAGATGAGAGAGGCCTGTAATTTTCATCATAGGTACACGTCAACTATGACAGACAAATTGAGAAAAAAGAATCCAGAAAATCACATTGTAGGATTTTTAATGAATTTATTTGCAAATTATGGTGGAAAAAAAGTATTTGGTCAATAACAAAAGTTTCTCAATACTTTGTTATATACCCTTTGTTGGCAATGACACAGGTCAAACGTTTTCTGTAAGTCTTCACAAGGTTTTCACACACTGTTGCTGGTATTTTGGCCCATTCCTCCATGCAGATCTCCTCTAGAGCAGTGATGTTTTGGGGCTGTCACTGGGCAACACGGACTTTCAACTCCCTCCAAAGATTTTCTATGGGGTTGAGATCTGGAGACTGGCTAGGCCACTCCAGGACCTTGAAATGCTTCTGACGAAGCCACTCCTTCGTTGCCCGGGCGGTGTGTTTGGGATCATTGTCATGCTGAAAGACCCAGCCACGTTTCATCTTCAATGCCCTTGCTGATGGAAGGAGGTTTTCACTCAAAATCTCACGATACATGGCCCCATTCATTCTTTCCTTTACACGGATCAGTCGTCCTGGTCCCTTTGCAGAAAAACAGCCCCAAAGCATGATGTTTCCATCCCCATGCTTCACAGTAGGTATGGTGTTCTCTGGATGCAACTCAGCATTCTTTGTCCTCCAAACACGACGAGTTGAGTTTTTACCAAAAAGTTCTATTTTGGTTTCATCTGACCATATGACATTCTCCCAATCCTCTTCTGGATCATCCAAATGCACTCTAGCAAACTTCAGATGGGCCTGGACATGTACTGGCTTAAGCAGGGGGACACGTCTTGCACTGCAGGATTTGACTCCCTGGCGGCGTAGTGTGTTACTGATGGTAGGCTTTGTTACTTTGGTCCCAGCTCTCTGCAGGTCATTCACTAGGTCCCCCCGTGTGGTTCTGGGATTTTTGCTCACCGTTCTTGTGATCATTTTGACCCCACGGGGTGAGATCTTGTGTGGAGCCCCAGATCGAGGGAGATTATCAGTGGTCTTGTATGTCTTCCATTTCCTAATAATTGCTCCCACAGTTGATTTCTTCAAACCAAGCTGCTTACCTATTGCAGATTCAGTCTTCCCAGCCTGGTGCAGGTCTACAATTTTGTTTCTGGTGTCCTTTGACAGCTCTTTGGTCTTGGCCATAGTGGAGTTTGGAGTGTGACTGTTTGAGGTTGTGGACAGGTGTCTTTTATACTGATAACAAGTTCAAACAGGTGCCATTAATACAGGTAACGAGTGGAGGACAGAGGAGCCTCTTAAAGAAGAAGTTACAGGTCTGTGAGAGCCAGAAATCTTGCTTGTTTGTAGGTGACCAAATACTTATTTTCCACCATAATTTGCAAATAAATTCATTAAAAATCCTACAATGTGATTTTCGGGATTTTTTTTCTCAATTTGTCTGTCATAGTTGATGTGTACCTATGATGAAAATTACAGGCCTCTCTCATCTTTTTAAGTGGGAAAACTTGCACAATTGGTGGCTGACTAAATACTTTTTTTCCCCACTGTAGATACTTTGCTGCTGTTCTGGGATTGATTTGCACTTTTCGCACCAAAGTACGTTCATCTCTAGGAGACAGAACGCGTCTCCTTCTTGAGCGGTATGACGGCTGCGTCGTCCCATGGTGTTTATACTTGTGTACTATTGTTTGTACAGATGAACGTGGTACCTTCAGGTGTTTGGAGGTCTACAATTTTTTTTCTGAGGTCTTGGCTGATTTCTTTTGATTTTCGCATGATGTCAAGCAAAGAGGCACTGAGTTTGAAGGTAGGCCTTGAAATACATCCACAGGTACACCTCCAATTGACTCAAATGATGTCATTAAGCCTATCAGAAGCTTCTAAAGCCATGACATTATTTTCTGGAATTTTCCAAGCTGTTTAAAGGCACAGTCAACTTAGTGTATGTAAACTTCTGACCCACTGGAATTGTGATACAGTGCATTATAAGTGAAATAATCTGTCTGTAAACAATTGTTGGAAAAATGACTTGTGTCATGCACAAAGTAGATGTCCTAACCGACTTGCCAAAACTATAGTTTGTTAACAAGAAATGTGTGGAGTGGTTGAAAAACTAGTTTTAAGTGTATGTAAACTTCCGACTTCAACTGTAAGTGTTTTAACTATTCTCTTGCATCCTGAACTCCTCGATACCAGAAAACTCATCATAACAATGTCTCAAGGCTCACAACCTGAAGTTGGCCCCAGAAAAAGTGTCACTTTTTCACAGAGGTATGTGATGTTCTTGGGGCATATCATCAGTGCGGATGGCTAGCTACAGATCCTGAGAAAGTGAAGGCCATTGCAGGCGTGACGGAAGCTGACCTGATGGAAGACGGTACTGACATCCCCTCTCAGAAGAAATTGGAGTCATTCCTCTGGATGGAGGTGTATTACCAACAGTTAATTGAAGGCTGCTCGACCATCGCAAAGCCTCTCTTTGGGTTGACAACTGGGCACAAGGCTCCACTCTGCAAGATGAAGAAGCGACACTCACCTGTCAGGAAGCTGATAGCAGCTGACTGTGCTATCCCAGGTACAAAAAGGGGGATCTACAGCGAGACCAATAGCCTTCGTGAGCAAGTCACTCAGTTATGCGCAGTCGAGGTATCCTGCACAAAAGCTTGAGTTCTTTGCCATGAAATGGGCTATCTGCGATAAGTTCCACCATTGGCTACGGGGGCAGCAATTCACCGTATGGACAGATAACAATCCCTTGACATACATTCGGACAAAAGCAAAGCTTGATGCTTGTGAGCAGAGATGGGTTGCCAAGCTGGCACCGTACAAGTTTGACATCAAGTACATCCCTGGTCCCAAAAACTTTGTTGCAGATGCCCTGAGCAGAGAGAGTACTTCATACGACCCAGTTCCGTACGAGACATTACTAACCGAAGCTAATGCTGTGCGCACAGACCAAGTGCAAGATGTGTTTCGCTGGTCCACCCATCCCTTTGACAAAGCCTTTAACACCAACGAGGTAGTCATTAACTGCCAGACTGCTGTTGACACCCCATCTGGTGCTTTATCAAGACAGGAAGTTGCTGCTGTTCTTCACTCACACAGGCGCTGGGTGGAGGATGTGAGTTCCCGTGCACTGCTGTTGCCACAGCTTCCACAGGCTGTGATGCCATCAGAGCAGTCCGATGTCGATGTGCTGCCACAAGACCAACTGTTGAGTAAGCAGCGTGATGACGACGTGATGAGCAGAGTGATCTTCTTTGTGGAGCGGGGATGAAGACTGTCACGGAGAGAACGTCCTCACGTGTCTGTCGAGGTTCTGCGTCTTCTCAGAAGTTGGAATAAGTTGACCATAAAGATGGGTGTATTGTATCGCGTTTCGAAGAACGTGGTTACAAAGAGGAAAGCTTACCTGTATGTGGTCCTAGTCTCCATGAGAGCCATGGTGTTGAAGGGTGTCCATGATGAAGCTGGCCACCAGAGACAACAGAGGACTATGTACCTGACAAGACAGAGGTTCTTCTGGCATGGTCTGGAGAGGGATGTTAAGGAGTATGTGCGGTGCTGCAGGAGATGCGTCGTGAACAAGACTCCTGATCCGGAGGCCAGAGCTCCGCTGGAGAGTATAATCACAACTGAGCCTCTCAACCTAGTGTGCATTAACTTTTGGTCTGCAGAAGATTCCACAAACAAGTCCCTGGATGTGCTCGTTGTTACTGACCACTTCACCAAATTGGCTCATGCCTTCTTGTGTCCGAACCAGTCTGCTAAGTCTGTGGCTCATCAGTTATGGAACAACTACTTCTGTGTCTACGGGTTACCTCACGGTATACACTCAGATCACGGAGCCAACTTGGAGAGTACTCTAATCGCAGAGCTCTTGAGCGTTGCAGGCGTCCAGAAGTCCCACACCATGCCATACCATCTGATGGGCAATGGGTCCTGTGAAAGGCTGAATAGGACATTGGGAAACATGACCTGGGCTCTGCCGGCGAGAGCAAAGCACAGATGGCCTCAGGCTCTGAAGTCTCTCACGTATGCATACAACTGTACAATCCATGAGACCACAGGCTTTGCCGATTTCCTGCAGTGGATGATGATGATGATAGTGATGCTGAGTACAGAACAAAGGTGTGGGTGTCGGAGCTGCCCTCAGAAGGAACAGGTGACACGAGCCTGGAGGATGATGTGTGATCCTTGGATGCTCAGGACATTTCACATCTTGATTCTGTTCCAGATGTATCGTGTTACGGAGGGGGTCGCAGTTCCGGAGCGACCCACTAGGTGTCCTCCTCCGACAATCTTAGGCACCTCCTCACTCACAGTCTGGACTAATCATGATCCTATTGGTGTCACCTGTGTCTACCTGTTCACCTGTGTATTTATGCCCTCACTTCCCTGTGTTCCCTTGCTCAGTTTTCTCTGCTAGTTTCTCGATGCCAAGCAGTACGAATCAGTGTCTGATCACGAGGCGTATGTACAGATACTTGAGAAGTGTTCTCCCTGTTTCATTGTTGTTTCAGTCGTAGTTAGTATTTCGTATTTTTGCTGTCAGCCTGTTTTTGGAGACCAATTTGCTCCTCATTTATTTTATCGCGAAAAGTCCGTTATTTTGTATCCTGGATTTGGGACCACCAGTAAAGATCCTTGTTTCACCATCTCTGCCTACTGCCTACTGTCTATCCTGCACCGCACCTGGGTCACACCTCACACCAACCCTTACAGTATCGTAGCCTGAGGTCCTGCCTCAATCAGAGTCCTCGAGACTCTGGCTCAGAACTTAACAGTGTAGTGAGTGAGCACACTGACCAGTCTCCTTCTGACCATCCCCATACTGACCTACCAAACTCTGACCATTCCTTACCTGACCAGTTACACACTGACTGTGTTGACGCACCCACCATCACCACAGCACACGACACTGTCACCCCTTGTGTAGTTGAAGGTTCTCTGGGTCGTATTAGGTTAAGGGCAGGAAGACTACTTCAACCAGTGTCGAGATTTATTGAGATTAGTAATCAGCAGAGAGTTAGAGATTGAAAGGTTTTCATACCTATGTGAAGGTGAAGTCATCGGGTGAAGTTGTGTCTCTCTCTGGCGGGAGGTAAGCTTGGCTTATATGGCTTATATGGTGTCGAGTAAAGCTTAAACCATGTATTTAGATTGTAGTTAGGTATTGTAGGTAGTCATCGTAGGTTATTGTAGTTATCGTAGGTTATTGTATGTAATTATTCTAGGTAAGTATTGTATTCGGCTGAGCCCGGTGAAGCACGAGGCTAGCTAACCCACTACCTGGACTAGCTAGCGGGTAGCTACTGGTAACTATTAGCAACTGTGTATAGTTGATTCACGCTTGAGAGTACCTGTAATTACGCCAGCTAGCTGCCTACCATTCAGCTGTTTTTCTAACCTCATTGTCTGAAGCGTTAACGTTAGGTAGTTAGTAGCTACTGTGCTCGAAATGTAGCTAGCTTGTTGCTACCTGGATAGCTAACTAAACAATAGCTGGAACGACCTAGCGAATAGATGCAAACTGGCTGAGTCGATTCAGTGGCTAGCTTTGCCCTTGGCTAGCTAACAGTAGCTGCTAGGGGTAAGTAACCTACATTTGTGTTTTGTTTTTACATACTGGTAACCAGAGTCGTTCAAGGGAATTCGGGACATGGGTGACTAGTTAACGTTAGCTTGGCTCTCTCTGTGTGTTCGTTCCGTGGGAGGAGGTTTTTTTTCGTTGGCAGAAAGCAATGGCTAGCTAGTATGCTAACTATTCTAGCTAACTAACTGGCTGAATAAGTTGACGTCGGACTCGCTCAAGCTGTCGGGACTAACCCAGAACATTACACAACGATAGACATGGACACGAATGATCTGCTTGGCTTGTTGACACACTGGTGGTTTGTTGTGGCCGAGTATTGGTGCTAATCCATGTTGTTGGAGGCTGGCATGCTAGTTGGCTGTGGCATCATAGGATTCGATGCCCTGGACGGTTTTCACGGAAGAATACTGTACCAAGTTAGCTAGCTGAATAAACTAAGCTAGTCTATTCCTAGAAAACATTGAACCGCTGTAGTTTACAACAATTATAGTTTCTGAGGTGGAAGTTGGGAGAGTCATATTTGGGTGTTTCAGTGTAACGTAAGTGAGGGAGGCCCCGCTCTCTCGCTTTCCCAGATGTTTAGTTCATTTCATTCCGATCTCCTTTGCATTATTGTAGCCATTTTCTGTAGCCTGTCAACTATGCGTCTGTCTATCCCGGTTCTCTCCTCTCCGCACAGGCTATACAAACGCCTCACACCGCATGGCTGCTGCCACTCTAACCTGGTGGTCCCTGCACGCATGACCCACGTGGAGTTCCAGGTCTCCGGCAGCCTCTGGAACTGCCGTTCTGCAGCCAACAAGGCAGAGTTCATCTCAGCCTATGCTACCCTCCAGTCCCTCGACTTCTTGGCGCTGACGGAAACATGGATTACCACTGAAAACACTGCTACTCCTACTGCTCTCTACTCGTCTGACCATGTGTTCTCGCATACCCCGAGAGCATCTGGTCAGCGGGGTGGTGGCACAGGAATCCTCATCTCTCCCAAGTGGACATTCTCTCTTTTTCCCCTGACCCATCTGTCTATCTCCTCATTTGAATTCCATGCTGTCACAGTCGCTAACCCATTCAAGCTTAACATCCTTATCATCTATCGCCCTCCAGGTTCCCTTGGAGAGTTCATCAATGAGCTTGACGCCTTGATAAGTTCCTTTCCTGAGGATGGCTCACCCCTCACAGTTCTGGGTGACTTTAACCTCCCTACGTCTACCTTTGACTCATTTCTCTCTGCCTCCTTCTTTCCACTCCTCTCCTCTTTTGACCTCACCCTCTCACCGTTCCCCCCTACTCACAAGGCAGGCAATACGCTTGACCTCATCATTACTAGATGCTGTTCTTCTAATAATCTCACTGTAACTCCCCTCCAAGTTTCCGACCACTACTTTGTATCCTTTTCTCTCTCGCTCTCCTCCAACACTACTCACTCTGCCCCTACTCAGATGGTAATGCGCCGTCGCAACCTTTGCTCTCTCTCTCCCGCTACTCTCTCATCTTCTATCCTATCATCTCTTCCCTCTGCTCAATCCTTCTCCCTCCAATCTCCTGATTCTGCCTCCTCAACCCTCCTCTTCTCCCTTTCTGCATCCTTTGACTCTCTATGTCCCCTATCCTCCCAGCCGGCTCGGTCCTCCCCTCCTGCTCCGTGGCTTGACGACTCATTGCGAGCTCACAGAACAGGGCTCCGGGCAGCCGAGCGGAAATGGAGGAAAACTAGACTCCCTGCGGACCTGGCATCTTTTCACTCCCTCCTCTCTACATTTTCTTCCTCTGTTTCTGCTGCTAAAGCCACTTTCTACCACTCTAAATTCCAAGCATCTGCCTCTAACCCTAGGAAGCTCTTTGTCACCTTCTCCTCCCTGCTGAATCCTCCTCCCCCCCCCCCTCCTCCCTCTCTGTAGATGACTTCATCAACCATTTTGAAAAGAAGGTTGACGACATTCGATCCTCATTTGTTAAGTCAAATGACACTGCTGGTCCTGCTCACACTGCCCTACCCTATGCTTTGACTTCTTTCTCCCCTCTCTCTCCAGATGAAATCTTGCGACTTGTCACAGCCGGCCGCCCAACAACCTGCCCGCTTGACCCTATCCCCTCCTCTCTTCTCCAGACCATTTCCGGAGACCTTCTCCCTTACCTCACCTCGCTCATCAACTCATCCTTGACCGCTGGCTATGTCCCTTCCGTCTTCAAGAGAGCAGGAGTTGCACCCCTTCTCAAAAAACCTACACTCGATCCCTCCGATGTCAACAACTACAGACCAGTATCCCTTCTTTATTTTCTCTCCAAAACTCTTGAGCGTGCCGTCTTTAGCCAACTCTCTTGCTATCTCTCTCAGAATGACCTTCTTGATCCAAACCAGTCAGGTTTCAAGACTGGTCATTCAACTGAGACTGCTCTTCTCTGTGTCACAGAGGCTCTCCGCACTGCTAAAGCTAACTCTCTCTCCTCTGCTCTTGTCCTTCTAGACCTGTCTGCTGCCTTTGATACTGTGAACCATCAGATCACCCTCTCCACCCTCTCCGAGTTGGGCATCTCCCGCGCGGCTCACTCTTGGATTGCGTCCTACCTGACAGGTCGCTCCTACCAAGTGGTGTGGCGAGAATCTGTCTCCGCACCACGTGCTCTCATCACTGGTGTCCCCCAGGGCTCAGTTCTAGGCCCTCTCCTATTCTCGCTATACACCAAGTCACTTGGCTCTGTCATATCCTCACATGGCCTCTCCTATCATTGCTACGCAGACGACACACAACTAATCTTCTCCTTTCCCCCTTCTGATAACCAGGTGGCGAATCGCATCTCTGCATGTCTGGCAGACATATCAGTGTGGATGATGGATCACCACCTCAAGCTGAACCTCGGCAAGACGGAGCTGCTCTTCCTCCCGGGGAAGGACTGCCCGTTCCATGATCTCGCCATCACGGTTGACAACTCCGTTGTGTCCTCCTCCCAGAGTGCAAAGAGCCTTGGTGTGACCCTGGACAACACCCTGTCGTTCTCAGCTAACATCAAGGCGGTGACCCGATCCTGTAGGTTCATTACATTTTTACATTTTAGTCATTTAGCAGACGCTCTTATCCAGAGTGACTTACAGTTAGTGAGTGCATACATAATTTTGTTTGAGTATATTTTTTTGTTGTTTTTTGTTTTTCATACCCCCCCTTGGGAATCGAACCCACAACCCTGGCGTTGCAAACACCATGATCTACCAACTGAGCTACATCCCTGCCGGCCATTCCCTCCCCTACCCTGGACGACGCTGGGCCAATTGTGCGGCACCCCATAGGTCTCCCGGTCAGGGCCGGCTACGACAGAGCCTGGATTCGAACAAGGATCTCTAGTGGCACAGCTAGCACTGCGATGCAGTGTCTTAGACCACTGCGCCACTCGGGAGACCTATGGGGCGGCGCACAATTGGCCCAGCGTCGTCCAGGGTAGGGGAGGGAATGGCCGGCAGGGATGTAGCTCAGTTGGTAGAGCATGGTGTTTGCAACGCCAGGGTTGTGGGTTCGATTCCCAAGGGGGGTATGAAAAAAAAATGCTCTACAACATTCGGAGAGTACGACCCTGCCTTACACAGGAAGCGGCACAGGTCCTAATCCAGGCACTTGTCATCTCCCGTCTGGATTACTGCAACTCGCTGTTGGCTGGGCTCCCTGCCTGTGCCATTTAACCCCTACAACTCATCCAGAATGCCGAAGCCCGTCTGGTGTTCAACCTTCACAAGTTCTCTCACGTCACGCCGCTCCTCCGCACACTCCACTGGCTTCCAGTTGAAGCTCGCATCTGCTACAAGACCATGGTGCTTGCCTACGGAGCTGTGAGGGGAACGGCACCTCCGTACCTTCAGGCTCTGATCAGTCCCTACACCCAAACGAGGGCATTGCGTTCATCCACCTCTGGCCTGCTGGCCCCCCTACCTCTGCGGAAGCACAGTTCCCGCTCAGCCCAGTCAAAACTGTTCGCTGCTCTGGCACCCCAATGGTGGAACAAGCTCCCTCACGACGCCAGGACAGCGGAGTCACTCACCACCTTCCGGAGACACTTGAAACCCCACCTCTTTAAGGAATACCTGGGATAGGATAAAGTAATCCTTCTACACCCCCTTACCCCACACCCCCAAAAAAAAATTAAAAACATATTGTAAAGTGGTTATCCCACTGGCTATAAGGTGAATGCACCAATTTGTAAGTCGCTCTGGATAAGAGCGTCTGCTAAATGACGTAAATGTAAATGTGAGGTATCTCTCTTATGAGTATTTTGTTTTGTTAAAGGCTAATATGTGAATACAGAGGGTCAAAGGTATTTACATATTTTATTTGTTGTTGTTTTTTTACAACCCTGTGGACATGGTTAGATGTCAAAGAATGAGAGGAGGATCTAATAAGTCCCTTATTGTGGTTTTCTTTTTTATTTGAGGTCCTTTCAAGTCACTGAGTATAATTAACATGTGACAGGCATGTTTACCTATGAGGGCTAAGGGGACTGGTCAACCTCTTTTCACTCTAATTCTCGTGGAGAATAGTCTGACGACTGGAATATTTAGTGACTGTTTTAGAAGTAGGGTCTGCATCCTCAATACACATCTCTACCTTTTTATTTTCTCTTCTAAGTTGTAAAGAAAATTATTCTGCATCATTTTCTACATACAGTGTGTTGAGTGTTCCTGTACCTGGTATGTTTGCATAGTGCAGTTGTGTATTTTCTGTTTAGTTTGCAAGTGGAATTCAGTAGGGGGGAGTGTAACAGGGTTATTATTGGTGATTCCCGTAGCCACTCTATTGTAAGCCAATTCGTTTTTTGGTTTTCGTTTTGGTATTGCCTTCACCAAATCAACATGGAATCTTACTAGCTGGTTTGCATTGCTTGCTTACGAAGGGTGGTGTTTGAGTTAGAATAATCCCAGTCAACAAGCGCCAAACCAGCGGTAAATTAACTGTTGCAAAGCACTGTACATCAAAAGTGATTTTTATACTCATAAGTGCAGATCGGAATGTACAAGTTATATACATTTGTTTGTAAACATTGCTGGAAATTGTAAATGAGATATGGTGTTTTGTTTTTGAATACTTGTGGTACATTTTGTTGAATATAATTTCAGTAAATGCAAGCTGGTTATTCACGGTGTCTGGGGGTGTTTTATGTATTTTGTACAGCGCGCATGCAGAGAGTAGAATGATCTGTGGTGGCTGCATTGCATTATGTACTATCCGTGCTGTTTTTCTATCAGATAATAAATCCATGACTGGTGCTACATGCTGGAGTCCTTGTCGATTATTGTTTACCACGCAAGAAGAGTACTGTTACACTTGCATATTGATAATATCCCCATAATCTAAAATAGACATAAACATGGCCTGGCCAATTTCCTTCCTATTAACAAAAGTCAGACATGCTTTCTTTCTGTAAAATATGCTTTCTTTCTGTAAAATAAACCAACCTTGAACTTCAACTTCTTCACCAGCTCAGTGACATGTTTTTTAAATGACAGTTTGTCATCAAGCCAGATACCAAAAAATGTGTTGGAAGGAAGGAACTCAATTTCTGTACCATTCAAATGAGTTATTACAAAATAATTAAAATCTGGCTTATGGGACCGAGAAAAAAGCATGCATTTTGCTTTGTTTGCATTTCGCACAAATTTTTGATCCAATAGTGACCTCTGTATAGTAGGCTATTTTTCGTCCTGTTATCCCAATAGAAAAAATCATAACATTACCACTACCTAATCAGAAAGGGAAGGTCCAGCAACGCTACAATCAATGGTTGGCTAGTCAATATGTCAATCCAACTCAAGATGCAAGGTTTGTCAAATGACGAGTGTAAATCGTTTGATTTACTGCCTGAAGCTATACATAGCCTACTTGGTGTCATTGCTAAAACAATCATTCATACCACCATAAGACAGTGAAAATACATCATCCTTTTTTCAGCGTATAAATATAAAATATGCAGTATGTTCAACTTGGATAAAAATTAAAATGTAGTGATTAAATTCAATGGAAATTCAGAATGTGATATTTCTGTTCAGTATTTCTTGTATCTTGTTTAAGCAATTTATATCACTCCAAATGTGTAGCCTACATTCAACCATACTTTCTAGTTACATGCATATTGTTATTGCACCAATGAAACAATGAATTGCCTTCTAAAGCGGTCGTAAATATCCTTTATTTTGAGAGATGCATTGAGGAAGCGGCCTTGCTATAAGCACATAGATGCGTTATCATAACTCAATAACCTACAAAAATAACTATTTTACAGTACTGTAACTACAAGCGTTATTGACATAATTTGGTGGGGGGACTGTATTAACAATAAAGCACCCGGTGGGGAAAATATATATTTAAGAATAACTTCTTTAGAAAGTTCTTAACTGCATAAGGAGTAACATATTTATGCTATCAATTATACCCTATTCCTTTTATAGTGCACTACTTTGGCTCTGGTCAAAGGTACTGCACTATATAGGGAATAGGGTGCCATTTGGGACATATTCAGGCATTATTCTGCTCAGGAAGTGTGCTACAATTACTCTATTCTTGGAATATTTGTAAATCACTTTCTCAGAATAGGGCGATAGATATATCAAGGAATGAGGGCCCATTCAACCTTGCAACACTTTTGGCAGATTTTACCTTTATTTTTGTTGACTTCTGATATCAGGAAGTCTCCCTGTTGTGTAACATCATGTAACTAACGTCTCATATCAAGGATTTTATGTATATTACACTTTCTAAAAACTGCCCTTCTAATTTTCTGGAGGTTAAGTCCATATATGACAGGGTTTAATACAGGTGGTATAACAAGGAATTGTACAGCCATTGCATTACGCATATTTAGAGTAACATTAACATTACTATTCCACCCTTGCAAAATGTCAAACAGGGTCACTGTGATGAAAATAACCATTGTCAATAAATGTGGCACACATGTCTGTGTGAACTTCATCCTTCCCTCAGCTGACTTTACACAAGTCCTTACAACCTGACAGTAAGAAAAGGCAATGAAAAGTACCTGTAAAAGTTGAACCACTATTGTAAAAATGCTCCAAATCCGATTGATGGTAATGGGTAAACATGAATGCTTCAGTATAGACGGATTGTCACAGAAGATTTTATCAATGCGAGATCCACACAAAGGAAGTCTGACTGTTAAACTAAGTGTAATGAGTGCTATAAACAAAGGATAACACCAAGAAAATAAGAGTAACTTTCTAACAGTTAAAGATGTCACAATGGTATGATATAGTAATGGTCTGCATATTGCCACATACCTGTCATAAGACATCACTGTTAGAATAGTAATTTCACAGAGGACAGATGTGTATATTACATAGGCTTGAATCAAACATCCAACATAAGATATCACCTGAACATCTGACTGAAGGTCCAGTAAGAACTTGGGGTAGAAACCAGCGGTTCCGTACAATCCATTGACACATAGACTACACAGAAAGATATACATGGGCTCATGGAGGCCTTTCTCCTGAATGATTGTTTTGATCAGAGTCAGATTCACAGTGATGATGAGAAGGTATGTGATAAGAGACAATATAAAATATAATGATTTGTTGTTAAATGTCTCTTGTAAGCCAAATAGGTAAAAGAACTTGACTTGCGTTGAGTTCTCCATTGTTCATTTTCTTTCTCTGGTCAATGCAGCAATTCTTAGTCCTTACAAGGCTTGAGTGTGTATGGATGTGAATGAATGCAAGTCTGAATTTTTTTGATTCTGTGTAGGCTCAATCTAAACACAATCGTTTTAACAAAACAAATTCACATCCTCCATCAAACTATTATTCTTAAAAATAAAAAAAGATCCAGATAATATCTGTACATTATCAGACTTCTGAGGTGTGAAAGAAATAAAGAAACTTGTGTCCATGAAATGTCTTCTTGCTTGACAGAGGGATACTGCTCCAATAACTTGTCCTGTTAGCCTCTAAATATATCATAGTGTATGCTCACATGGGATTGTAGTTTCAGTGTCAACATGTAACCACTCCATAGAGATGGAACTATATTGAGTTTATGGCATGCAACTAATTTGATTCTATTTACTCAGTCTCTTTATGTACAGTGCATTCGGAAAGTAATCAGACCCCATGACTTTTTCTGCATTTTGTTACATTACAGCCTTATTCTAAAATTGATTAAATTGTTTTTTCCCCCCTTATCAATCTACACACAATACTGAGGAGTGGCTTCTGTCTGCCCACTTTACCATAAAGGCCTGATTGGTGGAGTGCTGCAGAGATGTTATCCTTCTGGAAGGCTCTCCCATCTCCACATAGGAACTCTGGAGCTCTGTCAGAGTGACCATCGGGTTCTTGGTCACCTCCCTGACCAAGGCCCTTCTCCCCCGATTGCTCAGTTTGGCCGGGCGGCCAGCTCTAGGAAGAGTCTGGGTGGTTCCAAACGTCTTCCATTTAAGAATGATGGCCACTGTGTTCTTGGAGACCTTCCCCAGATCTGTGCCTTGCCCCCAATCCTGTCTCGGAGCTCTACGGACAATTCCTTTGACCTCATGGCTTGATATTTGCTGTGACATGCACTGTCAACTGTGGGACCTTATATAGACAGGTGTGTGCCTTTCCAAATCATGTCCAATCAATTGAATTTACCACAGGTGGACTCCAATCAAGTTGTAGAAACATCTCAAGGATAATCAATTGAAACAGGATGCACCTGAGCTCAAATTCGAGTCTCATAGCAAAGGGGCTGAATACTTATGTAAATAAGGTATATTTTATTTATATATTTTATACATTTGAAAAAATATCTAAAAACCTGTTTTCGCTTTGTCATTATGGGGTATTGTGTGTAGATTGATGAGGACTTTTTATTTATTTAATCCACTTTAGAATAAGGCTGTAACGGAACAAAATGTGGAAAAGGGAAAGGGTCTGAATACTTTCCGAATGCACTGTATTAACCAATCCAAACGTTTGCCAGCCGAATATAATTTTTCACCCAAATACTGAAAACTGTAGAAATCCAGAACAGTCCTAGAACAGAACACTGGGAACACCATTTTTATTTGGTGAATTATAAAAACCAGGTACCTAAAATGAAATAAAACATTCTCAGTGACAATACATGATACATTTGATGCAATTTTTTAAATAATCTTTTGGATACTGAGAAATTATGCCAAAATGGCACATATTTGTAGTCAATTATAGCAACTAGAATTAACAAAACACACAATTCAGTATTACAAAAACAAATCTGGTTTTGTTTAAAACCTGCCTGATTTAACCATCCTAACACCATACATAATAAGATTAAAAAGTGGTGGACATATTGGAAAATAAACTATAAAATAGTGCAAAGTATAGGTGGAAGATGTGCAGTATCATATCTGCCTTGTAGAATCACAAAACAACTGTCAGAGGAGACGTTCAGCAAAGACGCTACTGTATGTGTAAAAAAGAAAGAAAAAAAAATACATATATATATATTTCCTGAGCTTTCTTATATCTCCTAGATATAGGACAGACACTTCAAAACCTTATTCCTTATGAGTTATTTTCTAAATAGTAATTTTTTTGATACCTAAAGATGTTCTACAATTCAAAATCAAATATCTAAATGATCCATGGTATGACCATCTTAAATCAATTCCATATGTCAGCTTATTGTGCATAGGACATTTGTCACGTAGAGAGGATGATGACCGGCTGCTGTCTATTGGTTAGAAAGATGGTTCTATACTGAATGTATGTGATAGTCATTGCTAAACAATATGAGTAGTGTAGGTAAAATATGAAGTGAAAACCTATTGGAGGATAGCTCTTCACAAGGTGGGTTAGGCATGAAATGAAAGCAGGCTGTTCAATACTGAGCCATGCTGATTGACAAGTGGCGTGTATTGGTACAGGGCAATTCCACGATAACAGAGGGATGCTGAGACTCAGATTTTTCACTTTAAAATATACTGAACAAAAATATAAACTCAACATGTAAAGTGTTGATCCCATGTTTCATGAGCTGAAATAAAAGCGTATTTATCTGAAATTTTCTTCACAAATTTGTTTACATCCCTGTTAGTGAGTATTTCTCCTTTGCCAATATAATCCATCCACCTGACAGGTGTGGCATATCAAGAAGCTGATTAAACAGCATGATCATTACACAGGTGCACCTTGTGCTGGGGACAATAAAAGGCCACTCTAAAATGTGCAGTGTTGTCACACAACACAATGCCACAGATGTCTCAAGTTTTGAAGGAATGTGTAATTACATTTACATTTACATTTACGTCATTTAGCAGACGCTCTTATCCAGAGCGACTTACAAATTGGTGCATTCACCCTATAGCCAGTGGGATAACCACTTTTATTTATTTATTTATTTTATTTAATTTTTATTTATTTTTTTGGGGGGGGGGGGGGTTGAAGGATTACTTTATCCTATCCCAGGTATTCCTTAAAGAGGTGGGGTTTCAAATGTCTCCGGAAGGTGGTGAGTGACTCCGCTGTCCTGGCGTCATGAGGGAGCTTGTTCCACCATTGGGGTGCCAGAGCAGCGAACAGTTTTGACTGGGCTGAGCGGGAACTATGCTTCCGCAGAGGAAGGGGAGCCAGCAGGCCAGAGGTGGATGAACGCAATTGGCATGCTGACAGCAGGAATGTCCACCAGAGAATGTTCATTTCTCTACCATTAGCTGCCTCCAACGTTGTTTTAGAGAATTTGGCAGTACGTCCAACCAACCTCACAACCGCAGACCACGTGTAACCATGCCAGCCCAGGACCTCCACATCTGGCTTCTTCACCTGCGGGATTGTCTGAGACCAGCCACCCGGACAGCTGATGAAACTGTGGGTTTGCACAACCATCTCAGGGAAGCTCATCTGCATGCTCGTCGTCCTCACCAGGGTCTTGACCTGACTGCAGTTCGGCGTCGTAACCGACTTTAGTGGGCAATTGCTCACCTTCGATGGCCACTGGCACGCTGGAGAAGTGTGCTCTTCACAGATTAATCCCAGTTTCAACTGTACCAGGTAGATGGCAGACAGCATGTATGGCGTCGTGTGGGCGAGTGGTTTGCTGATGTCAACGTTTGTGACTAGAGTGGCGCCGGAGAAGATGGCTGCCGTTTTACAGCCCTCTAACCAATTGTACTATTATGTGTGTTTTTTGATATTATTTGTAATTCATTCTGTACCTAATGTTTCTGCCACCGTCTCTTATGACCAAAAAGAGCTTCTGGATATCAGGACAGCGATTACTCACCTCGTATTGGACGAAAATGTTTTCTTCAACGAGTCCGACGCGAAGGATATCCTACAGACACCCGACATGGCCCAAATCCCTGCCATTCACATGAGAAAGAGACAGAGATATCGGGGACGTAGGTCGGGGTACCTTGTAAGGAACCGACGGCGAGTGAGTAAACTGCCTCTTCCATCAATCCTATTAGCCAATGTTCAATCATTTGAAAACAAATTGGATGACCTAAGATTAAGGTTATCCTACCAATGGGACATTAAAAACTGTAATATCTTATGTTTCACCAAGTCGTGGCTGAAAAACGACATGGATAACATACAGCTGGCGGGATATACGCTACATCGGCAGGATAGAACGGCTGACTCCGGTGAGACAAGGGGTGGCTGTCTGTGTATATTTGTGAGCAACAGCTGGTGCATAAAATCTAATACTAAGGAATTTTTAAGGTTTTGCTCGCCGGAGGTAGAGTATCTCATGATAATCTGTAGACCACACTATTTACCAAGAAAGTTTTCATCTATATTTTTCGTAGCTGTCTATCTACCACCACAAACAGATGCTGGCACTAAGATTGCACTCAATGAACTGTATAAGGCCATAAGTAAACAGGAAAATGCTCATCCAGAGGCAGCACTCCTAGTGGCCGGGGACTTTAATGCAGGGAAACTTAAATCTGTTCTACCTAATTTCTACCAGCATGTTAAATGTTTAACCAGAGGGGAAAAAAACTCTAGACCACCTTTACTCCACACACAGAGACGCATACAAAGCTCTCCCTCGCCCTCCATTTGGCAAATCTGACCATAACTCTATCCTCCTGATTCCTGCTTATAAGCAAAAACTAAAGCAGGAAGCACCAGTGACTCGGTTAATAAAAAAGTGGTCAAATGACGCAGATGCTAAGCTACAGGACTGTTTTGCTAGCACAGACTGAAATATGTTCCGGGAATCTTCCGATAGCATTGAGTACACCACATCAGTCACTGGCTTCATCAAAAAGTGCATCGATGACGTCGTCCACACGGTGACCGTACGTACATACCCCAACCAGAATCCATGGATTACAGGCAACATCCGCACTGAGCTAAAGGGTATAGCTGCTGCTTTCAAGGAGCGGGACTCTAACCTGGACGCTTGTAAGAAATCCCGCTATGCCCTCCGACGATCCATCAAACAGGCAAAGAGCCAATACAGGACTAAGATTGAATCGTACTACACCGGCTCTGATGCTCGTTGAAAACTATTACAGACTACAAAGGGAAGCACAGCCGCGAGCTGCCCAGTGACACAAGCCTACCAGACGAGCTAAATCACATCTATGCTCTTTTCGAGGCAAGCAACACTGAATCATGCATGAGAGCATCAGCTGACTATCTGATCACGCTCTCCGTAGCCGAAGTGAGTAAGACTTTTAAGCAGTTCAACATTCACAAGGCCGCAGGGCCAGACAGTTTACCAGGACGTGTACTCCGAGCATGCGCTGACCAACTGGCAAGTGTCTTCACTGACATTTTCAACATGTCCCTGACTGAGTCTGTAATACCAACATGTTTCAAGCAGACTACGGGTCGGTAGTCATTTAGGCAGGTTATCTTAGAGTCCTTGGGCACGGGGACTATGGTGGTCTGCTTGAAACATGTTGGTATTACAGACTCAGTCAGGGACATGTTGAAAATGTCAGTGAAGACACTTGCCAGTTGGTCAGCGCATGTTCGGAGTACACGTCCTGGTAAACTGTCTGGCCCTGCGGCCTTGTGAATGTTGACCTGCTTAAAAGTCTTACTCACATCGGCTACGGAGAGCGTGATCACATAGTCATCCGGAACAGCTGGTGCTATCATGCATGCTTCAGGGTTGCTTGCCTCGAAGCGAGCATAGAAGTGGTTTAGCTCGTCTGGAAGTCTTGTGTCACTGGGTAGCTCGCGGCTGTGCTTCCCTCTATGCAAAGAAGATGTGTTGCGCTGCATGAGGCAAATGGTGGTCACACCAGATACTGACTGTTTTTTTGATCCACACCATTACCTTTTAAAAAAAGGAATCTGTGACCAACAGATGCGTATCTGTATTCCCAGTCATGTGAAATCCATGGATTAGGGTCTAATGAATTTATTTAAATTGACTGATTTCCTTATATATCAGTAAAATCTTTTAAATTGTTGCATGTTGTGCTTATATATTTTTTCAGTGTATATGTAAAACAAACCAATGATTGCAAATTGTTAAAAGTAGTCCTTGTGCATGTTGCATTGTATGCACAGTATGTATTGTTGAGTTGTATGGTTTGTTTCACTTTGAAATAATTGTTTTTTGTTTGACATACATTTTAAAGTGAAAAATCTGTGTCAGCATCACTCTGTACCGAGGAATTGCTCTACAGCTCGGCTCAGTCCAGTCCCAAATCGTGTGTTATCACTTATTTGACTAAATTATTATCCATAGTTGCCTCTTTTGATACAGCCACAGCAGTCTTATCATGGACTGTTACCTTGAATGCGACATTAAGATGTTAAAACATTTAAACTCCAATTGAACTCTGTGACATTTTCTGACATCTTATTTTCCTCTCTCTCTCTCACTCCAGTTGTTCTCAGGAGACAGGTCAGTGTTTGTAGAGAGAACATGTTTGACCAGGTGGAGGTAGGCTTCTACTTCATCGCCCTGGACGAGTACACCAACGAGGCAGAGGATGGACCAGCCGGTCACCAACTCATCCTATGCCTTACACAACTCAGCACATCATACAAAAACTCCAGTGCCCTACTTTTGTTTACCTTTTTACCAATGTCTATGGATTGTAGAAGGATTTTAAGTTGGGACTTGGACTCCATACTAAATCTAATTCCATCTCCTGTACTGTTCTGCCCTCTCTATACTGTAGATTATGCTGATGCCCCAATGTAAGAACCTGGAGATCTTCACTGGTTCTAAGGGAGGTTACGTGGCCATAAACAGTGCCTGGAACAGCCAGAGGGTGGTCAAGACATCTGCTGCAACTTCATCTTTACTGTGTCAGCTCTGATGCACCTGGGAGCTAAAGGAATGGCATCACACTCCCAACAGTCATGTATGCTTAAACATACTTTGTATGCTCATTTATGTGTTTTTTAAAGTGGCAATCAGCAGTTGAAACGGTAACAAAGCATACTCCCCGCTCCTGTTTCATTAAAAAGCTGAGGGATGGGGCTGGAGAAATGTAAGCACTCTCAAATTCATAGAAAGAGCTATGGATGCGAGGACTGACCATCACGCCTCCTTCTAAATCTCCATTGGAGGAGACGACGCAAGGTTCCTCACCTCAGACCTCCAACGGGTTTTGAGAAAGATGTAAGTAGAGGAAGTGGGGAGTAGAGCATAGATTAATTAGGACAGAGCTCATGTCATTGTTTTAGGTGGAAACTTATATTGAATGATACATTCTGTTTGCACTTATATTTTGGTTCTACTTGTGCTCTTTCCACAGATGGCTTTGGCTTGCTGATAACATCTGATCTGATGAGACTCCCTATGCAATTTGACTGCTGTTTTACTGACTGTATTCAATAAACCTTCCAATGCCAAATTGAACAAATTTGAGATATTACTGACTGTATTCAATAAAACTTCCAATGACAAATTGAAATTGTGATTCTATAATTGATAGACAATGGTAGTTCCGAATCAGACAATTACTATAAAACAAATCTGTTTTCCTCAGTGCAATGTTTAGTGTTGTTTTGTCCTCAGACCTCCTTTGATTGCTGTGTGTATGGATTCAGTTCTAAACAACCATCATCGAGTCCATCCTCACCTCCTCCATCACTGTAACAGATTGTTACCTGCCCTCCATCGAGGTCCTGCATGACTCCAGGGCAAGAAAGCGTGCAGGAAAGATTATCACCGACCCGTTCTACCCACTCTTCCAAAGACTCCCCTCTGGCATTTGCACTCTCGAATGGCCTGCACACTCGTAGGACCCATCCTCTGCTCACTCGACCACATTTCTTCTCACTCGACTCAGTGTTTGCTCGCGCAATGATGTTTAATTTTGCTCGCATGAGCCATCTCGTGCGCGTTCAACTTTTGAATTGGATTTGACACCATAGATGACCATTCTTCATATTTTCAAGCCAATCAGGTCAATCACGACCAAAACCTCCCGCCACCTGAACAGTTTGTTCCCCTGTGCCGTGGCCCTCACCAACTGGCCACCTGGTCCACGATGATCCTTTCATCCACAGACTATGCTCTTTGCACTATCATCCCAGAACTGCATATTGCGCTTTGCACGCTGCACATCTCTTACATGCATAATTTATAATGTAGCTAATAGTGTTCATAGTGTACATACTGTATGTGGATCTGTGGAAATTCTGCATATAACGTTTCTTTGCTTACAGTTCTATATGTACTGTTTAAGACATTTTTCTTTTTGATCTGTGACAATGATGTTCTGCTCGCTCAAAGTCACACTTGCAAGCTCTCAAGTTTAATTTGCACTCTCGAATGGCCTGCGCACTCGTGGGACCCACCCTCTGCTCACTCGACCACATTTCTACTCACTCGACTCAGTGTTTGCTCGCGCAATTATGTTTCATTTTGATCGCACGAGCCATCTCGTGCGCGTTCAACTTTTGAATCGGATTTGACACCATAGATGACCATTCTTCATATTTTCAAGCATGGAGGTGGCTGCATTGTGTTATGGGTATGCTTGTCATCAGCAAGGACTAGGGAGTATTTAGGATGAAAATAAATGGAATAGAGCTAAGCACAGGCAAATTTCTGAACCTGGTTCAGTCTGCTTTCCAACAAAAACTGGGAAACAGATTCACCTTTCAGCAGGACAATAACCTAAAACACAAGGCCAAATATACACTGGAGTTGCTTACAAAGATTACATTAAATGTTCCTGAGTATCCTAGTTACATTTTTACTTAAATTGGCTTGAAAATCTATGGCAAAACTTGAAAATGGCTGTCTATGAATGATCAACAACGAACTAGACAGAATTTCAAAAAAAATTTACAATCCAGGTGTGCAAAGCTCTTAGAGACTTACCCAGAAAGACTCACAGCTGTAATCGCTGCCAAAGGTGATTCTAACATGTATTGAATACTTATGTAAATTAGATATTTATGTAATTCATTTTCAATAATTGACATACATTTGAATTTTCAGAACATTAATATAGACCTTCCTTTTGTCAGAATATAAATATACACTGAGTATACAAAACATTAAGAACACCTGCTCTTTCCATTACATAGACTGACCAGGTCAATCCAGATGAAAGCTATGATCCCTCATTGATGTCACTTGTTAAATCCACTTCACACAGTGTAGATGAAAGGGAGGAGACAGGTTAAAGAAGGAATTTTAAGCCTTGAGACAATTCAGAAATAGATTGTGTATGTGTGCAATTCAGACACAGCCTGCACTGGCACCCCTTATGCCATTATAAAGTAATGAAACAACATGACAATGAACTATTTATTACTAGAAACTGTGAAGTAATACTGTCATATGTGGATGTGTTCCTTATCATGTTACTGGGTATGAATATGAAGATGATATGGCAAGAGGCATATAATAAATGTTAAATACAAACTGATCAACTTGAATGCAAAAGTTTAATAGTCGTTGAGCAACAGTGAAATTCCATTGCCATTTGTACAGTCAGTGATTGCAACTATAAGTAAATAGCCACATAATTCAATAGCACAATCAAACAATCAGAAGAGTAACTTATATTTTAGGGTATAGACCTAGTATTTACAAGCCAGTCTTATTTTGGTCATCCTCACTCCATCTATAATTGGATTGAAAAGTGGCTGGAATATTAGAAAATAGTGAAGCATAGGTGGTACAGATACAGGATCTTAATTTGACCTATATTGTCACAGTAAAATAATCCTGCAGTAATAGGATTTGAACTTTTAGTCCATAATGTTGCTTGATCTGTGATTAGGCTATTAGCTGGCCAAAAGTACAGGTTGACGTTTATTGTCATGAATCTTGCCCTGGAGGCAGAACTGAGTGTTTTCCGCTAGATGAGTCAGCTGCAAAGTCAAAAGTGCCTATATCGTAAAAATTCATGAAAACAAACATTTGCTTTTTGGTCTTCATTTATGGTTACGGTTCGCAGTGTGGTTTAGGTTAGGGTTACGGTTACGGTTAAAATCAGATTTTATGACTTTGTGGCTGTGCCAGCTAGTGACCACTCTGAAGAGCTGCCTCCAGAGCAAGACTCATTACAATAAATGATAACCTGTACCAAAGGTAGGCTACATGAAAAGTGCAATACAGTTAATATAACTGTGTGTTAGGGTGGGTTCTCAGTGAATTTATGTAAATGACAAAGCTCATCTGCATTTCCTGCAGAGCAACAAAAGAGTGAACAAATTAAGATCCCATACAGTGGGGGAAAAAAGTATTTAGTCAGCCACCAATTGTGCAAGTTCTCCCACTTAAAAAGATGAGAGAGGCCTGTAATTTTCATCATAGGTACACGTCAACTATGACAGACAAAATTTGAAAAAAACTTCCAGAAAATCACATTGAAGGATTTTTTATGAATGTATTTGCAAATTATGGTGGAAAATAAGTATTTGGTCAATAAAAAAAGTTTCTCAATACTTTGTTATATACCCTTTGTTGGCAATGACACAGGTCAAACGTTTTCTGTAAGTCTTCACAAGGTTCACACACACTGTTGCTGGTATTTTGGCCCATTCCTCCATGCAGATCTCCTCTAGAGCAGTGATGTTTTGGGGCTGTCGCTGGGCAACACAGACTTTCAACTCCCTCCAAAGATGTTCTATGGGGTTGAGATCTGGAAACTGGCTAGGCCACTCCAGGACCTTGAAATGCTTCTTACGAAGCCACTCCTTCGTTGCCCGGGCGGTGTGTTTGGGATCATTGTCATGCTGAAAAAACCAGCCACGTTTCATCTTCAATGCCCTTGCTGATGGAAGGAGGTTTTCACTCAAAATATCACGATACATGGCCCCATTCATTCTTTCCTTTACACAGATCAGTCGTCCTGGTCCCTTTGCAGAAAAACAGCCCCAAAGCATGATGTTTCCACCCCCATGCTTCACAGTAGGTATGGTGTTCTTTGGATGCAACTCAGCATTCTTTGTCCTCCAAACACGACGAGTTGAGTTTTTACCAAAATGTTATATTTTGGTTTCATCTGACCATATGACATTCTCCCAATCCTCTTCTGGATCATCCAAATGCACTCTAGCAAACTTCAGACGGGCCTGGACATGTACTGGCTTAAGCAGGGGGACATGTCTGGCACTGCAGGATTTGAGTACCTGGCGGCGTAGTGTGTTACTGATGGTAGGCTTTGTTACTTTGGTCCCAGCTCTCTGCAGGGATTTTTGTGATCATTTTGATCTTGCGTGGAGCCCCAGATCGAGGGAGATTATCAGTGGTCTTGTATGTCTTCCATTTCCTAATAATTCCTCCCACAGTTGATTTCTTCAAACCAAGCTGCTTACCTATTGCAGATTCAGTCTTCCCAGCCTGGTGCAGGTCTACAATTGTGTTTCTGGTGTCCTTTGACAGCTTGTTGGTCTTGGCCATAGTGGAGTTTGGAGTGTGACTGTTTGAGGTTGTGGACAGGTGTCTTTTATACTGATAACAAGTTCAAACAGGTGCCATTAATACAGGTAACGAGTGGAGGACAGAGGAGCCTCTTAAAGAAGAAGTTACAGGTCTGTGAGAGCCAGAAATATTGCTTGTTTGTAGGTAACCAAATACTTATTTTCCACCATAATTTGCAAATAAATTCATTAAAAATCCTACAATGTGATTTTCTGGAATCTTTTTTCTCAATTTGTCTGTCATAGTTGACATGTACCTATGATGAAAATTACAGGCCTCTCTCATCTTTTTAAGTGGGAGAACTTGCACAATTGGTGGCTGACTAAATACTTTTTTCCCTCACTGTATCTATCATTAGTGCAAACAGGGAGGTGGACAAAGGATAGCTGTTTTTTTTTGGGGTGGGGGGGGATGGTTAAGGCCTAGATTTAATCAGATCAAGCGTTAAACGGTGGTAGCCGAAACCCACATAGCTTATGTTTTGGCAGTGTCGAAGGTGTAAGTGCTTTGGAGCTGTCAAATTGGTTAGCAGCTGCTCTTGATCATTGTCAAGAAGCCACACCCGTCCCACTAGCATTAGAAGTTTACAACGAGAAAGTGTTGGCTATATAGAAATAATGACACTCAAATTGAAAATCATTAAAGCTGAAATATGTAACTTTTTGGGGCGACTCAACCAAATTCACATAGAAATGTGAGTTATAGATCTGTCATTCTCATTGAAAGCAAGTCTAAGAAGCGGTAGATCTGTTCTATGCGCGCTATTTATATGCTTCCCTTTCTTAAGTTTTGTTTTTGCGTCTTTTACTAACTATTTTTTTGTACACCAGCTTCAAACAGCTGAAAACACAATATTTTTGGTTATGGAAAATATATTTCACAGCGGTTTAGATGGTACAGTGATTCTCTACACTATACCTGCTTGTTTTGTCACATAAACTGAAACTATTAGAATTTTTGCAACCAGGAAATGGCAGAGCGATTTCTGCATAGTGCACCTTTAAAATAAATAATTAGGATTTCTATCAGCCTAATCGAGGTGTAGATTACATCTCACATTCCAGTGTTCGAACTTGTAAACAAGGCTGCATGAGATTTCTGTTAATGCGACTTCATGCAGCCAATGGCAATGTCCGGTTTAGGTATAATGCCAGAAGTCGCTTGTTGATTTGACAGCTCTAACGCAGTTCCAACTCCGACACCGCCAAAACAACCACTATGTGGATGTCGGCTAAAGCGGATCTGATTGAATAGAGCCCTAACGTGAATCAGTAGTAGGCCTAAGATAACAATTCACCACAGGAGTGGAAATGGCTTCTTAAGTCAAAGGGTTCTTCAGCTGTCCCCATAGGAGAACCCCTTTTGGTTCCAGGTAGAACTCTTTTGGGTTCCATGTAGAACCCTCTGTGGAAAGGGTTCATGCAGACTGTGGAATGGTTCTTTAAAGGGTTATTTTACGGGGAGAGCCGAAGAACCCTTTTAGGTTCTAGATAGCAACTTTTTTTCTAAAAGTGTAAGGGCAGGATATATAAAGCAGGCTATATAAAGTTATTTTCAGTTAGTTGGTCAGGGTAACAAGATGACTCCATGAAGCCAAACACTTGAATCTCAGTCATTGACAACAAATAAAAGGGGAAAAGTTATTCCACATGACGTCCATGAAAAAGTACCAAGATTTTAATTGTGAGCGAGAGTTGCACCTATTCCTTCCTAATGTCCATGAAAAAGAACACATGAAAAGTGTCAATCTAGCTTTATGTAAAACATATTACACCTTTAGATCAACAAGAAAGTTATGCTGATACACACAAGTGCATCACCACAATACATTTAGCTTAGGGCAGCAACTTTCCGGTTGAACATCTGTAAAACTCTAGTCCGAATCTGAGTGAGTTTCATCCCGTATATCATAGGGTTCACGAGAGGAGGCACAACTCGGAACTCCACCGCCATGATATTCCTCAGGGCCAGCAGGCTGGTGTTGCTGCCATAGCGAGCGTACATCACATCGAAGGTGAGGGATATGGTGAAGTTAGTCAGGGTGATCAGATGAGGCAGACAGGTCTGCATGAACTTCTTCCTCTCCATCCGGGAACGCAAAGACGCTTTGATGATGTTCATGTAGGAAATCAGGATGAGTATCATTTTAGAAAAATTAGAAAACGTGAGAATGAAGCCATAGAGGTTGTTCAGAGTGGTGTCAACGCATCATTAGTGCAAACAGGGAGGAGGACAAAGGATAGCTGTTTTTTTTTTTGGGGGGGGGGGTGATTAAGGCCTAGATTCAATCAGATCAAGCGTTAAACGGTGATAACCGAAACTCACATAGCTTATGTTTTGGCAGTGTCGAAGGTGTAAGTGCTTTGGAGCTATCAAATTGGTTAGCAGCTGCTCTTGATAATTGTCAAGAAGCCACACCCGTCCCACTAGCGTTAGAAGTTTACAACGAGAAAGTGTTGGCTATATAGAAATAATGACACTCAAATTGAAAATCATTAAAGCTGAAATTGTCGTAGAAATATTTGACTCAAAATGTAGTCAACTTAAAAATATTTCTCAAGAGACTGGAACTTGTGAATTTAGACTTTTATTATTTGCATAACAAAGCCGAGCTTGCTCCATGGAGCAACAACTGTCTCTCTTTGGCTTAGAGCTCCCTTTTATACACACAAATGCATAATCATGTTACATAGCATATACAGTCCCTCCCCTTAGGGCAAATGATTAACTTATTTTAGTGCCACTCTACCCTTATCTTTCAACGTCCAAATGTCACCTGTAATTTACTCCAAAAGGTCATGGGCGCTTTTCCACAGGAAGCCTCTTCCCTAATCTCATTATGTTGGTAGCAGACCCTTTCCCTAATCTCATTATATGGTTGCAGACCCTTTCTTTACAAATAATACACGTACATACATTAAGGCATTTATCATTTACCATCCTCCCTGGCCCTTGAGGTTATGTGCATGTGGCCATGTGTCAGGTCATAGGGTCATAAGCAAAACAAATGATAACACTAGGTCCATTGTTACTCCAATCTCCACACAGCCATCACATGTCATTGACATACCCAGACCAGCTGCAGGGAGTTTATGAAAAACACATAAATGTCTCTGCTCTGTATTAACCCTTCAACTGGTTCTCAATCCATAAACATTTTAAGGCATATAGGTGTTTAATTCTACAACATATGTACTTGAAAATCATCCATATATTCCCCCCTTTGGGACATTCCAATAATGTCCCAATAATACAAAGATCATTTTTTTAAATGAATGCAAGCCTGTGCATTTACTTATTCTTAGCCTTGCCATATGTGGTTACTTTTCATATACATATATTTAAACCAATATATATTCCTAATTGTTTGACCTATCCTGATGAGGACCCAGAGCCCAGTCAGGTATTGGTTACAAGTCTTGAAGGTTTCCCTCTAAGCTAACCTCCAATTGTTGCTGTTGAGCTTTGTAACCATTGCTCCCCTTTTTGTTTTGTTGTAGCATTTCCAATATACGTGGTAGTATCCTATCACATCAACATATGCAACTTTGTCTTAACAATAATATCTAGGACATGTTTAAGAATGGTGTCAACATCTTTAGCTTACATAACCTTTTTTATCCATATCACAAGTATTATAACAATCAAAATAATCAATATCAATATCTAATCAATTAATTGCAATGTCAACATCATTAGTTATTAACCTTAATAACGTATTCAAATCAATCAGTCACCTTATAATTCATAGTCATTATCAGATGAATTACCCAAAACAAATTTAGAATGACAATTCTTAGTTATTCACTTTTGTTCCATCATTCAAAGTTAAATCTCTCACCTTGGCACATATTGACACTGGCAGAATGTATATGTATACTATCATAATTCTAGCATTAACTTCCTCATAACAAGAATTACAACAGATCATTATCTTAATACATTCCTAGTCTAAATTACTATAAATTTAGCAGTGTATAATACCTCCTTAATCAACATACTACCTTAACTAACACTCCCTCACTCTACCGGCACTCAATCTTCTGGCGTCTTCATTATGTTCTTCAGATAGCTTCATAGTTCATCTTGGATTGCCCATGGCAATGTCCCAATTCCAATGTCACACCTGAGCCGCCCCACCTCCACCATTATTCTGTTTTGTCAATTTGCAAACCAGTATACCCTATGAAGAACGTTGCATTTGCATAGACCTCTCACTTCCTGCTCATTCCACATGGACTCCTGTCACATTCCTGAGAGAAAAGGCACAAAAGAGAAGGCAATTGATTGCCTTGATTTGATGCTGGATTCAGGTCTCCTGTCAGAGGTGGTGTCGGACAGGAACGTCTTCAACGCCTTTGTTGTTCCCCTTCAGCCGGGTAGAGGGTTTTTGGTTTTTATTGAGGTTCACACCGCTCTGGACCGAATTATTTCTACTATGCATTACAACACCATCTGTAATAACATCTTGAATGTCTGGAATCTCTCGGTGGTCTGGAATCTCTCGGCGGTCTGGAAGGTCTTGGAAGTCTCGGTGGTCTCCTAGTCATCAGTTCCCTCACTCTGGTACAATGGTTTAGATGACACCCGATCACGCTCCCCTCTATCCGTACCACTGTTGGTGTAACTGGGACGACGATGTATGGTCACTTTAGCTGTTAACCTTCCTCCATCACTAGGGTCTCCGGATCAGCCAGAGTCCCTCTCAATCTATCGACATCGGTCTGCGATGAGTGTCCTTCTATCAGCCTACCCATAGGGAAGCTCGGAGTTACTGCTGCAAAGACACAAGCACAGACACACACAAAAGACAACAATGCTACCCAATGGCTGAGGTTGGAACACTCCTATAGTGGGAAACATGGATCTAAGCATCTGTCTCCACCACTTTTACCATCATTAAGGTAGCCAACAACACCTGGTACAGGCCCCTCCACATAGGGTCTTTCCAGCTCTTTCTTCTGTAGTCTTTTGCCATCACATAGTCTCCAGGGCACAGAAAATACTCAGATTCTCCTACTCAGTTGGGCAGAGTTATCTTCACCCATGAAAATAAAATCTTAAGAACATTGTTAGGTTAGGTGAGACACAGTATGCTACTTATGTCCTCTCATCCGTCAAGAGAAGCCTTGAGATTATGAAGCACACCTGCTTCCAGCTTGTTGTAGTCCACTTATCTCCTAGACAGACCACCTCTACACCATGCCTCCTATCACAAAAACAAAAATGATTTAACCTAACCCATAACACATTATTACTACTGCTCATATCCTTAATACACCTTGCATATTTCCCCACAAAACCATAATAAAACATTAAAACCTCTGTAAGCCCAACTTCCCCCCTTGGACACATGCATCACATCGTGATTCATGTGTACAAAAAACAAAACAACAACAATATTGCCTATCAAACCAAAAATAATAACTAACCTTAAAATGACAACCCTTGAGCATATCTTTACTTAACTGTATCCCATAACACTATTCAAGGAATACCTCTCCTTCAGTACTAACTCTCTCACTTCATCCTTGTCCTGTTTGGACTAATATATATATATATATATATATATATATATATATATATATATATATTTAACCTCCTAGGGCTTAGTGGTCACATACATGGACAGCGCTTTTTAGCTCTTATGTCCACAATTGTGTAGAAGTTCTGTCATATTTCATGGCTTATTCTGATTTAGATATTTATAAAAGCCTTGTATATTTGTCATGACATGCAAATTTGAAAAAAAAAGTGTAAAACTAGCAACTTTGTAGGTCGCTAAACATGAAGTACACGTAAGTGTACTTATGGACTGAGGCTCCTCGAAACAGCTAATATGCTTGTAAACATGCACACACGTAAAATGGGAAAAAAGCTAGCTCTGATGCAGCTAAAAAGCTGTACATGGTCCCAATGAAATAAATAACAATTAAATCACTAAATACATACATACATACTTAAATTAGTTGTGTTGAAAATGTTAGCCTAATGCAATTCGGACCATGAATCCACATATGTGGACATCATTTTTCTCTAAAAGTACATCATATCAAAAGATGATACTTAGTTTTTATTCTAATTAGGTTCCAATAAGCCCAAATAGCAAAGAGAAATAAAAAATGCATGTAAAAAAACAGCTTGGGCCTTAAGAGGATATATACAGTGGGGAAAAAAGTATTTAGTCAGCCACCAATTGTGCAAGTTCTCCCACTTAAAAAGATGAGAGAGGCCTTTAATTTTTATCATAGGTACACGTCAACTATGACAGACAAAATGAGAAAAAAAAATCCAGAAAATCACATTGTAGGATTTTTTATGAATTTATTTGCAAATTATGGTGGAAAATAAGTATTTGGTCAATAACAAAAGTTTCTCAATACTTTGTTATATACCCTTTGTTGGCAATGACACAGGTCAAACGTTTTCTGTAAGTCTTCACAAGGTTTTCACACACTATTTTGGCCCATTCCTCCATGCAGAGCTCCTCTAGAGCAGTGATGTTTTGGGGCTGTCGCTGGGCAACACGGACTTTCAACTCCCTCAAAGATTTTCTATGGGGTTGAGATCTGGAGACTGGCTAGGCCACTCCAGGACCTTGAAATGCTTCTTACGAAGCCACTCCTTCGTTGCCTGGGCAGTGTGTTTGGGATCATTGTCATGCTGAAAGACCCAGCCACGTTTCATCTTCAATGCCCTTGCTGATGGAAGGAGGTTTTCACTCAAAATCTCACGATACATTGCCCCATTCATTCTTTCCTTTACACGGATCAGTCGTCCTGGTCCCTTTGCAGAAAAACAGCCCCAAAGCATGATGTTTACACCCCCATGCTTCACAGTAGGTATGGTGTTCTTTGGATGAAACTCAGCATTCTTTGTCCTCCAAACACGACGAGTTGAGTTTTTACCAAAAAGTTCTATTTTGGTTTCATCTGATCATATGACATTCTCCCAATCCTCTTCTGGATCATCCAAATGCACTCT
The DNA here is from genome assembly GCF_964263955.1 of Coregonus lavaretus. Lineage (NCBI taxonomy): Eukaryota > Metazoa > Chordata > Actinopteri > Salmoniformes > Salmonidae > Coregonus > Coregonus lavaretus. The sequence goes on from NC_140017.1 coordinate 19,601,808, forward strand.
AGCAAACTTCAGACGGGCCTGGACATGTACTGGCTTAAGCAGGGGGACACGTCTGGAACTGCAGGATTTGAGTCCCTGGCGGCGTAGTGTGTTACTGATGGTAGGCTTTGTTACTTTGGTCCCAGCTCTCTGCAGGTCATTCACTAGGTCCCCCTTTGTGGTTCTGGGATTTTTGCTCACCGTTCTTGTGATAATTTTGACCCCACGGGGTGAGATCTTGCGTGGAGCCCCAGATCGAGGGAGATTATCAGTGGACTTGTATGTCTTCCATTTCCTAATAATTGCTCCCACAGTTGATTTCTTCAAACCAAGCTGCTCACCTATTGCAGATTCAGTCTTCCCAGCCTGGTGCAGGTCTACAATTATGTTTCTGGTGTCCTTTGACAGCTCTTTGGTCTTGGCCATAGTGGAGTTTGGAGTGTGACTGTTTGAGGTTGTGGACAGGTGTCTTTTATACTGATAACAAGTTCAAACAGGTGCTATTAATACAGGTAACGAGTGGAGGACAGAGGAGCCTCTTAAAGAAGAAGTTACAGGTCTGTGAGAGCCAGAAATCTTGCTTGTTTGTAGGTGACCAAATACTTATTTTCCACCATAATTTGCAAATAAATTCATTAAAAATCCTACAGTGTGATTTTCTGGATTTTTTTTTCTTAATTTGTCTGTCATAGTTGACGTGAACCTATGATGAAAATTACAGGCCTCTCTCATCTTTTTAAGTGGGAGAACTTGCACAATTGGTGGCTGACTAAATACTTTTTTTCCCCACTGTATATATATATATATATATATATATATAGGATTTTGTCCAAATTATAAACTTCTTCACAATTATCCTTATTAAATCTAACCCCCTAATACAGCATGCCTCTAGAATTTATAGTGCGGGTGATCAGGTCACACTATCAAGCCAGGACAGATTTCAGAGGTCATTGAAATCATTCAATGAATTGTTTCATCTAATAGTATACTACTCCTAACAACCATCAAGACCTTTCATAAATGTTGTATCCTGAGTGTACAGTAAGTCCTTAGTACAGCTCTCTTCAAAATAAATCACACATATATACTTATCCCTCAGTAAATAAAACCAAAATTACATGTGTATGCCCCTTTAAGATATTTCACTTCCATCTCGTCACAAAACCCAAAATAGAAATAAAAATCCTATACCGAATAACATTTCATACTAAGTAGTTTGTTTGTGGTTATTTGAACACCATATAGTAAAACAATAAACAAACAAAAATTGGCCAGGCCTTATTTATTTTGGTAGCTCCCTATGACAACCTAAAAATAAAACTACTTAATTTTACTAACTAGTTCCACCCTAGCCTACAGACTTTTTTAACATCCCAATGAGATAAAGAAATCCCCATGTTCCTGGAAGAGAAAGTATACATGTCGTTAACATATAATCAACAATCCAAAGATAGTAATTACACACAAAACATCATACACATATCCCCAGTCCTATCTCATCAACAATCATTAACCCCAGCATCGATTTAAAATTGTTTGATACGTCGTGTCCTACTTTACCCCTAACATAATTTTATAGGAGACTCCCATCAATCCTTAAAAGAAAACTCCCACTTAGAAGACACTAGATAATAACACGTTTTATTAAGTTAACTACACCTTCCACTATAAACCTATAACCCCTTTTTAGTAATTTAAACGTCGCAAACTGTTGCATTGATGTTCTTTTTTTTTTTTGTTTATAGAAACGTATTGTTTCATAATCCAAAACCCATAAAAAGATGTCTCCTTAATCCATCAGGCCAACAGCAACAACTACCTCCCATCGTTCAACGTACTATAAACAAATTATCGTTATCTGAAGTAATAAACCATTGTCATAACTCACTGCTGTTTAAACAAGCTATATAATGTCATAATAAAATGATCAATTATCAAATATCGTTCCTTATTCAACTATCGTGACATGTTCTTCATTAGTAAATCGTCTCCACAAAGCAATACTACCTAATAACATATTCTCATTCTCCTAAATAGAAATAAGTATTTCTATTAAACAATCCCATTCAACATCAAGTCAACCTGTCTCATCACCCAATTAACTTATTTTTTAAACCCTCTACAATATCTAGCATACTCTACCGCTAATTTCCCTTATAACGGTACCTCAACAGATGACAAATTATTTATATTTATAGTAAAAACCAATAAAACATCCAATTCACCAATATGCAATTTTAATTACTATGTTATCCTATCCAACATGGATTGGTAGGACAACATCTTTCCTATAATGTTATCAATGAAACCAGTAATTCACATCAATAACATCAATGTAAAAGATTTGCTTTCTGTCCCTTACTGGATTCGAACCAGGGACCCTCTGCACACATCGACAACATTCACCATCGAAGCACCGTTACCCGTCGCTCCACCAATGCCACACAAAGCATCTACTTCCAGTTCATAGAGCAAGTGACGTCACCCAACGAAAACCGCACTAGCTCTCACCGCTAACTAGCTAGCAATTTCCTGCCAATAATATTCAACCTCCTACGACGTCCTACAACATACGCGATCCTTGTACACCTAACTTAACCCATAATGTCCCTCATAGCGCTATCACGTTTCAGCAAGCCCCAATGGTTAACACCCGCAGACAAAATGGAAATTCTTCAATTTTTACTAGCAGACTTAATAAACCACTTTCAAACATCGTTCTGCATTTACCTCTATCATAGGGTTTAAAAACGAACTTAACAACATTAACCATGCTAAATGTCCATATTAACGTCATGTTTGGTTCAGTTGATCTATTACCATATAAGACATTCCCTTCTCCATGCGTCGTAAACTATATCCTATTTCTCTTGTAATCTACTAAAATCATAGCCACGCAATTAAACCATCACCCCGCCATTACAGAATGAATGAGATCTAATAATCTATCCTTTCTAAGTAAGCTACAAGTAACACCAAACACTTGCTGTAGTTTACCATCATATATTGAAATCATCCATTTATCACAATCCAATTTATTTATAGACATATTCCACCATTGTCACTTGTTTAATCTAGCAACACCTTATTCAATGACTAAAAAATTACCACCACGTACTCTCCTCTCCATACCCGTTAACATTTTAGCAGATGCTCTTATTCCAAACGACATTATTATACTTATACTAGCCCCCCTTGGGAATCGAAAACCCAACCCTGGCGTTGCAAGCACCGTGCTCTACCAACTGAGCTACAGAGGACCACAGATGAGCGTATAGTGCCTTTTTCTGATAATGTTATAATTGTAGCCTATTGCATTACTTTAGTTTAAAATATAAGTTTGTTTATTCAACAAATCTAGAACCCACTATAAATTGGTGCTATTCACTCAGCATAATAGCCAAAGCTCCTTGCATCCCCTGGTTTACACAACGAAAATACATTATCATTCTACAATTCACCAACTACTCGCATACACCACTGGTGACGCAAACCATAGAATAAAGTAATAACAATTAGAATTTTGTCAAATAAATGTTTTCCATCCAACTATTCAAACTTGCTTTAAATATCTCTTTCAGCTCGATACAGTCAAGCAAGTATGACTCTCTTTTAACCGGAAACTAGTTCATGTCATTAGTAAAGTCTATTCACATCACAACAATAACTAATAATATATTTATATTCATATTATTAAAAGACCTTACTTTCATTCCAGTCTACCTAAACAATTCAAATTATGGCCAAATCTCTTATCCAAATTGCCAGTCCGCTATTCAAATGTAACTGTCCTTTCTGATTTAGACTATAGACACTCCTCCTTCTTTCCCGTTGAATAAGTGAGTCCTTCAGTCTGAAAAGACTCAGGCTGCTAAATCGTCCAGTCTTATCCTGACTGTTCCTTCAATCTAAACAACCCACAACTATAGCTAAACTATACTTAGAAAACCTAGACTCTGTTCAGCGATGCAGAATCTATGCTTTATTGAAAAGACAAGTTAATCCTCCTTTATTTCAATGATAATGGTCAGTAGTTTTAGTATCTGGCACATACCACACATTATCAGAAAATAGCTTTGAAGGACACAGATCTCACACGCTCAACGTAATCAACTTAGCAGTCAACAAGTCAAACCCCACATTCATTGATTTGGAAACAGATCTAACGACCTAACCAAATGAATTATATTTTCCCCTAATGTACAAAAATTCCTTGACTATCTTACCTCTGCTTCTGAAATAATAGATAGTTTATTATAATGCTTAATTCTACCACATGCCCTATGTACTCTCTCCCATTTCCACGTACGTCTACGTGTTTGGGCAAGTCAACACCTATAATTTTATCCAATCCCTCGTATTAAATCACACTCACATAAAATTCATTATATTCCAATATATTCATATCTACCAAACCATTCATGTTTCTAATTATTCTTTATTGCCACAAATCAGTTAATCACCATCTAGTCTCAGCGGAACAAAGAACAAATTACCCAAATCCTTTCCCTCAGTCATAGAATCCTCCTAGAATCATATATGCTGGTCACTATTCCCTGATCTTACAAAATTCTATGACAGGCATTGTTGTACGAAACTCCAAGATATAATTTATAAGAAAAGCTTATTATTCCAACATATATAATTATCAAACACACCTCTATATCTCATCATTCAAACTTCAGAGTGCGACTAATTTACACCATTATACCACTCTTATTCCATATGTATACAATGTTGTTCTCAAACGCCCTTAATTACTATTTGTATAACCTACAGGAATATTTTATTCTATCAAAGGGCCCAAATTTGGAATGTTAACCCTATCCTAGTTATTATTTTACTGTAGTCAATTTATCATAATACTACATCACCTCTAAAGTTTCTAAATATAATGTCAGAAACATACCCTAAAAGATTTATCAAAATACAATGCATAGACGTCATATGACCACACCGGTACACGTGACCTGTTCCTCCAACAGGATTTATTCTACGCCTCCTGGTAACGTGAATTTTCTACCCTCAGTTGGTCAATGAATATCCACGCACCATTCACTCTTCCTCTCTTGGTGTGAGACCGGGTGCGTCCTTCCTACCAAACACCGACACATCAAACGACCTCAAACACAGCTTCTCTCCTCAACACAGAAAATAAGCTGTTATCTGCAGGATTTCTTATTATTCTCATTCATACAGATGAGCAGCCACTTGTGCCCAAATGAATCAGACAGTTGAATGACTCACAGCCGCCCAAGCAAACCATTCACCCATACGAGATGAGCAGACCTGCTCTATTTAACACTTTCTCAATATTTTGAAGCCCTTGTAGCTATTTAACCCATTCACCTACTCAGGATGACCGGTGTAACTCCAATTTATGCTGTCACCTACGCTGGATGACCTAACTTTTTTACCTGATCGACCCTACCTAATTTTGGCATCACCACAACACAGGATGATGCCCTACCTACCCGAGCAGACCTCTAACAATGAATTCCTCATTAGAGCGGTACCGTAGGTCCCAAATTTAGCTAGCCACCTGCCCGTTCAGACCTCTGGAGTGCTAATTTTAGCTCTCCAAAGCGGTATCCACAGGATTTCTATTTATTTAGCTCAGGTGTTACACTTCCTCTACACACCTGGACTTCTACTACGCTTTCCTAAGCGACCTGTAAATTCGGCCCTCTTTCTCTGATACACTTTCACGACACAGAGAAAGAGCGTTATTGCACAGGATTTCGCCTACTTAAGCAGTCCTCAAGACGATTCACTTCCACTACACGTCTAGAGCGGTATCTGTAGGTCTTTTTAACATGTTATTGTCTGATCGCTCAACCAGCTGGACAGCCGCCCGTGTCGAAATGACCCAGACAGAGCGATCAGCAAGATGAATCAAATGAATCAAATGAATCAAATGAATCAAATCAATTGAACAGACGGTTCAGACAAACAACAGAGTGACATCGACATGTATTCTTAAATTCAAAAGCCCCTAGTCTCTAATTTTCTGGTTCTTAAATTTGGAGAGACCTTACTTGGTTTTTCTGCAGCTGATGCCGTGCGCTGGATCGGACCACACAAACGTTATACTATATAAGTAACAACTTGGCTTACCTTTTAAAAGCGGCCGCTTTTGTTTGTATGATCCGTCCAAGCCGTTTCACAACGTCAGATGTATACCGTCTCTGGTCCCTATTTTTCAACTCCTGGCAAGCTCGCCAATTATGTCGTAGAAATATTTGACTCAAAAAGTAGTCAACTTAAAAATATTTCTCAAGAGACTGGAACTTGTGAATTTAGACTTTTATTATTTGCATAACAAAGCCGAGCTTGCTCCATGGAGCAACAACTGTCTCTCTTTGGCTTAGAGCTCCCTTTTATACACACAAATGCATAATCATGTTACATAGCATATACAGTCCCTCCCCTTAGGGCAAATGATTAACTTATTTTAGTGCCACTCTACCCTTATCTTTCAACGTCCAAATGTCACCTGTAATTTACTGCAAAAGGTCATGGGCGCTTTTCCACAGGAAGCCTCTTCCCTAATCTCATTATGTTGGTAGCAGACCCTTTCCCTAATCTCATTATATGGTTGCAGACCCTTTCTTTACAAATAATACACGTACATACATTAAGGCATTTATCATTTACCATCCTCCCTGGCCCTTGAGGTTATGTGCATGTGGCCATGTGTCAGGTCATAGGGTCATAAGCAAAACAAATGATAACACTAGGTCCATTGTTACTCCAATCTCCACACAGCCATCACATGTCATTGACATACCCAGACCAGCTGCAGGGAGTTTATGAAAAACACATAAATGTCTCTGCTCTGTATTAACCCTTCAACTGGTTCTCAATCCATAAAGATTTTAAGGCATATAGGTGTTTAATTCTACAACATATGTACTTGAAAATCATCCATATATTATGTAACTTTTTGGGGCGGCTCAACCAAATTCACATAGAAATGTGAGTTATAGATCTGTCATTCTCATTGAAAGCAAGTCTAAGAAGCGGTAGATCTGTTCTATGCGCGCTATTTATATGCTTCCCTTTCTTAAGTTTTGTTTTTGCGTCTTTTACTAACAATTTTTTTGTACACCAGCTTCAAACAGCTGAAAACACAATATTTTTGGTTATGGAAAATATATTTCACAGCGGTTTAGATGGTACAATGATTCTCTACACTATACCTGCTTGTTTTGTCACATAAACTGAAACTATTAGAATTTTTGCAACCAGGAAATGGCAGAGCGATTTCTGCATAGTGCACCTTTAAAATAAATAATTAGGATTTCTATCAGCCTAATCGAGGTGTAGATTACATCTCACATTCCAGTGTTCGAACTTGTAAACAAGGCTGCATGAGATTTCTGTTAATGCGACTTCATGCAGCCAATGGCAATGTCCGGTTTAGGTATAATGCCAGAAGTCGCTTGTTGATTTGACAGCTCTAACGCAGTTCCAACTCCGACACCGCCAAAACAACCACTATGTGGATGTCGGCTAAAGCGGATCTGATTGAATAGAGCCCTAACGTGAATCAGTAGTAGGCCTAAGATAACAATTCAACACAGGAGTGGAAATGGCTTCTTAAGTCAAAGGGTTCTTCAGCTGTCCCCATAGGAGAACCCCTTTTGGTTCCAGGTAGAACTCTTTTGAGTTCCATGTAGAACCTTCTGTGGAAAGGGTTCATGCAGACTGTGGAATGGTTCTTTAAAGGGTTATTTCACGGGGAGAGCCGAAGAACCCTTTTAGGTTCTAGATAGCAACTTTTTTTCTAAAAGTGTAAGGGCAGGATATATAAAGAAGGCTATATACAGTTATTTTCAGTTAGTTGGTCAGGGTAACAAGATGACTCCATGAAGCCAAACACTTGAATCTCAGTCATTGACAACAAATAAAAGGGGAAAAGTTATTCCACATGACGTCCATGAAAAAGTACCAAGATTTTAATTGTGAGCGAGAGTTGCACCTATTCCTTCCTAATGTCCATGAAAAAGAACACATGAACAGTGTTAATCTAGCTTTATGTAAAACATATTACACCTTTAGATCAACAAGAAAGTTATGCTGATACACACAAGTGCATCACCACAATACATTTAGCTTAGGGCAGCAACTTTCCGGTTGAACATCTGTAAAACTCTATTCCGAATTTGAGTGAGTTTCATCCCGTATATCATAGGGTTCACGAGAGGAGGCACAACTAGGAACTCCACCGCCATGATATTCCTCAGGGCCAGCAGGCTGGTGTTGCTGCCATAGCGAGCGTACATCACATCGAAGGTGAGGGATATGGTGAAGTTAGTCAGGGTGATCAGATGAGGCAGACAGGTCTGCATGAACTTCTTCCTCTCCATCCGGGAACGCAAAGATGCTTTGATGATGTTCATGTAGGAAATCAGGATGAGTATCGTTTGAGAAAAATGAGAAAACGTGAGAATGAAGCCATAGAGGTTGTTCAGAGTGGTGTCAACGCATGAGAGCTTCACGACGGCCCAGTTTGAACAGTAGAGTTTATCGATGTCGAGGCCACAGAGGGGTAACCTAGCTGTTAGTCCCATCCCAATGCTACTTTCTAGCCATGAGAAAAGCCACGTAAGAAGAAGCAGTGTCCACACTTTTCGAGTAGTCATGATAGAGTGGTATTGTAAAGGCTTGCAGATGGCAACATACCTACCATATGCCATCACTGTCAAGCTGGTGAATTCACAGAAAACATAGGAGTAGATGACTAATATCTGGGTCATGCATGTAACACTCTGGCTCCGGGACTTTGGTATTTGAGCCAGGGTGTATTGTGTTTTGTTGGGTTTTGGGTGATTTTCTATGTTTGCATTTCTGTCACGTTTATTTCTAGGTTTGGTCATTGACTCCCAATCGGAGGTAACGAGTGTCAGCTGTCGGCTCGTTATCTCTGATTGGGAGCCATATTTATACTGCATGTTTTCCTGTGGGCATTGTGGGTTATTGTTCCGTGTTTCAGTCGTTGTACTGTGGACTTCACGAGTCGTCTTTTGTTTTGTATTTTACGTGCTTTACTCTAATTAAAGTCATGTTCGTTCAACGCGCTGCGCTTTGGTCTCCTTCACTCCTAGACGATCGTGACAGAATAACCCACCTTAAAAGGACCAAGCAGCGCGTCCAGGAGCAAAGGGTCTGGACATGGAAGGAACTGATGGACGGTAAAGGGTCCTGGACTTGGGAGGAGATCCTGGAGGGTATGGATCGCCGTCCATGGAGCGAGACGGTGGAGAGGCGACGGCGAGAGGAGCAACGGCATCGGCAGGGCCATCGTCGGAAGGACGAGAGGCAACCCCAAAAAGTTTTTGGGGGGGGGCACATGGCTTGGGCGACTGAGCAGCAGGAGGCTGCCACAAGGCAGATTCAGAAGGCTACCAGGTTAAGGGGGCTGACGGAGGCAGAGAAGGGACGGATTCAGGAGGCTACCAGGTTAAGGGGGTCACTGGCCAAAGTAGGGAAAGGAGATGTAGAGGCACGGCGTGAGAGACTGAGGTGTGTATCCAGTCCGGTCCGGCCCGTTCCTAATCCCGAGGTACAGCCAGTAGTGTGTGTCCCCAGTACGGTACGGCCTGTTCCGGCCCCTCGCACTAAGTGTACGGTGCGCGTCGCCAGCCCAGCCCGGCCTGTTCCTGAGCCTCATACGAAGCCTACGGGGCGCGTCGCCAGCCCAGCCCGGCCTGTTCCTACTCCACGCACCAGGGATACGGTGCGCGTCGCCAGCTCAGCCCGGCCTGTTCCTACTCCACGCACCAGGGATACGGTGCGCTTCGCCAGCCCGGCCCGGCCTGTTCCGGCCACTCGCACCAGGGATACGGTGCGCGTCGCCAGCCCGGCCCGGCCTGTTCCTACTCCACGCACCAGGGATACGGTGCGCTTCGCCAGCCCGGCCCGGCCTGTTCCGGCCTCTCGCACCAGAGATACGGTGCGCGTCGCCAGCCCAGCCCGGCCTGTTCCTGCTCTCCGCACTAGGCTTAATGTGAGTCCCCAGGGCCCAGCATGCCCTGTTCCGGCTCTCCGCAATAGCCCTTATGTGCGGTCCCAGGGTCCAGCATGCCCTGTTGCTTCTCCCCGCACTAGCCCTGAGATGCGTGTCCTCAGCCCGGTACCTCCTGTTCCGGCACCACGCACCAGGCCTACGATGCGCCTCAGACGGCCAGAGTCTGCCGTCTGCCCAACGGGGCCTGAACTGTCCGTCTGCCCAACGCCGTCTGAACTGCCCGTCTGCCCAACGGCGCCTGAACTGCCCGTCTGCCCAACGCCGTCTGAACTGTCCGTCTGCCAAGCGCCGCAGGAACTGCCCGTCTGTATTGAGCCTTCAGAGCCGTCCGCCAGACAGGAGCAGCCAGAGCCTTCCGCCAGACAGGATCAGCCAGAGCCTTCCGCCAGACAGGATCAGCCAGAGCCTTCCGCCAGACAGGATCAGCCAGAGCCTTCCGCCAGACAGGATCAGCCAGAGCCTTCTGCCAGACAGGATCAGCCAGAGCCTTCTGCCAGACAGGATCAGCCAGAGCCTTCTGCCAGACAGGATCAGCCAGAGCCTTCTGCCAGACAGGATCAGCCAGAGCCTTCTGCCAGACAGGATCAGCCAGAGCCTTCTGCCAGCCAGGATCCGTCGGCCAGCCATGAGCAGCCAGATCCGTCGGCCAGCCATGAGCAGCCCGATCCGTCAGCCAGCCATGAGCAGCCAGATCCGTCAGCCAGCCATGAGCAGCCAGATCCTTCAGCCTGCCATGAGCCGTCCAGCCAGGATCCGCCAGAGCCAGCCAGCCAGGATCCGCCCCTTAGTCAGGTACTGTCCCTTAGCCCGGTGCTGCCCCTTAGCCCGGTGCTGCCCCTTAGCCCGGTGCTGCCCCTTAGCCCGGTGCTGCCCCTTATCCCGGTACTGTCCCTTAGTCCGGTGCTGCCCCTTAGTCCGGTGCTGCCCCTTAGTCCGGTGCCGCCCCTTAATCCAGTGGGGTTTAATGGGGGGGTGGTCATGTGGAGGAGGCTAGGGAAGCGGGTGGTGACTAAGGTGGGGTGGGGACCACAACCAGGGCCAGAACCGCCACCGTGGACAGACGCCCACCCAGACCCTCCCCGAGACTGTATGCTGGTGCGCCCGGAGTGCGCACCTTTAGGGGGGGGTACTGTAACACTCTGGCTCCGGGACTTTGGTATTTGAGCCAGGGTGTATTGTGTTTTGTTGGGTTTTGGGTGATTTTCTATGTTTGCATTTCTGTCACGTTTATTTCTAGGTTTGGTCATTGACTCCCAATCGGAGGTAACGAGTGTCAGCTGTCGGCTCGTTATCTCTGATTGGGAGCCATATTTATACTGCATGTTTTCCTGTGGGCATTGTGGGTTATTGTTCCGTGTTTCAGTCGTTGTACTGTGGACTTCACGAGTCGTCTTTTGTTTTGTATTTTACGTGCTTTACTCTAATTAAAGTCATGTTCGTTCAACGCGCTGCGCTTTGGTCTCCTTCACTCCTAGACGATCGTGACAATGCACCCAATGTATGTTATCACATGAGATTCAAATAAAAGGTCATAAAGTATCTTTGGGTAGAAAGCTGAAGCGCCATAGATACCATTAATACACAGATTACAGAGGAATAAATACATAGGGTCATGCAACATTTTCTCCAGAAAAATGGTAACGATCAGTGTCAGATTCACAAAAATAGTGAAGAGGTATAGGATGAGAGTAAATGCAAAGTAGATGTGTTTGTATGTCTGTGTCGCGTTCAGTCCATGCAGCACAAACACTATCTCCTGGGAGGAGTTGAACTCCATTGTCATTGACAGCAGGCACACACGACTAGTGTACACAGGACCTGAGAACGTTCAGTTTGTCCAAGTTTTGTTGGTTGGTCTATTTAAAAACAATTTGATGACACTTTAACATTAACTGCCAACCATATAGCAGTCTGTCAGCCTCTCAACAATGATAGCTCTCCTTCAGGGTCATTGGTATTCAGATGTCAAACATTATTTTGATTGCAGGACAAGTCAACCCAAAACCACCCAGCTTCAGCAGCCACCTACAGTACAATGCAGTGAGCACACAGACCAGAATTTTAAAAAAAAAGTTAGTAATTTCAAAGTCTTCAAAGTTCTCCTTGAAGATGATCATTCGTACGGTCTGTGTATTTGTATGGTCTCTGTATCTCTGTACTGAAGGCCAGAGCAGACCACCTCCACCTGCGCAGACCAGATCATACCTAGGTATGACACTTCATCACTCTCCGCACCACTCCTTTATGGGGCAGTATCTGAGTGTCTCAACTGCCATAGCAACGTGTGAGATGTATGGAGTGACAGACAGATGAACCCCTCAGATACACACTGCTCACGCTGGAGGTTACCTTCCTAATGAGACCATGCCAATAAGACCGATTAGGAGATGTGATATGAGATAGATAGAACAAGATTTGGTTTATGTAGCAAGGTAATATTGTTGAAGTTCATATTCATGCTTTCCACAAAATACAAAGATCTCAGCAAAGTTTAGTTCACTTCTGTGCAATCTTTATATTTTCAAGTAATGTTGTTCAAGTTCAAGTTTTTTTGACACCTTGCTACATTTTGAAGAGAACTTGTTTAAAGCATTGCCAAATTCCTAATTGGTATTTGGACCACAAGGGTACATTTTTCTTTGTCTCTAAAGACTTTCCACAAAATGTACAGATCTCAGTAAAGTTTATTTCACATCTGTGGAAATCTTTTTTTAACCCTGTTCATCTCCAGGAAGTGAATCAGAGGAGGGCTATACTTTGGTAGTAGCTAGTTTCTGCAGGAATTAATTATACAAATGTGTGTAATGAAAAAAAATCCTGTGCAAAATGCACTGTAAAATATTGTCTGAGCGTATAAAAACGGGTCTTTGTACAAAGTACTATAACCTTCATAAAGTTGATATTGAAGTAGTCCATATCATCTTTCTACTCCCAGCGGACTGTTCACAGGCGTCATGGCAGGGGCGGCAGGTAGCTTAGTGGTTAAGAGCGTTGTGCCAGTAACCGAAAGGTCGCAGGTTCTAATCCCCGAGCTGACTAGGTGAAAAATCTGTCGATGTGTCCGTGAGCAAGGCACTTAACCCTAATTGCTCCTGTAAGTCGCTCTGGATAAGAGTGTCTGCTAAATGACTAACAAGTAAAATGGCAGTTTAATTTTATTAATTTTTTTACCTTTATTTAACCAGGCAAGCCAGTTGAGAACAAGTTCTCATTTACAACTGCGACCTGGCCAAGATAAAGCAAAGCAGTGCGATAAAAACAACAACACAGAGTTACATATGGGGTAAACAAAACATAAAGTCAAAAATACAACAGAAAATATATATACAGTGTACAGAATGTAGTAAATTATGGAGGTAAGGCAATAAATAGGCCATAGTGCAAAATAGTTACAATTTCGTATTAACACTGGAATGATAGATGTGCAAAAGATGATGTGCAAATAGAGATACTGGGGTGCATATTAGCAAAATAAATAACAATATGGGGATGAGGTAGTTGGATGGGCTAATTACAGATGGGCTGTGTACAGGTGCAGTGATCGGTAAGCTGCTCTGACAACTGACGCCTAAAGTTAGTGAGGGAGATAAGAGTCTCCAGCTTCAGAGATTTTTGCAGTTCGTTCCAGTCATTGGCAGCAGAGAACTGGAAGGAATGGCGGCCAAAGGAGGTGTTGGCTTTGGGGATGACCAGTGAGATATACCTGCTGGAGCGCAGACTACGGGTGTGTGTTGCTATGGTGACCAGTGAGCTAAGATAAGACAGGGATTTGCCTAGAAGTGATTTATAGATGACCTGAAGCCAGTGGGTTTGGCGACGAATATGTAGTGAGGGCCAGCCAACAAGAGCGTACAGGTCCATATACTACCCACAATGGTGGGTAGTATATGGGGCTTTGGTGACAAAACGGATGGCACTGTGATAGACTATATCCAATTTGCTGAGTAGAGTGTTAGAGGCTATTTTGTAAATGACATCGCCGAAGTCAAGGATCGTTAGGATAGTCAGTTTTACGAGGGCATGTTTGGCAGCATGAGTGAAGGAGGCTTGGTTGCGAAATAGGAAGCCAATTCTAGATCTAACTTTTGATTGGACATGCTTAATGTGAGTCTGGAAGGAGAGTTTACAGTCTAACCAGACACCTAGGTATTTGTAGTTGTCCACATACTCTAGGTCAGACCTACCGAGAGTAGTGATTCTAGTCGGGTGGGCGGGTGCAAGCAGCGTTCGGTTGAAAAGCATGCATTTAGTTTTACTAGTGTTTAAGAGCAGATGGAGGCTATGGAAGGAGTGTTGTATGGCGTTGAAGCTCGTTTGGAGGTTTGTTAACACAGTGTCCAATGAAGGGCCTGATGTATACAAAATGGTGTTGTCCGCATAGAGGTGGATCCGAGCATCACCAGCAGCAAGAGCAACATCATTGATATACACAGAGAATAGAGTCGGCCCGAGAATTGAACCCTGTGGCACCCCCATAGAGACTGCCAGAGGTCCAGACAACAGGACTTCCGATTTGACACATTGAACTCTATCTGAGAAGTAGTTGGTGAACCAGGCGAGGCAGTCATTTGAGAAACCAAGGCTATTTAGTCTGCCAATAAGAATGCAGTGGTTGACAGAGTCGAAAGCCTTGGCTAGGTCGATGAAGACGGCTGCGCAGTACTGTCTTTTATCGATCGCAGTTATAATAACGTTTAGGACCTTGAGCGTGGCTGAGGTGCACCCATGACCAGCTTGGAAACCAGATTGCATAGCGGAGAAGGTACGGTGGGATTCGAAATGGTCGGTGATCTGTTTGTTAACTTGGCTTTCAAAAACTTTCGAAAGGCAGGGCAGGATGGATATAGGTCTGTAACAGTTTGGATCTAGAGTGTCACCCCCTTTGAAGAGGGGGATGACCGCGGCAGCTTTCCAATCTCTGGGGATCTCAGACGTTACGAAAGAGAGGTTGAACAGGCTAGTAATAGGGGTTGCGACAATTTCGGCGGCTAGTTTTAGAAAGAAAGGGTCCAGATTGTGTAGCCCAGCTGATTTGTAGGGGTCCAGATTTTTCAGCTCTTTCAGAACATCAGCTGTCTTAATTTGTGTAAAGGAGAAGCGGGGGGGGGCATGGGCAAGTTGCAGCGGAGGGTGCAGAGCTGGTGGCCGGGGTAGTGGTAGCCAGGTGGAAAGCATGGCCAGCCGTAGCAAAATGCTTGTTGAAATTCTCGATTATTGTAGATTTATCAGTGGTGACAGTGTTTCCTAGCCTCAGTGCAGTGGGCAGTTGGGAGGAGGTGCTCTTATTCTCCATGTCCCAATACTTTTTTGCTACAGGATGCAAATTTATGTTTGAAAGCCTTTGCTTTCCTAACTGCTTGTGTATATTGGTTCCTAACTTCCCTGAAAAGTTGCATATCGCGGGGGCTGTTCGATGCTAATGCAGTACGCCACAGGATGTTTTTGTGCTGGTCAAGGGCAGTCAAGTCTGAGGAGAACCAGGTGCTATATCTGTTCTTAGTTCTGAATTTTTTGAATGGGGCATGCTTATTTAAGATTGAGAGGAAAGCATTTTTAAAGAACAACCAGGCATCCTCTACTGATGAAATGAGGTCAATATCCATCGAGGACACCCGGGCCAGGTCAATTAGAAAGGCCTGCTCGCTAAAGTGTTTTAGGGAGCGTTTGACAGTGATGAGGGGTGGTCGTTTGACCGCGGACCCATTACGGACGCAGTGATCGCTGAGATCCTGGTTGAAGAGAGCGGGGGTGTATTTAGAGGGTAAATTTGTCAGGATGATATCTATGATGGTGCCCATGTTTACAGATTTTGGGTTGTACCTGGTAGGTTCGTTGATAATTTGTGTGAGATTGAGGAAATCTAGTTTAGATTGTAGGTTGGCCGGGGTGTTAAGCATATCCCAGTTTAGGTCACCAAGCAATACGAACTCTGAGGATAGATGGGGGGCGATCAGTTCACATATGGTGTCCAGGGCACAGCTCAGGGCTGAAGGGGGTCTGTAGCAAGCGACAACAGTGAGAGACTTATTTCTGGAAAGGTGGATTTTTTGAAGTAGAAGCTCAAACTGTTTGGGCACAGACCTGGATAGTATGATATAGCTCTGCAGGCTATCTCTACAGTAGATTGCAACCCCACCTCCTTTGGCAGTTCTATCGAGACGGAAAATGTTGTAGTTGGGGATGGACATTTCTGAATTTTTGGTGGCCTTCCTAAGCCAGGATTCAGACACTGCTAAAACATCAGGGTTGGCGGAGTGTGCTAATGCAGTGAATAACTCAAACTTAGGGAGGAGGCTTCGGATGTTAACGTGCAAGAAACCAAGGCTTTTACAGTTGCAGAAGTCAACAAATGATAACGCCTGGGGAGTAGGAGTGATACTGGGGGCTACAGGGCCTGGGTTAACCTCTACATCACCAGAGGAACAGAGGAGGAGTAGAATAAGGATACAGCTAAAGGCTTTAAGAACTGGTCTTCTAGTGCGTTGGGTACAGAGAAAAAAAGGGGGTAGATTTCTGGGCGTTTTAGAATAGATTCATGGCATTATGTACAGACAAGGATATGGAAGGATATGAGTACAATGGAGGTAAACCTAAGCGTTGGGTAACGATGAAAGAGATAGCATCACTGGAGGCACCGATTGAGTCGGTCTCCTCGTGTATGGGGGGTGGAACAAAGGAGCTGTCTAAGGCAGGTTGAGCTGGGCTGGGGGCTATACAGTGAAATAGTACATTTACATTTACATTTACGTCATTTAGCAGACGCTCTTATCCAGAGCGACTTAAAAATTGGTGCATTCACCTTATGATAGCCAGTGGGACAACCACTTTACAATTTATTTTTTAATAATTTCAAATGTTTTAATTCTTAATTTTTTGAGTATATTTATAATTTTCCTTTGTTTTATATATATATTTTTTGTATTTTTTGTATTATTTTTCATTAATTTATTATTTATCTTGTACTCAGAAATTGCAGCCCAAATAAATGCTTCAAAGAGTTCAAGTCACAGACTCATCTCAACGTCAACTGTTTAGAGGGAACTGTGTGTATCAGGCCTTCACGGTTGAATTACTGCAAAGAAACCACTACTAAAGGACACCAATAATAAGAAGAGACCTGCTTTGGCCAAGGAACACGAACATTGGACATTAGACCGGTGGAAATTTGTCAGCATATGTGGGAACTCCTTCAAAACTGTTGGAAAAGCATTCCAGGTGAAGCAGGTAGCTTAGTGGTTAAGAGTGTTGTGCCAGTAACCGAGAGGTCGCTGGTTCTAATCCCCGAACCGACTAGGTGAAAAATCTGTCGCTGTGCCCTTGAGCAAGACACTTAACTCTAATTGCTCCTGTAAGTCGCTCTGGACTAAAATGTAAATGTTAACTGGTTAAGAGAATGCCAAGAGTGTGGAAAGCTGTCATCATGACAAAGGGTGGCTATTTAAAGAATCTGAAATATAATTTGATTAACAATTTTTTGGTTACTAAATTATTCCGTATGTGTTCTTTCATAGTTTTGATGTCTTCACTATTATTCTACAATGCAAAAAATAGTAAAAATAAAGAAAAACCCTTGAATGGGTAGGTGTATCCAAACTTTTGACTGGTACTGTACATGCAACGACTTGTTCTACAAATCTTTGTATATTTATTGAGGCTACCAGACAGCTCTTTTCATTATTTTGTCTACAACATATTTTTGTTAGCTTATATAATTGTAAAATATGGACCTTGTAGCTGTCATAAGGGCATGAAATCAGCTGAAGGCAAGGCACCGCAGCCATTGCTAGCTAGCCAACGCTACCAGCTAGCAGTACTGTAGCAACTAAATACAATATAATATTAGCCAGCTACATTCGTTCGCAGCGACGCCGTTTTTCAAACAAAGTCAACACCGCAGCGATTGCTAGCTAGCCAACGCTACCAGCTAGCAGTACTGTAGCAACTAATTACAATATAATTTTAGCCAGCTACATTCGTTCGCAGCGACGCCGTTTTTCAAACAAAGTCAACACAGCAGCCATTGCTAGCTAGCCAACACTACCAGCTAGCAGTACTGTAGCAACTAAATACAATATCATTTTAGCCAGCTACATTCGTTCGCAGCGACGCCGTTTTTCAAACAAAGTCAACACCACAGCCATTGCTAGCTAGCCAACACTACCAGCTAGCAGTACTGTAGCAGCTAAATACAATATAATTTTAGTCAATGAGAATTTTGCAACATAAAGCTTCCCTTTCTGAACATTCGAGATGTGTAGTCCACTTGTGTAGCTAGCATGACTGACTTTGTGCTAGCTAGCCAACGTTTAATTATTGCTGCGTTATGAAAGGAACTAGACACGGACACGAATTATCTGTTTAGTGTGTTAACACACTATTGGTAGTTTGTTGTAACCAAGTATTGGTGCTAAACCGTGTGTTTTTGGATGCTAGCATGCTAGTTAGATATGGCGTCATAGGATACGGTGCCCTGGGCGGTTTTCATGGAAGAATACTGTACCAAGTTAGCTAGCTGAATAAAGTAAGTTAGAGTCTATTCCTAGAAACATTGAACCGCTGTAGTTTACAACAATTATAATTTCTAAAGTGGAAGTTGGGAGAGTTATATTCGGGTGTTTCAGTGAAACAATTATAGTTTCTGAGGTGGAAGTTGGGAGAGTTATATTTGGGAGTTGTGGTGAGGGAGCCCCCGCTCTCTCCTTTCCCAGATGTTTAGTTCATTTCATTCCGATCTCCTCTACATTATTGTAGCCATTTGCTGCAGCCTGTCAACTATGCCTCTGCCTATCCCTGTTCTCTCCTCTCCGCACAGGCTACACAAACGCCTCACACCGCGTGGCTGCTGCCTCTCTAACCTGGTGGTCCCTGCACGCACCACCCACCTGGAGTTCCAGGTCTCAGGCAGCCTCTGGAACTGCCGTTCTGCTGCCAACAAGGCAGAGTTCATCCCAGCCTATGCTACCCTCCAGTCCCTCGACTTCTTGGCGCTGACGGAAACATGGATTACCACTGAAAACACTGCTACTTCTACTGCTCTCTCCTCGTCTGACCATGTGTTCTCGCATACCCCGAGAGCATCTGGTCAGCGGGGTGGTGGCACAGGAATCCTCATCTCTCCCAAGTGGACATTCTCAATTTTTCCCCTAACCCATCTCCTCATTTGAATTCCATGCTGTCACAGTCACTAGCCCATTTAAGCTTAATATCCTTGTCATCTATCGCCCTCCAGGTTCCCTTGGAGAGTTCATCAATGAGCTTGACGCCTTGATAAGTTCCTTTCCTGAGGATGGCTCACCCCTCACAGTTCTGGGGGATTTCAACCTCCCTACGTCTACATTTGACTAATTTCTCTCTGCCTCCTTCTTTCCACTCCTCTCCTCTTTTGACCTCACCCTCTCACCGTCCCCCCCTACTCACAAGGCAGGCAATACGCTTGACCTCATCTTTACTAGTTGCTGTTCTTCTACTAATCTCACTGCAACTCCCCTCCATGTCTCCGACCACTACTTTGTATCCTTTTCTCTCTCGCTCTCCTCCAACACTACTCACTCTGCCCCTACACAGATGGTAATGCGCCGCCGCAACCTTCGCTCTCTCTCTCCCGCTACTCTCTCCTCTTCCATCCTATCATCTCTTCCCTCTGCTCAATCCTTCTCCCTCCAATCTCCTGATTCTGCCTCCTCAACCCTCCTCTCCTCCCTTTCTGCATCCTTTGACTCTTTATGTCCCCTATCCTCCCGGCCGGCTCGGTCCTCCCCTCTAGCTCCGTGGCTTGATGACTCATTGCGAGCTCACAGAACAGAGCTCCGGGCAGCTGAGCGGAAATGGAAGAAAACTAGACTCCCTGCGGACCTGGCATCTTTTCACTCCCTCCTCTCTACATTTTCTTCATCTGTTTCTGCTGCTAAGGCCACTTTCTACCACTCTAAATTCCAAGCATCTGCCTCTAACCCTAGGAAGCTCTTTGCCACATTCTCCCCCCCCCCCTCCTTCTCTGTGGATGACTTCGTCAACCACTTTGAAAAGAAGGTTGACGACATCCGATCCTCGTTTGTTAAGTCAAATGACACTGCTGGTCCTGCTCACACTGCCCTACCCTATGCTTTAACTTCTTTCTCCCCTCTCTCTCCAGATAAAATCTTGCGACTTGTGACTGCAGGCCGCCCAACAACCTGCCCGCTTGACCCTATCCCCTCCTCTCTTCTCCAGACCATCTCCGGTGACCTTCTCCCCTACCTCACCTCGCTGATCAACTCATCCTTGACCGCTGGCTATGTCCCTTCCGTCTTCAAGAGAGCGAGAGTTGCACCCCTTCTCAAAAAACCAACACTCGATCCCTCTGATGTCAACAACTACAGACCAGTATCCCTTCTTTCTTTTCTTTCCAAAACTATTGAGCGTGCCGTCTTTAGCCAACTCTCTTGCTATCTCTCTCAGAATGACCTTCTTGATCCAAACAAGTCAGGTTTCAAGACTGGTCATTCAACTGAGACTGCTCTTCTCTGTATCACGGAGGCTCTCCGCACTGCTAAAGCTAACTCTCTCTCCTCTGCTCTTGTCCTTCTAGACCTGTCTGCTGCCTTTGATACTGTGAACCATCAGATCCTCCTCTCCACCCTATCCGAGCTGGGCATCTCCGGCGCGGCTCACTCTTGGATTGCGTCCTACCTGACCGGTCGCTCCTACCAAGTGGCGTGGCGAGAAGCTGTCTCCGCACCACGTGCTCTCACCACTGGTGTTCCCCAGGGCTCAGTTCTAGGCCCTCTCCTATTCTCGCTATACACCAAGTCACTTGGCTCTGTCATATCCTCACATGGCCTCTCTTATCATTGCTATGCTGACGATACACAACTAATCTTCTCCTTTCCCCCTTCTGATAACCAGGTGGCGAATCGCATCTCTGCATGTCTGGCAGACATATCAGTATGGATGACGGATCACCACCTCAAGCTGAACCTTGGCAAAACGGAGCTGCTCTTCCTCCCGGGGAAGGACTGCCCGTTCCATGATCTCGCCATCACGGTTGACAACTCCGTTGTGTCCTCCTCCCAGAGTGCGAAGAGCCTTGGCGTGACCCTGGACAACACCCTGTCGTTCTCCGCTAACATCAAGGCGGTGACCCGATCCTGTAGGTTCATACTCTACAACATTCGGAGAGTACGACCCTGCCTTACACAGGAAGCGGCACAGGTCCTAATCCAGGCACTTGTCATCTCCCGTCTGGATTACTGCAACTCGCTGTTGGCTGGGCTCCCTGCCTGTGCCATTAAACCCCTACAACTCATCCAGAATGCCGCAGCCCGTCTGGTGTTCAACCTTCCCAAGTCTCTCACGTCACCCCGCTCCTCCGCACACTCCACTGGCTTCCAGTTGAAGCTCGCATCTGTTACAAGACCATGGTGCTTGCCTATGGAGCTGTGAGGGGAACGGCACCTCCATACCTTCAGGCTCTGATCAGTCCCTACACCCAAACGAGGGCATTGCGTTCATCCACCTCTGGCCTGCTGGCTCCCCTTCCTCTGCAGAAGCATAGTTCCCGCTCAGCCCAGTCAAAACTGTTCGCTGCTCTGGCACCCCAATGGTGGAACAAGCTCCCTCACGACGCCAGGACAGCGGAGTCACTCACCACCTTCCGGAGACATTTGAAACCCCACCTCTTTAAGGAATACCTGGGATAGGATAAAGTAATCCTTCTACCCCTACCCCCCCCCCCCCCCCCCCCCCTTTTTTAAAAATGGTCAATTGTAAAGTGGTTGTCCCACTGGCTATAAGGTGAATGCACCACTTTGTAAGTCGCTCTGGATAAGAGCGTCTGCTAAATGACGTAAATGTAAATGTAAATGTAAGTTGAAGTCTTCAGAGAGTAGATTTATTTACAGGTCTTGGTGACCCAATGATGAAAGCGTCATATCATACAGAATATACAAGTAGTTTCATCAAATATACAGGGGTAATAGCCCAAAGAAAATAGCCTCAGTATCACGTTTAACCTGTCCTATCTGAATGGACACCGGTAGATGGCAAGACTGTACACACTCCCCTTGAGAAACCAAATCGAATCTGTCTAACAATTGGCAATTACGTCCAATAAACTGGTTCTACAATGTAAAATACAATTTCCACATCCATTGTTACATTGGTACATTCGTCTTAATCAGATTTAATGATTATTAATGATATTTCAACACCATACATACATGGAACAATCATTTTCTCTTATTCAACATTCTTCTGACTCCAAAGCGTGGAGCGCAGGACACGTAGCCTATTTCTAGGCTACGTGACTCTCCATGGCGGGAGTTTGGAGAGTGCAAGTGAAGAGCCTCGCTTATGGTGCATTTTTCAAATGCAAGCTTCATAAGGTGTGCACGCTCCTATTACGCACAACAAAAATGACAGAGACTAGGACACAGACAAATGGAACTTCGACATAACCCGGAAAATATGAACAAAGGAAACCATACATTGAATTAAATAAACCTACCTCATGAGTCTTGCGAATGTTCATCTGCACTATAAACATCACGCCCACTCAGAGAAGGGTAAGAAAAGGTTGGTTATAAAATGTAAATGGATTGTAGGCCTATCAAACATGAAACAGAAATGTCTATGTGTTGCAGTAAACGGTACAGAGATGGAATGATGAAATGCTAGCAATTATTGTAGTATTAGATGCAGGGGCGCAACTTTCACTCGGGACGGGGGGGACACGTCCCCCTCACATTCTGAAATTGCATTTTTATCCCCCCCCCCCCCAGTTTTATCATTGGAATGTGATACAAAACGAGATTACGGTGTGCTTTAGGACCATGCGGACGCCTCCGAGCGGTCGGGTAGGCTGTTTGGAGTGTTTATCAGACTCAATAAAATAATATATTTAAAAAATAAGTGTTGTTTAGTGTTGTGTTGTGTAGTGGCTTTGCTGGCATGCATCCAAAAAAGTGGTTGAGTTTGCCCTACCAAGATTTGCATGCTAAAATCGTCACTGGGAGTTTCCTTTGTGAATATTTGTGGTACATTTTGTCAAATATAATTGCAGCAAATGCTAGCTGGTTATTCAGTGTGTCTGGGGGTGTGTTATGTATTTTGTACAGCACCTCCCTTACCACAAAAGATTGCCGTTTTGAAACTGCAGTAAAGGTGCAGTAACTGCAGTCGATTGGTATTTTGGGCGCAGTAATTGCAGAATAACTGCAGTGTAGCTCAGTTGGTAGAGCATGGCGCTTGCAATGCCAGGGTTGTGGGTTCGATTCCCACGGGGGGCCAGTATGAAAAAAACAAAAAAAAAACATGTATGCACTCACTAACTGTAAGTCGCTCTGGATAAGAGCGTCTGCTAAATGACAAAAATGTAAACTGCAGTTATACTGCACTCTAACTGCAGTTACACTGCAAAATTACTGCAGTAAAAAAAACTGTTACTTTGGATGCAGTATTTGCCACATACTGCACTCTGACTGCAATTTAAGTTGCAGATGTTCACGAGAGGCTGGACAAGTATAGGAGGGAGCGAAGGTACTCACACTCATCTAAGTTGGACCCAGCCATCACAACATTGAAGCGAGAGGTTAGTGCTTTCACACCTCCCACCATGCCTGCTGTTAGACCCGTCACTGTACCGCCTTCCCCAGCCCAGGCTACTCAGGGCTCCGCTGAGGCGATGGACCGTATCATTGCAATGCTAGTGTGTGCTGGAGCAGAGGCCACAACAGTCTAACAGTCAGTTCCAAAAAGGGAATAGGAACAAAGTGAGGTCTTATGGGCCATGTGAAGTGTGTGGGAATACTGGACACAATACTCACTTTCACTGCAGGGCCAATCACCTCTGCTTTCTCTGTCATGCAGCTGGCCATGCACGCTCTCAGTGCCCCAAGGCCGCAGCTCTGAGCCCAGCTGGTGGAGTACCCAAAGTAACCAAGCTCATAGCTGAGTACCAGTCCATCTTTTCCAGGCATTAGTTGGATTGTGGAAAAGCTACTGGCTGTTTTCATCGCATCCGACTCAGTGACGAGAACCCTTTTGGATGCCATACCGACACCTTTCACCTAATCAGTATGAGAAGCTCAAGCAAGCATTGAATTAGATGGAAGAACGTGAAATCATAAGGAAGTCTATTAGTGAGTTCGCCTCACCCCTTTTCCTTGTCTGGAAGAAGTCTGGAGACCTGAGACTCTGTACTGACTTTCATTGGCTCAATGTTCGTACCATCAAAGACGCTCACCCACTCACTCACCAGGCTGACGCGCTGGCTACTTTAGGTGGAAATGCCTTTTTCTCCACGATGGACCTTATCTCTGGCTACTACAATGTGGAAATACATCAGGATGACCAGAGATTCACAGCCTTTACATCGACATTTGGATTGTATGAATACAACCGTATGCCACAGGGGTTATCTAATAGTTATGCAACATTCATGAGGATGATGCTAAATATCTTCGGGGATCAGAACTTTCTTAGCCTGCTGTGTTACCTTGATGATGTCTTCGTCTATGCGCCCACTGAAGACCTGGCTTTGCAGTGACTAGAAATGGTCTTTGAATGTCTGATATTACGTATTTTATACAGGATTAGTTAATGTTTGATAATTGAGAGCTGCATAAGGATTTGGAGGATGAGGACATTCCATGTATTTATTTCTGTCACTGGTGGGTGCCAAAAGGTATGCGGACCAAGATAGCTGGTCCGCATACCTTCTGGTGCCACTGGTGCTAATCTTAGAATGAGTATGTGATGGAATATCCTGACTAGGGTGCAACACGATTTCATATAGGGTGATCCTCTATATGTGGCGAGGAGTGACACTCAATAATGGTTGGCAACTGTTGGATAGAATTAGCTTGCAAACAAGTATATAAGCTAAGAGATTTCCTTTGTTCAGTTAGTTCATATAGCAGTGGGCCACCCACGGGCCGTTTGCTATGTGAACCCAGTACCGCAATATTAAACACTTTGAATCAACTCTCCATGTACAGTTGAAGTCGGAAGTTTACATACACCTAAGCCAAATACATTTAAACTCAGTTTTTCACAATTCCTGACATTTAATCCTAGTAAAATGTCCCTGTCTTAGGTCAGTTAGGATCACCACTTTAATTTAAGAATGTGAAATGTCAGAATAATAGTAGAGAGAATGATTTATTTCAGCTTTTATTTCTTTCATCACATTCCCAGTGGGTCAGAAGTTTACATACCCTCAAATAGTATTTGGTAGCATTGCCTTTCAATTGTCTAACTTGGGTCAAACGTTTTGGGTAGCCTTCCACAAGCTTCCCACAATAAGTTGGGTGAATTTTGGCCCATTTCTCCTGACAGAGCTGGTATAACTGAGTCAGGTTTGTAGGCCTCCTTGCTCGCACACGCTTTTTCAGTTCTGCCCACACATTTTATATAGGATTGAGGTCAGGGCTTTGTGATGGCCACTCCAATACCTTTTGCGACCAAGCTTTAACTTCTTGACTGATGTCTTGAGATGTTGCTTCAATATATCCACATAATTTTCCTTCCTCATGATGCCATCTGTTTTGAGAAGTGCACCAGTCCCTCCTGCAGCAAAGCACCCCCACAGCATGATGCTGCCACCTCCGCTCTTCACGGTTGGGATGGTGTTCTTCGGCTTGCAAGCAACCCCCATTTTCCTCCAAACATAACGATGGTCATTATGGCCAAACAGTTCTATTTTTGTTTCATCAGACCAGAGGACATTTCTCCAAAAAGTACAATATTTTCCCCATGTGCAGTTGCAAACCATAGTCTGGCTTTTTATGACGGTTTTGGAGCAATGGCTTCTTCCTTGCTGAGTGGCCTTTCAGGTCATGTCGATATAGGACTTGTTTTACTGTGGATATAGATACTTTGCTGCTGTTCTGGGATTGATTTGCACTTTTCGCACCAAAGTACGTTCATCTCTAGGAGACAGAACGCGTCTCCTTCTTGAGCGGTATGACGGCTGCGTCGTCCCATGTTGTTTATACTTGTGTACTATTGTTTGTACAGATGAACGTGGTACCTTCAGGTGTTTGGAGGTCTACAATTTTTTTTCTGAGGTCTTGGCTGATTTCTTTTGATTTTCGCATGATGTCAAGCAAAGAGGCACTGAGTTTGAAGGTAGGCCTTGAAATACATCCACAGGTACACCTCCAATTGACTCAAATGATGTCATTAAGCCTATCAGAAGCTTCTAAAGCCATGACATCATTTTCTGGAATTTTCCAAGCTGTTTAAAGGCACAGTCAACTTAGTGTATGTAAACTTCTGACCCACTGGAATTGTGATACAGTGCTTTATAAGTGAAATAATCTGTCTGTAAACAATTGTTGGAAAAATGACTTGTGTCATGCACAAAGTAGATGTCCTAACCGACTTGCCAAAACTATAGTTTGTTAACAAGAAATGTGTGGAGTGGTTGAAAAACTAGTTTTAAGTGTATGTAAACTTCCGACTTCAACTGTAAGTGTTTTAACTATTCTCTTGCATCCTGAACTCCTCGATACCAGAAAACTCATCATAACAATGTCTCAAGGCTCACAACCTGAAGCTGGCCCCAGAAAAAGTGTCACTTTTTCACAGAGGTATGTGATGTTCTTGGGGCATATCATCAGTGCGGATGGCTAGCTACAGATCCTGAGAAAGTGAAGGCCATTGCAGGCGTGACGGAAGCTGACCTGATGGAAGACGGTACTGACATCCCCTCTCAGAAGAAATTGGAGTCATTCCTCTGGATGGAGGTGTATTACCAACAGTTCATTGAAGGCTGCTCGACCATCGCAAAGCCTCTCTTTGGGTTGACAACTGGGCACAAGGCTCCACTCTGCAATATGAAGAAGCGACACTCACCTGTCAGGAAGCTGATAGCAGCTGACTGTGCTATCCCAGGTACAAAAAGGGGGATCTACAGCGAGACCAATAGCCTTCGTGAGCAAGTCTCTCAGTTATGCGCAGTCGAGGTATCCTGCACAAAAGCTTGAGTTCTTTGCCATGAAATGGGCTATCTGCGATAAGTTCCACCATTGGCTACGGGGGCAGCAATTCACCGTATGGACAGATAACAATCCCTTGACATACATTCGGACAAAAGCAAAGCTTGATGCTTGTGAGCAGAGATGGGTTGCCAAGCTGGCACCGTACAAGTTTGACATCAAGTACATCCCTGGTCCCAAAAACTTTGTTGCAGATGCCCTGAGCAGAGAGAGTACTTCATACGACCCAGTTCCGTACGAGACATTACTAACCGAAGCTAATGCTGTGCGCACAGACCAAGTGCAAGATGTGTTTCGCTGGTCCACCCATCCCTTTGACAAAGCCTTTAACACCAACGAGGTAGTCATTAACTGCCAGACTGCTGTTGACACCCCATCTGGTGCTTTATCAAGACAGGAAGTTGCTGCTGTTCTTCACTCACACAGGCGCTGGGTGGAGGATGTGAGTTCCCGTGCACTGCTGTTGCCACAGCTTCCACAGGCTGTGATGCCATCAGAGCAGTCCGATGTCGATGTGCTGCCACAAGACCAACTGTTGAGTAAGCAGCGTGATGACGACGTGATGAGCAGAGTGATCTTCTTTGTGGAGCGGGGATGAAGACTGTCACGGAGAGAGCGTCCTCACGTGTCTGTCGAGGTTCTGCGTCTTCTCAGAAGTTGGAATAAGTTGACCATAAAGATGGGTGTATTGTATCGCGTTTCGAAGAACGTGGTTACAAAGAGGAAAGCTTACCTGTATGTGGTCCTAGTCTCCATGAGAGCCATGGTGTTGAAGGGTGTCCATGATGAAGCTGGCCACCAGAGACAACAGAGGACTATGTACCTGACAAGACAGAGGTTCTTCTGGCATGGTCTGGAGAGGGATGTCAAGGAGTATGTGCGGTGCTGCAGGAGATGCGTCGTGAACAAGACTCCTGATCCGGAGGCCAGAGCTCCGCTGGAGAGTATAATCACAACTGAGCCTCTCAACCTAGTGTGCATTAACTTTTGGTCTGCAGAAGATTCCACAAACAAGTCCCTGGATGTGCTCGTTGTTACTGACCACTTCACCAAATTGGCTCATGCCTTCTTGTGTCCGAACCAGTCTGCTAAGTCTGTGGCTCATCAGTTATGGAACAACTACTTCTGTGTCTACGGGTTACCTCACGGTATACACTCAGATCACGGAGCCAACTTGGAGAGTACTCTAATCGCAGAGCTCTTGAGCGTTGCAGGCGTCCAGAAGTCCCACACCATGCCATACCATCTGATGGGCAATGGGTCCTGTGAAAGGCTGAATAGGACATTGGGAAACATGACCTGGGCTCTGCCGGCGAGAGCAAAGCACAGATGGCCTCAGGGTCTGAAGTCTCTCACGTATGCATACAACTGTACAATCCATGAGACCACAGGCTTTGCCGATTTCCTGCAGTGGATGATGATGATGATAGTGATGCTGAGTACAGAACAAAGGTGTGGGTGTCGGAGCTGCCCTCAGAAGGAACAGGTGACACGAGCCTGGAGGATGATGTGTGATCCTTGGATGCTCAGGACATTTCACATCTTGATTCTGTTCCAGATATATCGTGTTACGGAGGGGGTCGCAGTTCCGGAGCGACCCACTAGGTGTCCTCCTCCGACAACCTTAGGCACCTCCTCACTCACAGTCTGGACTAATCATGATCCTATTGGTGTCACCTGTGTCTACCTGTTCACCTGTGTATTTATGCCCTCACTTCCCTGTGTTCCCTTGCTCAGTTTTCTCTGCTAGTTTCTCGATGCCAAGCAGTACGAATCAGTGTCTGATCACGAGGCGTATGTACAGATACTTGAGAAGTGTTTTCCCTGTTTCATTGTTGTTTCAGTCGTAGTTAGTATTTCGTATTTTTGCTGTCAGCCTGTTTTTGGAGACCAATTTGCTCCTCATTTATTTTATCGCGACAAGTCCGTTATTTTGTATCCTGTATTTGGGACCACCAGTAAAGATCCTTGTTTCACCATCTCTGCCTACTGCCTACTGTCTATCCTGCACCGCACCTGGGTCACACCTCACACCAACCCTTACAGTATCGTAGCCTGAGGTCCTGCCTCAATCAGAGTCCTCGAGACTCTGGCTCAGAACTTAACAGTGTAGTGAGTGAGAACACTGACCAGTCTCCTTCTGACCATCCCCATACTGACCTACCAAACTCTGACCATTCCTTACCTGACCAGTTACACACTGACTGTGTTGACGCACCCACCATCACCACAGCACACGACACTGTCACCCCTTGTGTAGTTGAAGGTTCTCTGGGTCGTATTAGGTTAAGGGCAGGAAGACTACTTCCACCAGTGTCGAGATTTATTGAGATTAGTAATCAGCAGAGAGTTAGAGATTGAAAGGTTTTCATACCTATGTGAAGGTGAAGTCGTCGGGTGAGGTTGTGTCTCTCTCTGGCGGGAGGTAAGCTTGGCTTATATGGCTTATATGGTGTCGAGTAAAGCTTAAACCATGTATTTAGATTGTAGTTAGGTATTGTAGGTAGTTATCGTAGGTTATTGTAGTTATCGTAGGTTATTGTATGTAATTATTCTAGGTAAGTATTGTATTCGGCTGAGCCCGGTGAAGCACGAGGCTAGCTAACCCACTACCTGGACTAGCTAGCGGGTAGCTACTGGTAACTATTAGCAACTGTGGAAAGTTGTTTCACGCTTGAGAGTACCTGTAATTACGCCAGCTAGCTGCCTACCATTCAGCTGTTTTTCTAACCTCATTGTCTGAAGCGTTAACGTTAGGTAGTTAGTAGCTACTGTGCTCGAAATGTAGCTAGCTTGTTGCTACCTGGATAGCTAACTAAACAATAGCTGGAACGACCTAGCGAATAGATGCAAACTGGCTGAGTCGATTCAGTGGCTAGCTTTGCCCTTGGATAGCTAACAGTAGCTGCTAGGGGTAAGTTAACCTACATTTGTGTTTTGTTTTTACATACTGGTAACCAGAGTCGTTCAAGGGAATTCGGGACATTGGTGACTAGTTAACGTTAGCTTGGCTCTCTCTGTGTGTTCGTGCCATGGGAGGAGGGTTTTTTTCGTTGGCAGAAAGCAATGGCTAGCTAGTATGCTAGCTATTCTAGCTAACTAACTGGCTGAATAAGTTGACGTCAGACTCACTCAAGCTGTCAGGACTAACCCAGAACATTACACAACGTTAGACATGGACACGAATGATCTGCTTGTCACGATCGTTGAACGGAGTAGACCAAGGCGCAGCGTGATGAGCGAACATACTTTATTTTCCAAAGTGAATACACAAACAAAACGATGACGTGACGTCCTAGGTTAAACAACCAACACGGAACAAACCAAACGGAACAAGATCCCACAAACACTAAGGGAAAACAGACTGTTTAAATATGGCTCCCAATCAGAGACAACCAGCAACAGCTGACACTCGTTGCCTCTGATTGGGAACCACTCTGGCCAACATAGAAATACAAGAACTAGACTATGAACATAGAACAAAACACATAGAAACTACACACCCTGGCTCAACATATAGAGTCCCCAGAGCCAGGGTGTGACAGTACCCCCCCCCCCAAAGGCGCGGACTGCGACCGCGCCTCCACATAAACCAAACAGGGGAGGGCTGGGTGGGCATTCCTCCTCGGAGGCGGTTCCGGCTCCGGGCTTGCCCACCACCTTCCAATAATCCCCCCGTAGCGCCCCTGGTCCGGTCTGGCCCCGCTGGCTGGAGCTGGACTGGACATCGTAGGAGCGGATTGCTTCAGCTCCGGTGTGGAGCAGCTGACCGGTACCTGACCAGGCACCGGTGACCCAGGCACGGGTTGTGCCGGACTGACGACGCACACCCCTGGCTTGGTGCGTGGAGCAGAAACGGGTCGGACCGGGCTGACGATGTGCACCCCTGGCTTGGTGCGTGGAGCAGCAACGGGCTGGACCGGGCTGACGATGCGCACCCCTGGCTTGGTGCGTGGAGCAGGAACGGGCCGGACCGGGCTGACGATGCGCACCCCTGGCTTGGTGCGTGGAGCAGCTACGGGCCGGACCGGGCTGACGATGCGCACCCCTGGCTTGGTGCGTGGATCCGGAACGGGCCTTACCGGGCTGACGATGCGCACCCCTGGCTTGGTGCGTGGAGCAGGAACGGGCCGGACCGGGCTGACGACTCGCACCCCTGGCTTGGTGCGTGGAGCAGGAACGGGCTGGACCGGGCTGACGACGCACACCCCTGGCTTGGTGCGTGGAGCAGGAACGGGCCGGACCGGGCTGACGATGCGCACCCCTGGCTTGGTGCGTGGAGCAGGAACGGGCCGGACCGGGCTGACGACTCGCACCCCTGGCTTGGTGCGTGGAGCAGGAACAGTCCAGGCCGGGCTGGCGACGCGCACCGTAGGCTTGGTGCGAGTGGCAGGAACAGGCCGGGCCGGGCTGGCGACGCGCACCGTAGGCTTGGTGCGAGTGGCAGGAACAGGCCGGGCCGGGCTGGCGACGCGCACCGTAGGCTTGGTGCGAATGGCAGGAACAGGCCGGGCCGGGCTGGCGACGCGCACCGTAGGCTTGGTGCGAGTGGCAGGAACAGGCCGGGCCGGGCTGGCGACGCGCACCGTAGGCTTGGTGCGAGTGGCAGGAACAGGCCGGGCCGGGCTGGCGACGCGCACCGTAGGCTTGGTGCGAGTGGCAGGAACAGGCCGGGCCGGGCTGGCGACGCGCACCGTAGGCTTGGTGCGAGTGGCAGGAACAGGCCGGGCCGGGCTGGCGACGTGCACCGTTAGCTTGGTGCGGGGAGCAGGAACAGGCCGGGCTGGGCTGGCGACGCGCACCGTAGGCTTGGTGCGGGGAGCAGGAACAGGCCGAGCCGGGCTGGCGACGCGCACCGTAGGCTTGGTGCGAGGAGCAGGAACAGGCCGGGCCGGGCTGGCGACACGCACCATTACCTTGGTGCGGGGAGCAGGAACAGACCGGACCGTACTGGGGACACACACCACTGGCCCTACGCAGGGATCTGGAACGGGCCGGACCGGACTGGTAACACACCCCAGTACCTCTCGCCGTGCCTCTACACCTTCCTTCCCCTCTTTGACCAGTGGCCCCTGTAACCTGGCGGCCTCCTCTGCCAACCTCCCAATTCGCCCTGTGGCAGCCTCCTGCTGCCCAGTCGCCCATGCCGTGTGACCCCCCCTAAAAAAAAATTTGGGTTGCCTCTCGTCCGTCCGACGACGACATTGTTGACGCCGTTGCTCCTCTCTCGCCAGGGCCTTAATCTTAGCCCATGGCCCTTTTCCCCCGAGCATGTCCTCCCAGGACCACACTTTGCCCACCTGGGCCATCGCCAACCTCTCCAGCTCCTTTCCCGGCGCTTCCTCCCATGTCCAGGCTGCCTGCTCCTGGACACGCTGCTTGGTCCTGGTATGGTGGGATCTTCTGTCACGATCGTCGTAGAGAGTAGACCAAGGCGCAGCGTGATGAGCGAACATACTTTATTTTCCAAAGTGAATACACAAACAAAACGATGACGTGACGTCCTAGGTTAAACAACCAACACGGAACAAACCAAACGGAACAAGATCCCACAAACACTAAGGGAAAACAGACTGTTTAAATATGGCTCCCAATCAGAGACAACCAGCAACAGCTGACACTCGTTGCCTCTGATTGGGAACCACTCTGGCCAACATAGAAATACAAGAACTAGACTGTGAACATAGAACAAAACACATAGAAACTACACACCCTGGCTCAACATATAGAGTCCCCAGAGCCAGGGTGTGACACTGCTTGGCATGTTGACACACTGGTGGTTTGTTGTGGCCGAGTATTGGTGCTAAACCATGTTGTTGGAGGCTGGCATGCTAGTTGGCTGTGGCATCATAGGATTCGGTGCCCTGGACGGTTTTCACGGAAGAATACTGTACCAAGTTAGCTAGCTGAATAAACTAAGCTAGTCTATTCCTAGAAAACATTGAACCGCTGTAGTTTACAACAATTATAGTTTCTGAGGTGGAAGTTGGGAGAGTTATATTTGGGTGTTTCAGTGTAACGTAAGTGAGGGAGGCCCCGCTCTCTCGCTTTCCCAGATGTTTAGTTCATTTCATTCCGATCTCCTTTGCATTATTGTAGCCATTTTCTGTAGCCTGTCAACTATGCGTCTGTCTATCCCTGTTCTCTCCTCTCCGCACAGGCTATACAAACGCCTCACACCGCATGGCTGCTGCCACTCTAACCTGGTGGTCCCTGCACGCAAAAAAAATGCTCTACAACATTCGGAGAGTACGACCCTGCCTTACACAGGAAGCGGCACAGGTCCTAATCCAGGCACTTGTCATCTCCCGTCTGGATTACTGCAACTCGCTGTTGGCTGGGCTCCCTGCCTGTGCCATTAACCCCTACAACTCATCCAGAATGCCGCAGCCCGTCTGGTGTTCAACCTTCACAAGTTCTCTCACGTCACCCCGCTCCTCCGCACACCCCACTGGCTTCCAGTTGAAGCTCGCATCTGCTACAAGACCATGGTGCTTGCCTACGGAGCTGTGAGGGGAACGGCACCTCCGTACCTTCAGGCTCTGATCAGTCCCTACACCCAAACGAGGGCATTGCGTTCATCCACCTCTGGCCTGCTGGCCCCCCTACCTCTGCGGAAGCACAGTTCCCGCTCAGCCCAGTCAAAACTGTTCGCTGCTCTGGCACCCCAATGGTGGAACAAGCTCCCTCACGACGCCAGGACAGCGGTGTCACTCACCACCTTCCGGAGACACTTGAAACCCCACCTCTTTAAGGAATACCTGGGATAGGATAAAGTAACACCCCCTTACCCCCCCCCCCCAAAAAAAAACAACATATTGTAAAGTGGTTATCCCACTGGCTATAAGGTGAATGCACCAATTTGTAAGTCGCTCTGGATAAGAGCGTCTGCTAAATGACGTAAATGTAAATGTAAATGTGAGGTATCTCTCTTATGAGTATTTTGTTTTGTTAAAGGCTAATATGTGAATACAGAGGGTCAAAGGTATTTACATATTTTTTGTTTTTTATTTTTTTTACAACCCTGTGGACATGGTTAGATGTCAAAGAATGAGAGGAGGATCTAATAAGTCCCTTATTGTGGTTTTCTTTTTTATTTGAGGTCCTTTCAAGTCACTGAGTATAATTAACATGTGACAGGCATGTTTACCTATGAGGGCTAAGGGGACTGATCAACCTCTTTTCACTCTAATTCTCGTGGAGAATAGTCTGACGACTGGAATATTTAGTGACTGTTTTAGAAGTAGGGTCTGCATCCTCAATACACATCTCTACCTTTTTATTTTCTCTTCTAAGTTGTAAAGAAAATTATTCTGCATCATTTTCTACATACAGTGTGTTGAGTGTTCCTGTACCTGGTATGTTTGCATAGTGCAGTTGTGTATTTTCTGTTTAGTTTGCAAGTGGAATTCAGTAGGGGGGAGTGTAACAGGGTTATTATTGGTGATTCCCGTAGCCACTCTATTGTAAGCCAATTCGTTTTTTGGTTTTTGTTTTGGTATTACCTTCACCTAATCAACATGGAATCTTACTAGCTGGTTTGCATTGCTTGCTTACGAAGGGTGGTGTTTGAGTTAGAATAATCCCAGTCAACAAGCACCAAACCAGCGGTAAATTAACTGTTGCAAAGCACTGTACATCCAAAGTGATTTTTATACTCTTAAGTGCAGATCGGAATGTACAAGTTATATACATTTGTTTGTAAACATTGCTGGAATATTGTAAATGAGATATGGTGTTTTGTTTGTGAATACTTGTGGTACATTTTGTTGAATATAATTTCAGCAAATGCAAGCTGGTTATTCACGGTGTCTGGGGGTGTTTTATGTATTTTGTACAGCGCGCATGAAGAGAGTAGAATTATCTGTGGTGGCTGCATTGCATTACGTACTATCCGTGCTGTTTTTCTATCAGATAATAAATCCATGACTGGTGCTACATGCTGGAGTCCTTGTCGATTATTGTTTACAACGCAAGAAGAGTACTGTTACACTTGCATATTGATAATATCCCCATAATCTAAAATAGACATAAACATGGCCTGGCCAATTTCCTTCCTATTAACAAAAGTCAGACATGCTTTCTTTCTGTAAAATATGCTTTCTTTCTGTAAAATAAACCAACCTTGAACTTCAACTTCTTCACCAGCTCAGTGACATGTTTTTTAAATGACAGTTTGTCATCAAGCCAGATACCAAAAAATGTGTTGGAAGGAAGGAACTCAATTTCTGTACCATTCAAATGAGTTATTACAAAATAATTAAAATCTGGCTTATGGGACCGAGAAAAAAGCATGCATTTTGCTTAGTTTGCATTTCTCACAAATGTTTGATCCAATAGTGACCTCTGTATAGTAGGCTATTTTTCGTCCTGTTATCCCAATAGAAAAAATCATAACATTACCACTACCTAATCAGAAAGGGAAGGTCCAGCAACGCTACAATCAATGGTTGGCTAGTCAATATGTCAATCCAACTCAAGATGCAAGGTTTGTCCAATGACGAGTGTAAATCGTTTGATTTACTGCCTGAAGCTATACATAGCCTACTTGGTTTCATTGCTAAAACAATCATTCATACCACCATAAGACAGTGAAAATACATCATCCTTTTTTCAGTATATAAATATAGAATATGCAGTATGTTCAACTTGGATAAAAATACAAATGTAGTGATTAAATTCAATGGAAATTCAGAATGTGATATTTCTGTTCAGTATTTCTTGTATCTTGTTTAAGCAATTTATATCACTCCAAATGTGTAGCCTACATTCAACCATACTTTCTAGTTACATGCATATTGTTATTGCACCAATGAAACAATGAATTGCCTTCTAAAGCGGTCGTAAATATCCATTTATTTTTAGAGATGCATTGAGGAAGAGGCCTGGCTATAAGCACATAGATGCGTTATCATAACTCAATAACCTACAAAAATAACTATTTTACAGTACTGTAACTACAAGCGTTATTGACATTATTTGGGGGGGGACTGTATTAACAATAAATCACCCGGTGGGGAAAATATATATTTAAGAATAACTTCTTTAGAAAGTTCTTAACTGCATAAGGAGTAACATATTTATGCTATCAATTACACCCTATTCCTTTTATAGTGCACTACTTTGGCTCTGGTCAAAGGTACTGCACTATATAGGGAATAGGGTGCCATTTGGGACATATTCAGGCATTATTCTGCTCAGGAAGTGTGCTACAATTACTCTATTCTTGGAATATTTGTAAATCACTTTCCCAGAATAGGGCGATAGATATATCAAGGAATGAGGGCCCATTCAACCTTGCAACACTTTTGGCAGATTTTACCTTTATTTTTGTTGACTTCTGATATCAGGAAGTCTCCCTGTTGTGTAACATCATGTAACTAACGTCTCATATCAAGGATTTTATTTATATTACACTTTCTAAAAATTGCCCTTCTAATTTTCTGGAGGTTAAGTCCATATATGACAGGGTTTAATACAGGTGGTATAACAAGGAATTGTACAGCCATTGCATTACGCATATTTAGAGTAATATTAACATTACTATTCCACCCTTGCAAATTGTCAAACAGGGTCACTGTGATGAAAATAACCATTGTCAATAAATGTGGCACACATGTCTGTGTGAACTTCATCCTTCCCTCAGCTGACTTTACACAAGTCCTTACAACCTGACAGTAAGAAAAGGCAATGAAAAGTATCTGTAAAACATAACCCACTATTATACATTTGCTCCAAATCTGATTGATGGTTATGGGTAAACATGCATGTTTCAGTATAGACGGATTGTCACAGAAGATTTTGTCAATGCGAGATCCACACAAAGGAAGTCTGACTGTTAAACTAAGTGTAATGAGTGCTATAAACAAAGGATAACACCAAGAAAATAAGAGTAACTTTCTAACAGTTAAAGATGTCACAATGGTATGGTATAGTAATGGTCTGCATATTGCCACATACCTGTCATAAGACATCACTGTTAGAATAGACATTTCACACATGACAGATGTGTATATTACATAGGCTTGAATCAAACATCCACCATAAGATATCACCTGAACATCTGACTGAAGGTCCAGTAAGAACTTGGGGTAGAAACCAGCGGTTCCGTACAATCCATTGACACATAGACTACACAGAAAGATATACATGGGCTCATGGAGGCCTTTCTCCTGAATGATTGTAATGATCAGAGTCAAATTCACAGTGATGATGAGAAGGTATGTGATAAGAGACAAGATAAAATATAATGATTTGTTGTTAAATGTCTCTTGTAAGCCAAATAGGTAAAAGAACTTGACTTGCGTTGAGTTCTCCATTGTTCATTTTCTTTCTCTGGTCAATGCAGCAATTCTTAGTCCTTACAAGGCTTGAGTGTGTATGGATGTGAATGAATGCGAGTCTGAATTTTTTGATTCTGTGTAGGCTCAAACTAAACACAATCGTTTTAACAAAACAAATTCACCTCCTCCATCAAACTATTATTCTTAAAAATAAAAAAAGATCCAGATAATATCTGTATATTATCAGACTTCTGAGGTGTAAAAGAAATAAAGAAACTTGTGTCCATGAAATGTCTTCTTGCTTGACAGAGGGATACTGCTCCAATAACTTGTCCTGTTAGCCTCTAAATATATCATAGTGTATGCTCACATGGGATTGTAGTTTCAGTGTCAACATGTAACCACTCCATAGAGATGGAACTATATTGAGTTTATGACATGCAACTAATTTGATTCTATTTACTCAGTCTCTTTATGTACAGTGCATTCGGAAAGTATTCAGACCCCTTGACTTTTTCCACATTTTGTTACATTACAGCCTTATTCTAAAATTGATTAAATCGTTTTTTCCCCCCTTATCAATCTACACACAATACTGAGGAGTGGCTTCTGTCTGCCCACTTTACCATAAAGGCCTGATTGGTGGAGTGCTGCAGAGATGTTATCCTTCTGGAAGGTTCTCCCATCTCCACATAGGAACTCTGGAGCTCTGTCAGAGTGACCATCGGGTTCTTGGTCACCTCCCTGACCAAGGCCCTTCTCCCCCGATTGCTCAGTTTGGCCGGGCGGCCAGCTCTAGGAAGAGTCTGGCTGGTTCCAAACTTCTTCCATTTAAGAATTATGGCCACTGTGTTTTTGGAGACCTTCCCCAGATCTGTGCCTTGACACAATCCTGTCTCGGAGCTCTACGGACAATTCCTTTGACCTCATGGCTTGATATTTGCTGTGACATGCACTGTCAACTGTGGGACCTTATATAGACAGGTGTGTGCCTTTCCAAATAATGTCCAATCAATAGAATTTAACACAGGTGGACTCCAATCAAGTTGTAGAAACATCTCAAGGATAATCAATGGAAACAGGATGCACCTGACCTCAAATATCGAGTCTCATAGCAAAGGGGCTGAATACTTATGTAAATAAGGTATATTTTATTTATACATTTATACATTTGAAAAAATATCTAAAAACCTGTTTTCGCTTTGTCATTATGGGGTATTGTGTGTAGATTGATGAGGACTTTTTATTTATTTAATCCATTTTAGAATAAGGCTGTAACGGGACAAAATGTGGAAAAGGGAAAGGGTCTGAATACTTTCCGAATGCACTGTATTAACCAATCCAAACGTTTGCCAGCAGAATAAAAATTTTCACCCAAATACTGAAAACTGTAGAAATCCAGAACAGTCCTAGAACAGAACCCTGGGAACACCATTTTTATTTGGTGAATTATAAAAATCAGGTACCTAAAATGAAATAAAACATTCTCAGTGACAATACATGATACATTTGATGCAATTTTTTAAATAAACTTTTGGATACAGATGAAATTATGCCAAAATGGCACATATTTGTAGTCAATTATAGCAACTATAACTAACAAAACACACCATTCAGTATTACAAAAATAAATCTGGTTTTGTTTAAGGTCTAGTACCTTTTTAGAAGCCTGCCTGATTTAAGCCATCCTAACACCATACACAGTAAGATTAAAAAGTGGTGGACATATTGGAAAATAAACTAATAAAATAGTGCAAAGTATAGGTGGAAGATATGGAGTATCATAGCTGCCTTGTAGAATCACAAAACAACTGTCAGAGGAGACGTTCAGCAAAGATGCTACTGTATGTGTAAGAAAGAAAATATATATATATATATATATATACAGTGGGGAAAAAAAGTATTTAGTCAGCCACCAATTGTGCAAGTTCTCCCACTTAAAAAGATGAGAGAGGCCTGTAATTTTCATCATAGGTACACGTCAACTATGACAGACAAATTGATATTTTTTTTCTCCAGAAACACACATTGGAGGATTTTTAATGAATTGATTTGCAAATTATGGTGGAAAATAAGTATTTGGTCACCTACAAACAAGCAAGATTTCTGGCTCTCACAGACCTGTAACTTCTTCTTTAAGAGTCTCCTCTGTCCTCCACTTGTTACCTGTATTAATGGCACCTGTTTGAACTTGTTATCAGTATAAAAGACACCTGTCCACAACCAACCAAAGAGCTGTCAAAGGACACCAGAAACAAAATTGTAGACCTGCACCAGGCTGGGAAGACTGAATCTGCAATAGGTAAGCAGCTTGGTTTGAAGAAATCAACTGTGGGAGCAATTATTAGGAAATGGAAGACATACAAGACCACTGATAATCTCCCTCGATCTGGGGCTCCACGCAAGATCTCACCCCGTGGGGTCAAAATGATCACAAGAACGGTGAGCAAAAATCCCAGAACCACACGGGGGGACCTGGTGAATGACCTGCAGAGAGCTGGGACCAAAGTAACAAAGCCTACCATCAGTAACACACTACGCCGCCAGGGACTCAAATCCTGCAGTGCGAGACGTGTCCCTCTGCTTAAGCCAGTACATGTCCAGGCCCGTCTGAAGTTTGCTAGAGTGCATTTGGATGATCCAGAAGAGGATTGGGAGAATGTCATATGGTCAGATGAAACCAAAATATAACTTTTTGGTAAAAACTCAACTCGTCGTGTTTGGAGGACAAAGAATGCTGAGTTGCATCCAAAGAACACCATACCTACTGTGAAGCATGGGGGTGGAAACATCATGCTTTGGGGCTGTTTTTCTGCAAAGGGACCAGGACGACTGATCCGTGTAAAGGAAAGAATGAATGGGGCCATGTATCGTGAGATTTTGAGTGAAAACCTCCTTCCATCAGCAAGGGCATTGAAGATGAAACGTGGCTGGGTCTTTCAGCATGACAATGATCCCAAACACACCGCCCGGGCAACGAAGGAGTGGCTTCGTAAGAAGCATTTCAAGGTCCTGGAGTGGCCTAGCCAGTCTCCAGATCTCAACCCCATAGAAAATCTTTGGAGGGAGTTGAAAGTCCGTGTTGCCCAGCGATAGCCTCAAAAGTGGCGCAGTGGTCTAAGGCACTGCATCGCTGTGCTAACTGTGCCACTAGATCCTGGTTCGAATCCAGGCTCTGTCGCAGCCGGCCGCGACCGGGAGACTCATGGGCGGCGCACAATTGGCCCAGCGTCGTCCAGGGTAGGGGAGGGAATGGCCGGCAGGGATGTAGCTCAGTTGATAGAGCATGGCGTTTGCAACGCCAGGGTTGTGGGTTTGTTTCCCACGGGGGGCCAGTATAAAACAAATATGTATTCACTAACTGTAAGTCGCTCTGGATAAGAGCGTCTGCTAAATGACTAAAATGTAAATGTAAAATGTAAATGTAAAACATCACTTCTCTAGAGGAGATCTGCATGGAGGAATGGGCCAAAATACCAGCAACAGTGTGTGAAAACCTTGTGAAGACTTACAGAAAACGTTTGACCTGTGTCATTGCAACAAAGGGTATATAACAAAGTATTGAGAAACTTTTGTTATTGAACAAATACTTATTTTCCACCATAATTTGCAAATAAATTCATTAAAAATCCTACAATGTGATTTTCTGGATTTTCTTTTCTCATTTTGTCTGTCATAGTTGACGTGTACCTATGATCAAAATTACAGGCCTCTCTCATCTTTTTAAGTGGGAGAACTTGCACAATTGGTGGCTGACTAAATACTTTTTTTCCCCACTGAATTTCCTGAGCTTTCTTATATCTCCTAGATATAGGACAGACACTTCAATACCTTATTCCTTATGAGTTATTTTCTAACTGTCTTTTTTGCCATTTATGAATGTGTTTTTCAATGCGTTTCTATGGGATTTGGTACTAAAGGCCAAATTCAGTATTTTATCAAATAATGTTTTATGCATTCTTTTGATACCTAAATAGGTTCTAAAATTCAAAATCAAATATCTAAATGATCCATGGTATGACCATCTTAAAACAATTCCATATGTCAGCTTATTGTGCATAGGACATTTGTCACATAGAGAGGATAATGACCGGCTGCTGTCTGTTGGTTAGAAAGATGGTTCTATACTGAATGTATGTGATAGTCATTGCTAAACAATATGAGTAGTGTAGGTAAAATATGAAGTGAAAACCTATTGGAGGATAGCTCTTCACAAGGTGGGTTAGGCATGAAATGAAAGCAGGCTGTTCAATACTGAGCCATTGTCACACTCTGGTTCTAGGACTTTTTGTGTTTAGTCAGGGTGTGTAGATTTCCGTGTGTTGTGTACTGTGGGTAGTGTCTAGGTGTTCGCGTTCTATGTTTGGTCAGTGACTCCCAATCGGAGGTAACGAGTGTCAGCTGTCGGCTCGTTATCTCTGATTGGGAGCCATATTTAAATGTCTGTGTTCACCTTGTGGTTGTGGGTTTTTGTTCATTGTTCAGTAGTTGTCACTGAGGACTTCACGGATCGTGTTTTTGTTTTGTCGTGCGTTTCAAAATTAAAATCATCATGTTCACTCCCAACGCTGCGCTTTGGTCATACTTCATTGGCGATCGTGACAGAAAAACCCACCACAACGAGACCAAGCAGCAGTTGGAATACGAGTGGTGGAGCCAGAAGAGCGAAGGTTGGGAGAGGACTATGGAGGCCTGGTCCACCGAGAGGAGAGACCCCCAGAAAATTTTTAGGGGGGGGCTCACGACGTCGGGGCAGAAGGTGTACGGCCCGGAGGAGTGCAAGAGGTTGGCAGATATGGCCGCCAGTTTAAGGGGGCCACTGGTTACGAAGGGGATGGAAAGTGTGGAGGCACGGCGAGAGGTACTGGGGGGTGTTTCCAGTCCGGTCCGGCCCGTTCCTGATCCCCGTGTAGGGCCAGGGGTGTGTGTCCCCAGTGCGGTTCTGTCTGTTCCTGCTCAACGCACCGAGCCTACGGGGTGCGTCGTCAGCCCTGTCCAGCCAGAGCCGTCCGCCAGACAGGATCAGCCAGAGCCTTCCGCCAGACAGGATCAGCCAGAGCCTTCCGCCAGCCATGAGCAGCCAGATCCGTCAGCCAGCCATGAGCCGTCCAGCCAGGATCCGCCAGAGCCGTCCAGCCAGGATCCGCCAGAGCCGTCCAGCCAGGATCCGCCAGAGCCGTCCAGCCGGGATCCGCCAGAGCCGTCCAGCCGGGATCCGCCAGAGCCTTCCAGCCAGGATCCGCCAGAGCCGTCCAGCCAGGATCCGCCAGAGCCGTCCAGCCGGGATCCGCCAGAGCCGTCCAGCCGGGATCCGCCAGAGCCGTCCAGCCGGGATCCGCCAGAGCCGTCCAGCCGGGATCCGCCAGAGCCGTCCAGCCAGGATCCACGCACCAAGCCAGGGGCGCGTGTCGTCAGTCCGGTTCCGGCCAGCGGGGCTAGACAGGACCAGGGGTACTTTGGGGGGTTGGAGAGGAAGTGGGGAGGAAGCCCGGAGCCGGAGCCGCCGCCGAGGAGGAATGCCCACCCAGCCCTCCCCTGTTTGCTTGTAGTTAGGCGCGGTCGCAGTCCGCGCCTTTGGGGGGGGGTACTGTCACACTCTGGTTCTAGGACTTTTTGTGTTTAGTCAGGGTGTGTAGATTTCCGTGTGTTGTGTACTGTGGGTAGTGTCTAGGTGTTCGCGTTCTATGTTTGGTCAGTGACTCCCAATCGGAGGTAACGAGTGTCAGCTGTCGGCTCGTTATCTCTGATTGGGAGCCATATTTAAATGTCTGTGTTCACCTTGTGGTTGTGGGTTTTTGTTCATTGTTCAGTAGTTGTCACTGAGGA
This sequence comes from Coregonus lavaretus, assembly GCF_964263955.1. Classification (NCBI taxonomy): domain Eukaryota; kingdom Metazoa; phylum Chordata; class Actinopteri; order Salmoniformes; family Salmonidae; genus Coregonus; species Coregonus lavaretus. The sequence continues at coordinate 19,644,911 of NC_140017.1, forward strand.
CTTCACGGATCGTGTTTTTGTTTTGTCGTGTGTTTCAAAATTAAAATCATCATGTTCACTCCCAACGCTGCGCTTTGGTCATACTTCATTGGCGATCGTGACAGCCATGCTGATTGACAAGTGGCTTGTATTGGTACAGGGCAATTCTACGATAACAGAGTGATGCTGAGACTCAGATTTTTCACTTTAAAATATACTGAACAAAAATATAAACGCAACATGTAAAGTGTTGCTCCCATGTTTCATGAGCTGAAATAAAATATCCCAGAAATGTTCCATACGCATGAAAAGCGTATTTATCTGACATTTTGTGCACAAATTTGTTTACATCCCTGTTAGTGAGTATTTCTCATTTGCCAATATAATCCATCCACCTGACAAGTGTGGCATATCAACAAGCTGATTAAACAGCATGATCATTACACAGGTGCACCTTGTGCTGGGTACAATAAAAGGCCAATCTAAATTGTGCAGTGTTGTCACACAACACAATGCCACAGATGTCTCAAGTTTTGAAGGAATGTGTAATTGGCATGCTGACAGCAGGAATGTCCACCAGAGAATGTTCATTTCTCTACCATAAGCTGCCTCCAACGTTGTTTTAGAGAATATGGCAGTACGTCCAACCAACCTCACAACAGCAGACCACGTGTAACCATGCCAGCCCAGGACCTCCACATCCGGCTTCTTCACCTGCGGGATTGTCTGAGACCAGCCACCCGGACAGCTGATGAAACTGTGGGTTTGCACAACCAAATAATTTCTGCAACTGTCATAAACCATCTCAGGGAAGATCATCTGCATGCTCGTCGTCCTCACCAGGGTCTTGAGCTGACTGCAGCTCGGCGTCGTAACCGACTTCAGTGGGCAATTGCTCATCTTCGATGTTCACTGGCACGCTGGAGAAGTGTGCTCTTCACAGATTAATCCCAGTTTCAACTGTACCAGGTAGATGGCAGACATTTGCTGATGTCAACGTTTGTGACTAGAGTGGCGCCGGAGAAGATGGCTGCCGTTTTACAGCCCTCTAACCAATTGTACTATAATGAGTGTTTTTTCACATTATTTGTAATTCATTCTGTACATAATGTTTCTGCCACCGTCTCTTATGACCAAAAAGAGCTTCTGGAGATCAGGACAGCGATTACTCACCTCGTATTGGACGAAGATTTTTTATTTAACGAGTCGGACGCGAAGGATATCCTACAGACACCCGACAAGGTTCAAATCCCTGTCATTCGCATGAGAAAGAGACAGAGATATCGTGGACGTAGGTCGGGGTACCTTTAAAGGATCCGACGGCGAGCGAGTAAACTGCCTCTTCCATCAATCCTATTAGCCAATGTTCAATAATTTGAAAACAAATTGGACAACCTAAGATAAGGTTATCCTACCAACGGGACATTAAAAACTGTAATATCTTATGTTTCACCGAGTCGTGGCTGAAAAACGACATGGATAACATACAGCTAGCGGGCTATACACTACATCGGCAGGATAGAACGGCTGACTCCGGTAAGACAAGGGGTGGCTGTCTGTGTATATTTGTAAACAACAGCTGGTGCATAAAATTTAATACTAAGGAAGTCTCAAGGTTTTGCTCGCCGGAGGTAGAGTATCTCATGATAAGCTGTAGGCCACACTATTTACCAAGAGAGTTTTCATCTATATTTTTCGTAGCTGTCTATCTACCACCCCAAACCGATGCTGGCACTAAGACTGCACTCAATGAGCTGTATAAGGCCATAAGTAAACAGGAAAACGCTCATCCAGAGACAGCGCTCCTAGTGGAGACAGCGCTCCTAGTGGCCGGGGACTTCAATGCAGGGAAACTTAAATCTGTTCTACCTAATTTCTACCAGCATGTTAAATGTTTAACCAGAGGGGGAAAAAACTCTAGACCACCTTTACTCCACACACAGAGACGCATACAAAGCTCTCCCTCGCCCTCCATTTGGCAAATCTGACCATAATTCTATCCTCCTGATTCCTGCTTATAAGCAAAAACTAAAGCAGGAAGCACCAGTGACTCGGTTAATAAAAAAGTGGTCAGATGACGCAGATGCTAATCTATAGGACTGTTTTGCTAGCACAGACTGGAATATGTTCCGGGATTCTTCCGATAGCATTGAGGAGTACACCACATCAGTCACTGGCTTCATCAATAAGTGCGTTGATGACGTCGTCCACACAGTGACCGTACGTACATACCCCAACCAGAATCCATGGATTACAGGCAACATCCGCACTGAGCTAAAGGGTAGAGCCGCTATTCCCTCCGACGAACCATCAAACAGGCAAAGAATTGAATCGTACTACACTGGCTCTGATGCTCGTTGAAAACTATTACAGACTACAAAGGGAAGCACAGCCGCGAGCTGCCCAGTGACACAAACCTACCAGACGAGCTAAATCACTTCTATGCTCGCTTCGAGGCAAGCAACACTGAAGCATGCATGAGAGCATCACCTGTTCCGGATGACTATCTAATCATGCTCTCCGTAGCCGATGTGAGTAAGACTTTTAAGCAGGTCAACATTCACAAGGCCGCAGGGCCAGATGGATTACCAGGACATGTACTCCGAGCATGCGCTGACCAACTGGCAAGTGTCTTCACTGACATTTTCAACATGTCCCTGACTGAGTCTGTAATACCAACATGTTTCAATCAGACCACCATAGTTCCTGTGCCCAAAGACACTAAGATAACCTGCCTAAATGACTACCGACCCATAGCACTCATGTCTGTAGCCATGAAGTGCTTTGAAAGGCTGGTCATGGATCACATCAACACCATTATCCCAGAAACCCTAGACCCACTCCAATTTGCATACCGCCCCAACAGATCCACAGATGAAGCAATCTCTATTGCACTCCACATTGCCCTTTCCCACCTGGACAAGAGGAACACCTACGTGAGAATGCTATTAATTGACTACAGCTCAGCGTTCAACACCATAGTTCCCTCAAAGCTCATCACTAAGCAAGGCACTACAGAGGGTAGTGCGTACGGCCCAGTACATCACTGGGGCCAAGCTTCCTGCCATCCAGAACCTCTATACCGGGCGGTGTCAGAGGAAGGCCCTAAGAATTGTCAAAGACTCCAGCCACCCTAGTCATAGACTGTTCTCTCTGCTACCGCACGGCAAGCGGTGCATGTCTAGGTCCAAAAGACTTCTCAACAGCTTCTACCCCCAAGCCATAAGACTCATGAACAGCTAATCATGGCTACCTTGACTATTTGCATTGCCCCCCACCCCACCCCACCCCATCCCCCTCTTTTACGCTGCTGCTACTCTGTTTATTATTTATGCATAGTCACTTTAACTCTACCCACATGTACATATTACCTCAATTACCTCGACTAGCCGGTGCACCCGCACATTGACTCTGTACCGGTACCACCCTGTATATAGCCTCCCTGCTGTTATTTTATTTTACTGCTGCTCTTTAGTTATTTGCTTTTATATTTTTACTTAACACTTTTTAAATATTTTTATTTTTTATTTTTAATGGCATTGTTGGTTAAGGGCTTGTAAGTAAGCATTTCACTGTAATGTCTACACCTGTTGTATTCGGCGCATGTGGCAAATACAATTTGATTTGATTTGAACAGAGTGCCCCATTTTGGCAGTGGGGTTATGGTATGGGCAAGCATAAGCTACCGACAACAAACACAATTGTATTATATTGATGGCAATTTGAATGCACAGAGATACCGTGACGCGATCCTGAGGCCCATTGTGGTGCCATTCATCCACCGCCATCACCTCATGTTTCAGCATGATAATGCACAGCCCCATGTTGCAAGGATCTGTACACAATTCCTGGAAGCTGAAAATGTCCAATTTCTTCCATGGCCTGCATACTTACTAGACATGTCACCAATTGAGCTTGTTTGGGATGCACTGGATCGACGTGTGCGACATTGTGTTCCGGTTCCCGCCAATATCCAGCAACTTCTCACAGCCATTGAACAGGAGTTGGACAACATTCCACAGGCCACAATCAACAGCCTGATATACTCTATGCATAGAAGATGTGTTGCGCTGCATGAAGCAAATGGTGGTCACACCAGATACTGACTGGTTTTCTGATCCACGCCACTACCTTTAAAAAAAAAAAAAGGAATCTTTGACAAACAGATGCGTATCTGTATTCCCAGTCATGTGAAATCCATGGATTAGGGTCTAATGAATTTATTTAAATTGACTGATTTCCTTATATATCAGTAAAATCTTTGAAATTGTTGCATGTTGTGCTTATGTATTTTTTCAGTGTATATGTAAAACAAACCAATGATTGCAAATTGTTAAAAGTAGTCCTTGTGCATGTTGCATTGTATGCACAGTATGTATTGTTGAGTTGTATGGTTTGTTTCACTTTGAAATAATTGTTTTTTGTTTGACATACATTTTAAAGTGAAAAATCTGAGTGTCAGCATCACTCTGTACCTAGAAATTGCTCTACAGCTCGGCTCAGTCCAGTCCCAAATCGTGTGTTATCACTTATTTGACTAAATTATTATCCATAGTTGCCTCTTTTGATACAGCCACAGCAGTCTTATCATGGACCGTTACCTTGAATGCGACATTAAGATGTTAAAACATTTAAACTCCAATTTAACTCTGTGACATTTTCTGACATCTTATTTTCCTCTCTCTCTCTCTCTCACTCCAGTTGTTCTCAGGAGACAGGTCAGTGTTTGTAGAGAGAACAGGTGGAGGCAGGCTTCTACTTCATCACCCTGGACGAGTACACCAACAAAGCAGAGGATGGACCAGCCGTTTACCAACTCATCCTATGCCTTACACAACTCAGCACATCATACAAAAACTCCAGTGCCCTACTTTTGTTTACCGTTTTACCAATGTCTATGGATTGTAGAAGGATTTTAAGTTGGGACTTGGACTCCATACTAAATCTAATTTCATCTCCTGTACTGCTCTGCCCTCTTTATACTGTAGATTATGCTGATGCCCCAATGTAAGAACCTGGAGATCTTCACTGGTTCTAATGGAGGTTACGTGGCCACAAACAGTGCCTGGAACAGCCAGAGGGTGGTCAAGACATCTGCTGCAACTTCATCTTTACTGTGTCAGCTCTGCTGCACCTGGGAGCTAAAGGTATGGCATCACACTCCCAACAGTCATGTATGCTTAAACATACTTTGTGTGCTCATTTATGTGTTTTTTAAAGTGGCAATCAGCAGTTGAAACGGTAACAAAGCATACTCCCCGCTCCTGTTTCATTAAAAAACTGAGGGATGGGGCTGGAGAAATGTAAGCACTCTCAAATTCATAGACAGAGCTATGGATGTGAGGACTGACCATCACGTCTCCTTCTAAATCTCCATTGGAGGAGACGACCCAAGGTTCCTCACCTCAGACCTCCAACGGATTTTGAGAAAGATGTAAGTAGAGGAAGTGGGGAGTAGAGCAGAGATTAATTAGGACAGAGCTCATGTCATTGTTTTAGGTGGAAACTTATATTGAATGATACATTCTGTTTGCACTTATATCTTGGTTCTACTTGTGCTCTTTCCACAGATGGCTCTGGCTTGCTGATAACATCTGATCTGATGAGACTCCCTATGCAATTTGACTGCTGTATTACTGACTGTATTCAATAAACCTTCCAATGCCAAATTGAACAAATTTGAGATATTACTGACTGTTGTAGTATCTTAAACAGTCTAGAAATGCTGACCGTTGCTTAAAGTAGGAAACGTGGCCCTAAGATTTTGCTGATGTGGCAAAATGATGTAACTCTATTCTACAGTGCTGGAAACATCTGGAAAGCATTACTAAATTCCTGGAAAAGAGGATAGGTAATGGCCAGGGATTGGATGTTAGAATCACGCCATGCTCTGGCCATGTATGATATAAATGCCATGTCTTGAACAGAGAGGGGGAACAGCAAAATACTGATTGGCTGTGCTGTCTCACAGATATCTGCAGAATCTGTCAAATTCTGATGCTGGAACCTTTGTTATAATAAACCTTTGAAAACAGAGTACAGTGTCGGCGGATCTTCTTATCACTACGGCATTACCAGCAAAAGCTCGGTCTTGTTTACCACATTTAATGGCGACGAGGTAGTTTTATTTTATTTTTATTCTTTTTGGGGCGTGTTACGTCTTTTCTTTGCATTCCACTCCTGGGCTACAAAGTGACTACCGCTCAAAGAAGCCGGCAAAAAAACAAAAAGGTGAGCTTTTTATCACTAAATCATTGGGCGCTGGTCGTTTTGTGAGTCCAGAGTGTGTGCGTTCAAGATGTACCGTTAAATTACTTATGCGTGCATTTTGCTGGTTCTTTTTGCTGTGTGATAGGAATTCCGTTCTAAATTTTCTAAATTAGTTTGAGTGTCTGTAGGACACACCGACAGGACACCGATGTTTTGGCTTGAATAAAAGTGCAAGGAGTGTCCAAGGAAAGGCTTAGAGGATAACGCTTGAAATGAGTTGACAGTATACTTTTAGGGCGCCGTTAATTTAAGGAAGCCCTCAAACGAGGCGATCATTAGAGATGGGCCATAAATCTTGATAGTTATTAGATTAACTCTCAAAGTCTGTTCTGGGAACAGTGAGTTTGTACGACATATATTAAATTGTATGTTACCTCTTGGAATATGGTTGACGAATTGTATGTCCAATGTGACCTCTCATTTAATGTCGGCAACTTAAGGTAGCAGAAATTTAGCAAAAGAAATATAAAGAAATAGGAACGGCGATAAATGGATCCTGTATGTCTCTGTGTCTGCGTGTGTGTGAAACAGAGTGAAGGGGGGGGCTGCTTCTCTGATTACTTCCAGATGTGTGTCGAATACAGGGCTTTACTCTTTTGTAAGGAAATATGTTAGTTAAGGTCAAACCTTATGATTCTCTATAAAATGAGAATGTTCATTAACTATTACAATAGCATGACCCTACAGGGAGGACTTTTTAAGAGTGTATAGAGATGTTTTGTAATTTATAACAGCATAACTATCAATCTGCAAACTAGGACAAGTGAAAGATAACATAACTTGGAAGTGGGATTTGTGTTCTGTGTTCTGTATGTTCTATGTGTTCAGTTTGTGAGCTCTGTTAAAGTCTTAAGTGTTATTGTCTATGGGAGGAGAGAACGGAGCAACAGTCTGCTCTGTCCGGTCCTTACACTCTGAAATCACATTGGTGACTGAACTGCGCACGCGTAGGATTTATGACTTTAGCCACTCCCCTGCACTGAACTGATTGGGAGAGTCCACTTCAGTGCAGCCAAAAAAGAAAACGGGAGGGGGAATTTTGCACACAAGTGAAATCTTCTTTTGAATTAACTATTGCTTGACTGTAAAACTGTTTGGTTGATAATCGGTTGAGTTGGTGAATGAGAGATATATTGACGGATTTAAAATAATAATAATAAAATAAATGAATAAAATAAAATGTTATTGAGCTATTTATAATATTCCTGAGTTAAGCTGTTTGCTTATTTCTTAGCGTGAATGTGAAAAGAATATATATATATATATATATATATATTTATATATATATAAATAATGATGAACTAAATTCTTGCTTGTCCTTTTGTCCTTCTGTCATACGAGAGACGAGAAGGAGGAGACAGAGAGAGAGGGAGAGAGAGGAGGGGCTGACATCAACTGACATCAGAGACGGCAACCCAGTCCAAATCAAGGCCAGTGCTGTTATTATTCACAAATCTACTTTCCCTTACAGGATATAATTGATACATTGTGTTTACATAGAATATTTCATGTTGTGACCATTTCGCAAGAGCTTGGCAACAGACTGATGAATTCATGTAATTGATAATTGCACATTAGAGTTTTTGTCAATGACTTGTTTTGATTAGAGTTGTGTTGGAAATCCAGCATTGAAATTATTCTGTAAAATTAAGGTAATTAATTGCTTATTAAGCAATTGGGTAGTGTTGCTGGTACAGGTTTTTATTTTATTTTTTATTATTGAATTGCTCTGGAGTTGACTACTTTCCTTTACTCTTCCTCATCGGATGTGGTAAGATTGCCACTAATCAATAATTTGGTAAAATAAAATTCACAGAATAATTAGTAATTCATTATTTGATTAATTGATTGATTGATTGATTTCATTAATTGATTGATTGATTGATTAGTTGATTGATTTGATTGATTGATTTGATTGATTTGATTGGTTGATTGGTTGATTGATTTCATTAATTGATTGATTGATTGCTTTCATTAATTGATTGATTGATTGATTAGTACTTCATTGATTGATTTGATTGATTAGTAATTCATTGATTGATTTGATTGATTGGTAATCCATTGATTGATTTGATTGATTGACTTGATTGGATTAATTGATTAATTGATTTGATTAGTGATTGGTTGATTGATTTGATTGATTAGTTCATTGGTTGGATTAATTGATTGATTGATTTCATTAGTAATTGATTGACTGATTGATTTGATTTCATTGATTAATTGATTTCATTGGTAATTGATTGATTGATTAATTGATTGAATTAGTTGATTGATTTATTGATTTGATTTGTTGATTGATTGATTGATTGGTTCATTAGTTGATTGATTGATTAAATTTGATTTATTGATTGATTGATTTAGTTAGTTCATTGGTTGGATTAATTGATTGATTGCTTTCATTAGTAATTGATTGACTGATTGATTTGATTTCGTTGATTGATTGAATTTATTGATTGATTGATTGATTGATTGATTGAATTGGTTGATTGATGTATTGATTTGAATTGGTTAATTGATTGATTGGATTAATTGATTAATTATTTTTTAATTTAAAAAAAAAAAAAAAAAAAAAAAAAAAAAAAGGGGGGAAACTAGAGGGAAACACATAACATAGTCATTACAATGGGGAAAAAGGACATCAAAACTACAAAAGCAATTACTCCTCTTCATGTAGTACAGAATAGTAATCCACTAGTTAATGGTATAGCAAAATTATCTGAAAAATGGAATAAACGTTGGCCTGACATTGAACAACCATGGCCATTGGAAGGCACGCTTAATCCAGACGTCATCAAGATAATGCAAGTGCTTGTATCCACGTATAAGACAGATCAAAAGAAGGGGAAGAAAGGAAAATTTCGTAAAGAAAAAAGACAAAGAGAGCTGGGTGTTCTTAAGCTTTTTGAAAATGAAGGACAAAAACTGATAAAAGACACAAAAGATAAGAGAGACAGAGGTGCAGAGAAAATGGCAAAAGAGGTGAAGGTGACAGAAAAACTGATTGCAGAAGTCAATACACCTTTCTCATATATGGATTCAGCAAAAACACCCCCACCTTATGAGAAAGAAGCCAAGTTTAAGGACGTTTATCCTCAGCTTCCAGTGATCATTCAGGAAGGTGATTATTGCATCAGAGATGAGGATGAACGAATAATAGAGAGAGGACAAGCAGAAACGACCATAAAGATGAATCCAAACTCCAAAGGCAGGAAGACAACGAGATGTCTGGAGACTAAGGGTAGAGTGAGGTCAAGGAGGATGGAACTTGATGATGATGATGATGATGATGATGATGATGATCAGAGTGATTCAGAAGAGATCATGGGTGGATATGACCCTGTCATCAGACAGAGGTTGGCCAGAGCGGAAAGAAGGGGTGATGGAAGTTGGAAAAAGAAGAATACAAGCGATTCAAGCCCTGATGAAAATAAAGATGGAGACAGCGATGAAGATTTGGAGACTAAAGGTGCTTCATGTTCAAGAGGATTTTATCCTCCAATGACTAACACAGAAGAAATAGAAAGAGATATAGACCGATGCGTATCATACCTGTATAAGGCCAATAACTTAGAAGAAGTAAAAGAACTGGAAGAACAACTCAAAAAGCTGAAGACAAAGGAGAAGAAGCTGCTGAGAAAAGAATCCCAAGAATCTGAGAAGAGATATACATTGAGGCCAAGGAAAGATGGCACTAGTAAGAAAATTATGCCGGTGATCATTCGAGGACAAAACCTAGAATATAAGCCTTTGCAGAATACCGATATGTCAGATATACTTGAGAAGCTGCCTACTCTTCAAGATGGAGCATATCCTTGGATTTCAAAGTTGGAAGAAATTACGGTGGGAACACAGTCTGCAATAGGAGACATTAAGAGACTTTTGGCTAATCTCCTTGGGATTCCAGGCATGGAAGAAATTTTTCAGAGAGCTGGACTTCATAGATACGTGGGAACTGCTGTGAATGATCCTGAATTGTTGGCTGCAAGCAGGAATCGGCTGTGGAGAGCACTGAAAGATACGTTTCCAACAAATGTGCATCCTGACAACATTCTGATTGACCCACTAGGACAACAAGAAAATCCGAGAGCCTACGTGTCAAGAGTTCATCAAGTGTGGAGAAATATTACCGGAAATGATCCAGATGTGAGTCAAATTGAGCAGTCAATCTTGAGAGCTAAACTACAGATGGGACTGCCCTCACCGGTAAGGAGCAAACTGGCAGAAGTGGTTGGACTTGGGAGCATGACAAAAGGCGTCTATACAGATCATATAGCCCATCAAGTGGATCTGTACCGGAAAAAGGAACACAACCAGAAAGAACAGGACCAAGAAACTCTCAGAAAACTCAATCAAATACAACTGGAGGAGAAGAAGGAGAAGAGAAGCATTGGTTATGCAGAATCAGTGTGAACCAAATAACAATCACTGCTACAGCTTCAACTGAACAAGGTCAAATACAATTGTACCAGACACCAATAGCGGTACCAATTGTTTCATATCCATAGATAGTTTCTGGAAAGAAATAATTTCAGAGGAAGATACAGGAGCAAGTGAAGATCATCTGGAGGACAGGTGAACCTTTAGGGGAAAGGAGCAAGAATTCTAGAGGTGCCCAGAAGATCCGAAAAGGAGGAGTTTCGGCTGATAGCACCGATTAGAGAAGAAGAGAAAAAGATCCAACAATTGAAGTGAAAATAAACAATGGACTATGGGAAGTGATGATGGATAGCAGAAAAGCTTTTATCTGTGTTCAGCCTGAAGAGGTTACACATCTCACTATGTCAAATCAACTAAATTAGGAGAAGGATTTGGAGGAGTGAAGATCAGCGATTTCTGAAAATGATGATTTTGACTCAAGGACAAGGAGAGTCATAAGCTGTACGGAAGACAAATGAATATATTTGAAGTGTGAAGATGAATTGAGAATCTATGGAAGAAGAGATGTTGAAAAAGGTTCAAGAATGTTTGAGATATCAAAGTAGGACTGATATTGGATTTGTGAAATCAGCTCAATTGAGATGAAAGTTGAGGAGGCAGACCTCCTTGGAAGAATCAGTATCCATTGAAAGATGAAGAAATCCAAGGGATTGAACCAGAAATTGAAGGACTTTCAAAAGCAAGTGTTTTGAAGACGATAGAAAAATCGTTAGAGTAGCAATCAATTATTGTTTTGGAGAAACCATGATGATTTAGTAAGCTATGGGATAGCTTATGTTGTAAATGGGAGATTAGGATAAAAATCACAAAGGAGTATAGTTTTTGGGAACTATATTTTCTTGAATAGATTGACTATGTCATAGGTAGGTGCATAATCTGTCTGAAAAATAATGTGTGACTGTTATTCTTGGTTACATTCATATACCAAGAGGTTCATAAGATGTTCAACTAAGCTAAAAGATGCTCAGTCGGTTGCAAAGTTCTTGTGCAAAGAAGTCATAAGCAGGTGGGGATTTCCCGACCGAATATCCTCAGACAATGGGAAAGAATTTGTGGATAAATCAGTGAAATTGACGTTGCAAAAATTGGGAATTAAGCAACGTCTAGGAGCAGTTTATCACCCACAAAGTCAAGGGATTTGTGAAAGAATGAACGGTGTCTTGAAAAATCGCATTATCAAAATTTGCCAGCATACGGGTCTAAACTGGATAGCGGCGCTTCCTTTAGCATTAATGGTGTGTCACTCAAGTGAGTTGCGTGATCTACGTATGACACCCCATGAACTGGTCACAGGAAGAAGGATGCCTACGCCTTGTTTGCGAACAAGCGGAAAGGGTCCAAGCTTGGCTCTCCTGGAAGATGAAATGAGAGCATACGTTACATATATGGCCAATTTTCATAAAAAGCTGTCCACGTATGTTTCTGACAGGCAAAGAAAAGAAGAGGTGCAGGAGAAGCTTGATGAGCAAAAAAGGAGTACAGTGCAACCGGGGGACAAGGTGTTCGTGAAGGTATTTAGAAGGAAGTGGTATAACGAACGTCGTGAGGGACCATTTGAGGTTGTTCGTAGTACTGGAACAGCTGTGCAGGTTAAAGGATCTCCAACGTGGTATCATTTGTCACATTGCGTTAAAGCGCCTGGAGAAGTGGTGCCACGCATAGAGAGAGAGGATGTTGAAGGCTCAAGAGAGCAGGATGACGATAGGGAAGAACAGGTGGAAGGAGAGATGCCTGACAATATCCAGAGTCAACACCCGGAAGGAGAGATTGTTCATGTTGTGGACAACATTGATGATAATGTGTACACTTCTGATGATGCCAGAGATGACTCTGCAATGGATGGGAAGGAAAAGAGATTTGGGGACATTGACTTTCAATACGTCCCATACACAACAGGGAATACTTCAGTGGACTGTGAAACCACAGAGATCACCAAGGGCAACTCTGTTACAGGAGAAGCTGATGATTCAGTTAGACAAAGTAGGCCCAGACCAGTTAGGAGAAAAGTCAGACCAAAACGTTACGAAAACTAGGGTAGAAGTAACCCTAGGAAAGTCAGCTCAGCTTCCATGCCAGTGCACGAGAGAGAACAGTGGTGAAGGGAAATTTAGAGTTCAGTGGGAAGACAACCATGGCAGGAGTTTAGATCTATTAGGAGCAGTTGCATTGAGAAAGTATGCGTTGCTGAATGATAAGAGAAGAATGAAGATTGAGGGTGATTGTACTCTCTATGTGTACAATTCCCAGCAGGAGGATCAAGGTGATTATAAATGTATTTTTTATAATCCACAGTTTGAAAGTGAGGGATTAGAGTCGGGACTAAGAGTTAATGTAGTGACACTAGTGGTGATAGATGGAAGTATAAGTAAAGAGCTCCAAGGTATAGGGAAAATAGATGAATCCACAACTATTACATCAACACTCCAACCTAATGCAACAACAGTAAGAAGCAATTCAACTCTTTCAACATTGACAGCTGTTAAAGCTATAAATGTATCACATTTCATTACAATGGCGCCTCAGAAACTCGTTCCAACACCAATTTTAGACAAAAATATTGTCATTAGGGCTAGGATGGGTGGTACAGCTCATCTTCCTTGTAGATGTGAGAGACGGAGTGGGGGTGGTGATATTCCTCCCACGTGGAGAGATAATTATGGAGAAGAATTGTTGTTATCAGGACTAGAAGTAGAAGCTGTGCCACCTAGCCAAAGGAAGTATATTTTGTACAACGATATGAAATGGAAAAGGGTTATGAGTGATTGCTCACTCATTTTGCGTAATATTACATGGGAAGATCAGGGAGAATATACTTGTACTTATTTAGAGCCAGCATTCAAATTTGTTCCGGTTAAGAATTACTGGTTAGAAGGCTATGTAACCCGTAAGGTGACGCTTATGATAGAAACTTTAGAGTCTGTTGAAGTTTCCACAGTTACCAAAGGAGTTCAGGAGCAGCATACTACAGTAGCTACTCCAACAAAAAATAATACACAGAAGACATCTGTAACTTTGCCACTGGACCTAATCAAAAGTGTTAATACATCAACTAAAGCCACTATTTTAACAATAACTTTGGAAGAAATGAATGTTACAACAGCGATAACAAGCCCCGGAAATGTGACACAGACACCAATAACAACTTTCCTGAAACTAAAGGATGTAGTAAACGTGACTCAGAAGTCTGTGATACAGATGGAGAGTGCTGTAAATGGTAGTAAGGATAGTGTTGAAACAGGAGAACAGATGGTAGCAGTGAATCATGTACATTCATCTGAAATAGTGGAGAATACTATCCCGGGGGTACAGAATGAGTTCTTGGATTTTGATGGAAGGCAAGAACATATATCTGATCAATACCGCTCGTTAGGGAAGAGAGAAACTAAATGGAAAGCATATGGATTTGACTCTTCTGTTTTGCAAATTAAAGATGGATGGGCAGGTAGGAATTTATGGTTCCAGCAGTTAACTCATTCTGTAAGATCAGTGAGGAATCTTGAGGGTCCATGTCTGCTGAGAATTCCATCACCAGGCACGTGGGGTTCAATCTTAGAGACAGTGGCTCAACCTCTATCAACCGCGTGTCAATCTTATGCTTTATCATGGTTGTTGTATCAGCAACAATCAGTAACAGATATGATGATGTCATTGTCGAGACATTTATTTAGGCCTAAGTTTAATTGCTCTTGGTTAAATGAATTACCCTATGTCAATTTGTTAGATCAGAATGAAAATCAGTTAACAGCGATTCCTGAAGCATTGGAGGTAAAACCAATAAGGGCTAGAAGCTGTTTTTGTTCAAATAAAACATATGATGGACCAGGTATGTTTATGGGTATATCAGATTGTGATGAGTATATGATGACTTTGGATAAGCATGAACGTAAGGTTAGTGGTGAGACATATAAAGTAACTTTTCATGTTCCATCTAGTAAGAATAGAAGGACTTTGATGGTAAAAGATCAGCTTTTGCCTGGAAATGTGACTATTGGGAATTTTCGAGATATTTGGTGGGTTTGTGGTGATAAAGCATATATATTCTTACCCTATGGATGGACAGGATGTTGTTACATGTCGACGTTGAAACTTCCATATGAGGTCTATACTATCCAAAAGGGAAAGGCATCGGACACTGCTAAATCTGATTCTAGGTCTGGAAATAGGGTGAAAAGGGAAATGGCACAATTTAATAGTTTGGAGTCCTACCATTGGAGGATAAGTCTAGGAGAGAAGTGGGGACTTGGACTTTTTCCATGGTATGGTGTAACATTTTTGGCAGATCACATTGATAATATTACCTATACTTTGCAGGGTTTTGCAAATGAAACAATACGAGGGTTTGATCTTCTGTCAAATACTCAGAGAAGTCACAGACTGACGTTGTTGAAACATGACATGGCTCTTGACTATATTTTAGCCAAACAAGGTGGCTTATGTGTGGCTATGAATCTGACGGGAGATGATTGTTATACTTTGATCCCCGATAGTTCCGATAATATCACTAGTGTTATAGATGCATTGAAGAGTATAAGGGATGCGTTTGGTCAGTCAGAAGGAGCTGGATGGTCAGCGAAGGCTTGGTTGCAAGATCAGTTGGGCCCAGTGGGAGCAGTGATAGTTCAGATTTTAGTAGCAGCTCTTATAGCGCTGTGTGTGATGTTTTGTTTTTGTACTCTGTTGTTGACTTTTGCGAAGGCTATGATATTGAGATGGGTTGGAGTTGTGATGCCTGGGGACAACACTCAGATGCCGTTGTTAGCTGTTACTGAACTGGATGGAGATAAACAAGTAGAGCTAGATGGAGTATTGATGGATAGATATCCATTTTAAATATCCGATCATTTTTCACGTCTTTACATATTATTGTGATATTTAGTGTTTTGATATGAATCAAAGGGGGGAAATGGAATGTCATTCATTTTATATCTAATTTTATATATCAATTTTAGTTGACATTGATATTTTAATTTGCATGTGTTGTTTTGCAAAAGATACTGTTTGGTATTTTCTTTTCTTCCAGAAGCATATGGGGGAATATGTAGAGGGACTCAAATACTCAAACATGGACAATATGAATGGACTGGAGGAAGTGGAACAAGGAAGGAGTGGAAATGTTCCGATTCCATCATCAACGTCGCATTGAAAGACGACACTGTGGAGGAGATGAAGTGTAGTGGACTATATTCCAGTGTTATATTCTTTCTGTATTAATTTTTGAAGAATTATGTTTTCTGTTGTTGGGTACATGTGGGGACCTCAGATGTTTTTGTTTATTTCGTTGAAGTTTAGGGATATGGGGTCTAGGCAAGGAAAGAGAGAATCCACAGGAGGGTCCGATGGGTCGACCAGCCTGAATGTGGACATTTTGATTGTATTTTGTTTGCTGGGGTTTTCATATGTATTCAATTGCATCATAGCTTAAAATGTATTCATGAAGATGTGTGAATTGATCTGGAGTACTTAGGTGGTCGCCTAGGGCAGAGGGGCCGTGAGAGAATTTTCCTGTCTTGACTGACTGATGGATATTTGGAATGAAAGCTGCCAGACAGGTTTTTCGCTCTTACACTCCATGACAATTCATTTACACTCCATGACAATTCATTTACACTCCATGACAATTCATTTACACTCCATGACAATTCATTTACACTCCATGACAATTCATTTACACTCCATGACAATTCATTTACACTCCATGACAATTCATTTACACTCCATGACAATTCATTTACACTCCATGACAATTCATTTACACTCCATAACAATTTATTTACACTCCATAATAATGTATTTACACTACATACAAAAATGTGTCTATATAAACATGTGTTTAATCTCCATTAATTTTGGTTTATTGTTAAAGTTACTCAAGAGCAAGAATTGTTATTTGTCATAATCCTATTCTTTTTGTTTTCGAGACTTAATTAGTCTCGAAGGGGGGAATATGTAGTATCTTAAACAGTCTAGAAATGCTGACCGTTGCTTAAAGTAGGAAACGTGGCCCTAAGATTTTGCTGATGTGGCAAAATGATGTAACTCTATTCTACAGTGCTGGAAACATCTGGAAAGCATTACTAAATTCCTGGAAAAGAGGATAGGTAATGGCCAGGGATTGGATGTTAGAATCACGCCATGCTCTGGCCATGTATGATATAAATGCCATGTCTTGAACAGAGAGGGGGAACAGCAAAATACTGATTGGCTGTGCTGTCTCACAGATATCTGCAGAATCTGTCAAATTCTGATGCTGGAACCTTTGTTATAATAAACCTTTGAAAACAGAGTACAGTGTCGGCGGATCTTCTTATCACTACGGCATTACCAGCAAAAGCTCGGTCTTGTTTACCACACTGTATTCAATAAAACGTCCAATGACAAATTGAAATTGAGATTCTATAATTGATAGACAATGGTAGTTCCGAATCAGACAATTACTATAAAACAAATCTGTTTTCCTCAGTGCAATGTTTAGTGTTGTTTTGTCCTCAGACCTCCTTTGATTGCTGTGTGTATTGATTTAGTTCTAAACAACCATCATCGAGTCCATCCTCACCTCCTCCATCACTGTAACAGATTGTCACCTGCCCTCCATCGAGGTCCTGCATGACTCCAGGGCAAGAAAGCGTGCAGGAAAGATCATCACCGACCCGTTCTACCCACTCTTCCAAAGACTCCCCTCTGGCATTTGCACTCTCGAATGGCCTGCACACTCGTGGGACCCATCCTCTTCTCACTCGACTCAAGTGTTTGCTTACGCAATTATTTTCGTGCGCGTTCAACTTTTGAATCAGATTTGACACCATAGATGACCATTCTTCATATTTTCAAGCATGGAGGTGGCTGCATTGTGTTATGGGTATGCTTGTCATCAGCAAGGACTAGGGAGTATGTCACGCCCTGGCTCTGGGGACTCTTATATGTTGAGCCAGGGTGTTAGTTTCTAGTTCATGTGTTTCTATGTTGGCCGGGGTGGTTCCCAATCAGAGGCAGCTGTGGCTTGTTGTCTCTGATTGGGAACCATACTTAGGCAGCCTGTTTTGCACTTGTCATTTGTGGGATCTTGTTCCGGAGAGGTTTGTGTTTTGTTAACCTTAGGACTTCACGTATTGTTTTGTTGTTTTGTAGTTGGTTGAAAAGTACTCATTAAAAGATGTACGCATATCACGCTGCGCCTTGGTCCGCTTCCTGTAACGATCGTGACAGAAGATCCCACCAAATAAGGACCAAGCAGCGTGTCCAGGAGCAAACGCCGGAGGTAACGCTAGTGGATGTCCTCCTCGGTTGGGGGAAGATCACCGAGGAGGAGGCCGTCCGCTACCGGAGGGCGATGAGGGAGGATGTCCAGGCAGGAGAGGAGAAGCGGCGCCAACCGGGCCGTCGTCGGACAGGCGAGAGGCAACCCCAAGAAACATTTTTGGGGGGGCACACAGCATGGACGACGGGGCTGCTGGAGGCAGCTACAGGGCGAGTTTGTGGACTAGGAGAGGAGGCCACCAGGTTACGGGGGCCATTGGTCAGGAGGGAGAAGGAGAGTGTGGAGGCATGGCGAGAGGAACTGAGTAGGCAGCAGAGGGAGCGGAGGTTTATGAGGAAACCCAGTCCCGCTCCTCGCACCAAGCAAGTGGTGTGTGTCACCAGTCCGGTCCGGCCCGTTCCTGCTCCCCGCACTAAGTTAGTGGTGTGTGTTCCCAGTACGGCCCAACCCGTTCCTGCTCCCCGCACTAAGTTAGTGGTGCGTGTTCCCAGTACGGCCCAACCCGTTCCTGCTCCCCGCACTAAGTTAGTGGTGCGTGTTCCCAGTCCGGCCCGACCCGTTCCCGCTCCCCGCACTAAGTTAGTGGTGTGTGTTCCAAGTCCGGCCCGACCCGTTCCTGCTCCCCGCACTAAGTTAGTGGTGCGTGTTCCCAGTACGGCCCAACCAGTTCCTGCTCCCCGCACTAAGTTAGTGGTGTGTGTTCCCAGTCCGGCCCAACCCGTTCCTGCTCCCCGCACTAAGTTAGTGGTGCGTGTTCCCAGTACGGCCCAACCCGTTCCTGCTCCCCGCACGAAGTTAGTGGTGCGTGTTCCCAGTCCGGCCCGGCCTGTTCCTGCCCCTCGCACCAAGCCTGTGGTGCGTGTCGCCATCCCGGCCCGGCCTGTTCCTTCCCCTCGCACCAAGCCTGTGGTGCGCGTCGCCAGCCCGGCCCGGCCTGTTCCTGCTCCCCGCACCAACCCAGTGGTGCGCGTCGCCAGCCCGGTCCGGCCTGTTCCTGCTCCCCGCACCAAGCCAGTAGTGCGCGTCGCCAGCCCGGTCCGGCCTGTTCCTGCTCCCCGCACCAAGCCAGTGGTGCGCGTCGCCAGCCCGGTCCGGCCTGTTGCTGCTCCCCGCACCAAGCCAGTGGTGCGCGTCGTCAGCCCAGTCCGGCCTGTTCCTGCTCCCCGCACCAAGCCAGTTGTGCACGTCGTCAGTCCGGCATAGCCCGTGCCTGTTCAATCCGCTCCACCGGTGTCCAGTCCAGCTCCGGCCAGCGGGACCAGACCAGGGGCGCTACAGGGGGGTTGCGAGAGAGTGGTGGTCACGCCCGGAGTCGGATCCGCCTCCGAGGCGGAATGCCCACCCAGCCCCTACCCTCTTGAGTTTGTGTGGCGCGGTCGCAGTCCGCGCCTTTGGGGGGGGGTACTGTCACACCCTGGCTCTGGGGACTCTTATATGTTGAGCCAGGGTGTTAGTTTCTAGTTCATGTGTTTCTATGTTGGCCGGGGTGGTTCCCAATCAGAGGCAGCTGTGGCTTGTTGTCTCTGATTGGGAACCATACTTAGGCAGCCTGTTTTGCACTTGTCATTTGTGGGATCTTGTTCCGGAGAGGTTTGTGTTTTGTTAACCTTAGGACTTCACGTTTTGTTGTTTTGTAGTTGGTTGAAAAGTACTCATTAAAAGATGTACGCATAGCACGATGCGCCTTGGTCCGCTTCCTGTAACAATCGTGACAGAGTATTTAGGATGAAAATAAATGGAATAGAGCTAAGCACAGGCAAATTTCTGAACCTGGTTCAGTCTGCTTTCCAACAGAAACTGGGAAACAGATTCACCTTTCAGCAGGACAATAACCTAAAACACAAGGCCAAATATACACTGGAGTTGCTTACCAAGATTACATTAAATGTTCCTGAGTATCCTAGTTACAGCAAAACTTGAAAATGGCTGTCTATCAATGATCAACAACGAACAAGACAGAATTTCAAAAATAATGTACAATCCAGGTGTGCAAAGCTCTTAGAGACTTACCCAGAAAGACTCACAGCTGTAATCGCTGCCAAAGGTGATTCTAACATGTATGGAATACTTATGTAAATTAGATATGTCTGTAGTTCATTTTCAATAATTTACATACATTTGAATTTTCAGAACATTAATATAGACCTTCCTTTTGTCAGAATATAAATATACACTGAGTATACAAAACATTAAGAACACCTGCTCTTTCCATTACATAGACTGACCAGGTCAATCCAGATGAAAGCTATGATCCCTCATTGATGTCACTTGTTAAATCCACTTCAAACAGTGTAGATGAAAGGGAGGAGACAGGTTAAAGAAGGAATTTTAAGCCTTGAGACAATTCAGAAATAGATTGTGTGTGTGCAATTCAGACACAGCCTGCACTGGCACCCCTTATGCCATTATAAAGTAATGAAACAACATGACAATGAACTATTTATTACTAGAAACTGTGAAGTAATACTGTCATATGTGGATGTGTTCCTTATCATGTTACTGGGTATGAATATGAAGATGATATGGCAAGAGGCATATAATAAATGTTAAATACAAACTGATCAACTTGAATGCAAAGGTTTAATAGTCTTTGAGCAACAGTGAAATTCCATTGCCATTTGTACAGTCAGTGATTGCAACTATAAGTAAATAGCCACATAATTCAATAGCACAATCAAACAATCAGAAGATTAACTTATATTTTAGGGTATAGACCTAGTATTTACAAGCCAGTCTTATTTTGGTCATCCTCACTCCATCTATAATTGGATTGAAAAGTGGCTGGAATATTAGAAAATAGTAAAGCATAGGTGGTACAGATGCAGGATCTTAATTTGACCTATATTGTCACAGTAAAATAATCCTGCAGTAATAGGATTTGAACTTTTAGTCCATAATGTTGCTTGATCGGTGATTAGGCTATTAGCTGGCCAAAAGTACAGGTTGACGTTTATTGTCATGAATCTTGCCCTGGAGGCAGAACTGAGTGTTTTCAGCTAGATGAGTCAGCTGCAAAGTCAAAAGTGCCTATATCGTAAAAATTCATGAAAACAAACATTTGCTTTTTGGTCTTCATTTAAGGTTACAGTTAGCAGTGTGGTTTAGGTTAGGGTTACGGTTACGGTTACGGTTAAAATAATATTTTATGACTTTGTGGCTGTGCCATCTAGTGACCACTCTGAAGAGCTGCCTCCAGAGCAAGACTCATTACAATAAATGCCAACCTGCACCAAAGGTAGTCTACATGAAAAGTGCAATACAGTTAATATAACTGTGTGTTAGAGTGGGTTCTCATTAAGGCCTAGATTCAATCAGATCAAGCGTTAACCGGTGATAGCCGAAACCCACATAGCTTATGTTTTGGCAGTGTCGAAGGTGTAAGTGCTTTGGAGCTGTCAAATTGGTTAGCAGCTGCTCTTGATCATTGTCAAGAAGCCACACCCGTCCCACTAGCGTTAGAAGTTTACAACGAGAAAGAGTTGGCTATATAGAAATAATGACGCTCAAATTGAAAATCATTAAAGCTGAAATATGTAACTCTTTGGGGCGACTCAACCAAATTCACATAGAAATGTGAGTTATAGATCTGTCATTCTCATTGAAAGCAAGTCTAAGAAGCGGTAGATCTGTTCTATGCGCGCTATTTATATGCTTCCCTTTCTTAAGTTTTGTTTTTGCGTCTTTTACTAACTTTTTTTTTGTACACAAGCTTCAAACAGTTGAAAACACAATATTTTTGGTTATGGAAAATATATTTCACAGCGGTTTAGATGGTACAAAGATTCTCTACACTATACCTGCTTGTTTTGTCACATAAACTGAAACTATTAGAATTTTTGCAACCAGGAAATGGCAGAGAGCGATTTCTGCATAGTGCACCTTTAAAATAAATAATTCGGATTTCTATCAGCCTAATCGAGGTGTAGATTACATCTCACATTCCAGTCTTCGAACTTGTAAACAAGGCTGCATGAGATTTCTGTTAATGCGACTTCATGCAGCCAATGGCAATGTCCGGTTTAGGTATAATGCCAGAAGTCGCTTGTTGATTTGACAGCTCTAACGCAGTTCCAACTCCGACACCGCCAAAACAACCACTATGTGGATGTCGGCTAAAGCGGATCTGATTGAATAGAGCCCTAACGTGAATCAGTAGTAGGCCTAAGATAAAAATTCACCACAGGAGTGGAAATGGCTTCTTAAGTCAAAGGGTTCTTCAGCTGTCCCCATAGGAGAACCCCTTTTGGTTCCAGGTAGAACTATTTTGGGTTCCATGTAGAACCCTCTGTGGAAAGGGTTCTACATGGAACTCAAAAGGGTTCTACCTGGAACCAAAAATTGTTCTTTAAATTGTTATTTTACGGGGAGAGCCGAAGAACCCTTTTAGGTTCTAGATAGCAACTTTTTTTCTAAAAGTGTAAGGGCAGGATATATACAGTACATATATAAAGCAGGCTATACACAGTTATTTTCAGTTAGTTGGTCAGGGTAACAAGATGACTCCATGAAGCCAAACACTTGAATCTCAGTCATTGACAACAAATAAGAGGGGAAAAGTTATTCCACATGATGTCCATGAAAAAGTACCAAGATTTTAATTGTGAGCGAGAGTTGCACCTATTCCTTCCTAATGTCCATGAAAAAGAACACATGAAAAGTGTCAATCTAGCTTTATGTAAAACATATTACACCTTTAGATCAACAAAAAAGGTATGTTGATACACACAAGTGCATCACCACAATACATTTAGCTTAGGGCAGCAACTTTCCGGTTGAACATCTGTACAACTCTAGTCCGAATCTGAGTGAGTTTCATCCCGTATATCATAGGGTTCACGAGAGGAGGCACAACTAGGAACTCCACCGCCATGATATTCCTCAGGGCCAGCAGGCTGGTGCTGCTACCGTATCGAGCGTACATCAAATCGAAGGTGAGGGATATGGTGAAGTTAGTCAGGGTGATCAGATGAGGCAGACAGGTCTGCATGAACTTCTTCCTCTCCACCCGGGAACGCAAAGAGGCTTTGATGATGTTCATGTAGGAAATCAGGATGAGTATAGTTTGAGAAAAATGAGAAAACGTGAGAAAGAAGCCATAGAGGTTGTTCAGAGTGGTGTCAACGCATGAGAGCTTCACGACGGCCCAGTTTGAGCAGTAGAGTTTATCGATGTCGAGGCCACAGAGGGGTAACCTAGCTGTTAGTCCCATCCCAATGCTACTTTCTAGCCATGAGAAAAGCCACGTAAGAAGAAGCAGTGTCCACACTTTTCGAGTAGTCATGATAGAGTGGTATTGTAAAGGCTTGCAGATGGCAACATACCTGTCATATGCCATCACTGTCAAGCTGGTGAATTCACAGAAAACATAGGAGTAGATGACTAATATCTGGGTCATGCACCCTATGTATGTTATCACATGAGATTCAAATAAAAGGTCATAAAGTATCTTTGGGTAGAAAGCTGAAGCGCCATAGATACCATTAATACACAGATTACAGAGGAATAAATACATAGGGTCATGCAACATTTTCTCCAGAAAAATGGTAACGATCAGTGTCAGATTCACAACAATGGTGAAGAGGTATAGGATGAGAGTAAATGCAAAGTAGATGTGTTTGTGTGTCTGTGTCGCGTTCAGTCCATGCAGAACAAACACTATCTCCTGGGAGGAGTTGAACTCCATTGTCATTGACAGCAGGCACACATGGTTAGTTTACGAAAGACCCGAGAATGTTCAGTTTATCCAAGTTTTGTTGGTTGGTCTATTTAAAAACAATTTGATGACACTTTAACATTAACTGCCAACCATATAGCAGTCTGTCAGCCTCTCAACAATGATAGCTCTCCTTCAGTGTTGTTGGTATTCAGATGTCAAACATTATTTTGATTGCAGGACAAGTCAACCCAAAACCAACCAGCTTCAGCAGCCACCTACAGTACAATGCAGTGAGCACACAGACCAGTATTTTAAAAAATTTCTTCAAAGTTCTCCTTGAAGATGATCATTGGTACGGTCTGTGTATTTGTATGGTCTCTGTATCTCTGTACTGATGGCCAGAGCAGACCACCTCCACCTGCGCAGACCAGATCATACCTAGGTATGACACTTCACCACTCTCCGCACCACTCCTTTATGGGGCAGTATCTGAGTGTCTCAACTGCCATAGCAACGTGTGAGATGTATGGAGTGACAGACAGATGAACCCCTCAGATACACACTGCTCACGCTGGAGGTTACCTTCCTAATGAGACCATGTCAATAAGACCGATTAGGAGATGTGATATGAGATAGATAGAACAAGATTTGGTTTATGTAGTAAGGTAATATTGTTGGTTCATATTCACACTTTCCAAAAAATACAAAGATCTCAGCAAAGTTTAGTTCACTTCTGTGCAATTTTTATGTTTTCAAGTAATGTTGTTCAAGTTCAAGTTTTTTTGGCACCTTGCTACATTTTGAACAGAACTTGTTTAAAGCATTGCCAAATTCCTAATTGGTATTTGGACCACAAGGGTACATTTTTATTTGTCTCTAAAGACTTTCCACAAAATGTACAGATCTCAGCAAAGTTTAGCTCACATCTGTGGAAATCTTTTTTTAACCCTGTTCATCTCCAGGAAGTGAATCAGAGGAGGGCTAGACTTTGGTAGTAGCTAGTTTCTGCATGAATTAATGATACAAATGTATGTAAAGAAAAAAAATCCTGTGCAAAATGCACTGTAAAATATTGTCAGAGTGTATAAAAACGGGTCTTTGTACAAAGTACTATAACCTTCATTAAGTTGATATTGAAGTAGTCCGTGTCATCTATCTACTCCCAGCGGACTGTTCACAGGCCTCATGGCAGTTTTTTGAAATTATTATTTTTACCTTTATTTAACCAGGTAAGCCAGTTGAGAACAAGTTCTCATTTACAACTGCGACTTGGCCAAGATAAAGCAAAGCAGTGCGATAAAAACAACAACTAGAGTTACATATGGGGTAAACAAAACATAAATTCAAAAATACAACAGCAAATATATATACAGTGTGTGCGAATGTAGTAAACTATGGAGGTAAGGCAATAAATAGGCCATAGTGCAAAATAGTTACAATTTCGTATTAACACTGGAATGATAGATGTGCGAAAGATTATGTGCAAATAGAGATACTGGGGTGCAAATTAGCAAAATAAATAACAATATTGCAAATTTCTGTTTGAAAAAGCTAGCCTTTGCTTTCCTAACTGCTTGTGTATATTGGTTGCTAACTTCCATGAAAAGGTACATATCGCGGGGGCTGTTCGATGCTAATGCAGTACGCCACAGGATGTTTTTGTGCTGGTCAAGGGCAGTCAAGTCTGAGGAGAACCAGGGGCTATATCTGTTCTTAGTTCTGAATTTTTTGAATGGGGCATGCTTATTTAAGATTGAGAGGAAAGCACTTTTAAAGAACAACTAGGCATCCTCTACTGACGAAATGAGGTCAATATCCATCCAGGATACCCGGGCCAGGTCAATTAGAAAGGCCTGCTCGCTAAAGTGTTTTAGGGAGCGTTTGACAGTGATGAGGGGTGGTCGATTGACCACGGACCCATTACGGACGCAGGCAATAAGGCAGTGATCGCTGAGATCCTGGTTAAAGAGAGCGGGGGTGTATTTACATTTACATTTACATTTTAGTCATTTAGCAGACGCTCTTATCCAGAGCGACTTACAGGAGCAATTAGGGTTGAGTGCCTTGCTCAAGGGCACATTTACGTCATTTAGCAGACGCTCTTATCCAGAGCGACTCATAAATTGGTGCATTCACCCTATAGCCAGTGGGATAACCACTTTACACTTTTTGTGGGGGGGGGGTAGAAGGATTACTTTATCCTATCCCAGGTATTCCTTAAAGAGGTGGGGTTTCAAATGTCTCCGGAAGGTGGTGAGTGACTCCGCTGTCCTGGCGTCGTGAGGGAGCTTGTTCCACCATTGGGGTGCCAGAGCAGCGAACAGTTTTGACTGGGCTGAGCGGGAACTATGCTTCCGCAGAGGAAGGGGAGCCAGCAGGCCAGAGGTGGATGAACGCAATGCCCTCGTTTGGGTGTAGGGACTGATCAGAGCCCGAAGGTACAGAGGTGCCGTTCCCCTCACTGCTCCATAGGCAAGCACCATGGTCTTGTAACGGATGCGAGCTTCAACTGGAAGCCAGTGGAGTGTGCGGAGGAGGGGGGTGACGTGAGAGAACTTGGGAAGGTTGAACACCAGACGGGCTGCGGCATTCTGGATGAGTTGTAGAGGGTACATTTGTCTGGATGATATCTATGATGGTGCCCATGTTTACAGATTTTGGGTTGTACCTGGTAGGTTCGTTGATAATTTGTGTGAGATTGAGGAAATCTAGTTTAGATTGTAGGTTGGCCGGGATGTTAAGCATATCCCAGTTTAGGTCACCAAGCAATACGAACTCTGAGGATAGATGGGGGGCGATCAGTTCACATATGGTGTCCAGGGCACAGCTCGGGGCTGAGGGGGGTCTGTAGCAAGCGGCAACAGTGAGAGACTTATTTCTGGAAAGGTGGATTTTTAGAAGTAGAAGCTCAAACTGTTTGGGCACAGACCTGGATAGTATGATATAGCTCTGCAGGCTATCTCTACAGTAGATTGCAACCCCACCCCCTTTGGCAGTTCTATCGAGACGGAAAATGTTGTAGTTGGGGATGGACATTTCTGAATTTTTGGTGGCCTTCCTAAGCCAGGATTCAGACACTGCTAAAACATCAGGGTTGGCGGAGCGTGCTAATACAGTGAATAACTCAAAAGGCTTCGGATGTTAACGTGCAAGAAACCAAGGCTTTTACGGTTACAGAAGTCAACAAATGATAACGCCTGGGGAGTAGGAGTGATACTGGGGGCTACGGGGCCTGGGTTAACCTCTACATCACCAGAGGAACAGAGGAGGAGTAGAATAAGGATATGGCTAAAGGCTTTAAGAACTGGTCTTCTAGTGCGTTGGGTACAGAGAAAAAAAGGGGCAGATTTCCTCACCAGGGTCTTGACCTGACTGCAGCTCGGCGTCGTAACCGACTTCAGTGGGCAATTGCTCACCTTCGATGGCCACTGGCACGCTGGAGAAGTGTGCTCTTCACAGATGAATCCCAGTTTCAACTGTACCAGGTAGATGGCAGACAGCATGTATGGCGTCGTGTGGGCGAGTGGTTTGCTGATGTCAACGTTTGTGACTAGAGTGGCGCCGGAGAAGATGGCTGCTGTTTTACAGCCCTCTAACCAATTGTACTATAATGAGTGTTTTTTCACATTATTTGTAATTCATTCTGTACATAATGTTTCTGCCACCGTCTCTTATGACCAAAAAGAGCTTCTGGATATCAGGACAGCGATTACTCACCTCGTATTGGACGAAGATTTTTTCTTTAACGAGTCGGACGCGAAGGATATCCTACAG
The DNA here is from genome assembly GCF_964263955.1 of Coregonus lavaretus. Lineage (NCBI taxonomy): Eukaryota > Metazoa > Chordata > Actinopteri > Salmoniformes > Salmonidae > Coregonus > Coregonus lavaretus. The sequence continues at coordinate 19,672,282 of NC_140017.1, forward strand.
ACACCCGACAAGGTCCAAATCCCTGTCATTCGCATGAGAAAGAGACAGAGATATCGTGGACGTAGGTCGGGGTACCTTGAAAGGATCCGACGGCGAGCGAGTAAACTGCCTCTTCCATCAATCCTATTAGCCAATGTTCAATAATTTGAAAACAAATTGGACGACCTAAGATAAGGCTATCCTACCAACGGGACATTCAAAACAGTAATATCTTATGTTTCACCGAGTCGTGGCTGAAAAACGACATGGATAACATACAGCTAGCGGGCTATACGCTACATCGGCAGGATAGAACGGCTGACTCCGGTAAGACAAGGGGTGGCTGTCTGTGTATATTTGTAAACAACAGCTGGTGCATAAAATTTAATACTAAGGAAGTCTCAAGGTTTTGCTCGCCGGAGGTAGAGTATCTCATGATAAGCTGTAGGCCACACTATTTACCAAGAGAGTTTTCATCTATATTTTTCGTAGCTGTCTATCTACCACCCCAAACCGATGCTGGCACTAAGACTGCACTCAATGAGCTGTATAAGGCCATAAGTAAACAGGAAAACGCTCATCCAGAGACAGCGCTCCTAGTGGAGACAGCGCTCCTAGTGGCCGGGGACTTTAATGCAGGGAAACTTAAATCTGTTCTACCTAATTTCTACCAGCATGTTAAATGTTTAACCAGAGGGGGAAAAAACTCTAGACCACCTTTACTCCACACACAGAGACGCATACAAAGCTCTCCCTCGCCCTCCATTTGGCAAATCTGACCATAATTATATCCTCCTGATTCCTGCTTATAAGCAAAAACTAAAGCAGGAAGCACCAGTGACTCGGTTAATAAAAAAGTGGTCAGATGACGCAGATGCTAATCTACAGGACTGTTTTGCTAGCACAGACTGGAATATGTTCCGGGATTCTTCCGATAGCATTGAGGAGTACACCACATCAGTCACTGGCTTCATCAATAAGTGCGTTGATGACGTCGTCCACACAGTGACCGTACGTACATACCCCAACCAGAATGCATGGATTACAGGCAACATCCGCACTGAGCTAAAGGGTAGAGCCGCTATTCCCTCCGACGAACCATCAAACAGGCAAAGAATTGAATCGTACTACACCGGCTCTGATGCTCGTTGAAAACTATTACAGACTACAAAGGGAAGCACAGCCGCGAGCTGCCCAGTGACACAAACCTACCAGACGAGCTAAATCACTTCTATGCTCGCTTCGAGGCAAGCAACACTGAAGCATGCATGAGAGCATCACCTGTTCCGGATGACTATCTAATCATGCTCTCCGTAGCCGATGTGAGTAAGACTTTTAAGCAGGTCAACATTCACAAGGCCGCAGGGCCAGATGGATTACCAGGACGTGTACTCCGAGCATGCGCTGACCAACTGGCAAGTGTCTTCACTGACATTTTCAACATGTCCCTGACTGAGTCTGTAATACCAACATGTTTCAAGCAGACCACCATAGTTCCTGTGCCCAAAGACACTAAGATAACCTGCCTAAATGACTACCGACCCATAGCACTCATGTCTGTAGCCACGAAGTGCTTTGAAAGGCTGGTCATGGATCACATCAACACCATTATCCCAGAAACCCTAGACCCACTCCAATTTGCATACCGCCCCAACAGATCCACAGATGAAGCAATCTCTATTGCACTCCACACTGCCCTTTCCCACCTGGACAAGAGGAACACCTACGTGAGAATGCTATTAATTGACTACAGCTCAGCGTTCAACACCATAGTTCCCTCAAAGCTCATCACTAAGCTAAGGACCCTGGGACTAAACACCTCCCTCTGCAACTGTATCCTGGACTTCCTGACGGGCCGCCCCCAGGTGGTAAGGGTAGGTAACAACACATCTGCCACGCTGATCATCAACATGGGGGCCCCTCAGGGGTGCCTGCTCAGTCCCCTCCTGTACTCCCTGTTCACCCATGACTGCATGGCCCGGCACGACTCCAACACCATCATTAAGTTTGCAGACGACACAACAGTGGTAGGCCTGATCACCGACAACGATGAGACAGCCTATAGGGAGGAGGTCAGAGACCTGGCCATGTGGTGCCAGAATAACAAGCTCTCCCTCAACGTGATCAAGACAAAGGAGATGATTGTGGACTACAGGAAAAAAAAAGAGGACTGAGCACGCCCCCATTCTCATCGACAGGGCTTTAGTGGAACAGGTTGAGAGCTTCAAGTTCTTTGGTGTCCACATCACCAACAAACTATCATGGTCCAAACACACCAAGACAGTCGTGAAGAGGGCACAACAAAGCCTATTCCCCCTCAGGAGATTGAAAAGATTTGGCTTGGGTCCTCAGATCCTCAAAAAGTTATACAGCTGCACCGTCGAGAGCATACTGACTGCTTGCATCACCGCCTGGTATAGCAACTGCTCGGCCTCCGACCGCAAGGCACTACAGAGGGTAGTGCGTACGGCCCAGTACATCACTGGGGCCAAGCTTCCTGCCATCCAGAACCTCTATACCAGGCGGTGTCAGAGGAAGGCCCTAAGAATTGTCAAAGACTCCAGCCACCCTAGTCATAGACTGTTCTCTCTGCTACCGCACGGCAAGCGGTGCATGTCTAGGTCCAAAAGACTTCTCAACAGCTTCTACCCCCAAGCCATAAGACTCATGAACAGCTAATCATGGCTACCTTGACCATTTGCATTGCCCCCCCCCCACCCCACCCCATCCCCCTCTTTTACGCTGCTGCTACTCTGTTTATTATATATGCATAGTCACTTTAACTCTACCCACATGTACATATTACCTCAATTACCTCGACTAGCCGGTGCACCCGCACATTGACTCTGTACCGGTACCACCCTGTATATAGCCTCCCTACTGTTATTTTATTTTACTGCTGCTCTTTAGTTATTTGCTTTTATATTTTTACTTAACACTTTTTTAATATATATATATTTTTTTTTTTTAATGGCATTGTTGGTTAAGGGCTTGTAAGTAAGCATTTCACTGTAATGTCTACACCTGTTGTATTCGGCGCATGTGGCAAATACAATTTGATTTGATTTGAACAGAGTGCCCCATTTTGGCAGTGTGGTTATGGTATGGGCAAGCATAAGCTACCGACAACAAACACAATTGTATTGATGGCAATTTGAATGCACAGAAATACCGTGACGCGATCCTGAGGCCCATTGTGGTGCCATTCATCCACCGCCATCACCTCATGTTTCAGCATGATAATGCACAGCCCCATGTTGCAAGGATCTGTACACAATTCCTGGAAGCTGAAAATGTCCCATTTCTTCCATGGCCTGCATACTTACTAGACATGTCACCAATTGAGCTTGTTTGGGATGCACTGGATCGACGTGTGCGACATTGTGTTCCGGTTCCCGCCAATATCCAGCAACTTCTCACAGCCATTGAACAGGACTGGGACAACATTCCACAGGCCACAATCAACAGCCTGATATACTCTATGCATAGAATATGTGTTGCGCTGCATGAAGCTAATGGTGGTCACACCAGACACTGACTGGTTTTCTGATCCACGCCACTACCTTTAAAAAAAAAGAAGGAATCTTTGACAAACAGATGCGTATCTGTATTCCCAGTCATGTGAAATCCATGGATTAGGGTCTAATGAATTTATTTAAATTGACTGATTTCCTTATATATCAGTAAAATCTTTGAAATTGTTGCATGTTGGCTTATGTATTTTTTCAATGTATATGTAAAACAAACCAATGATTGCAAATTGTTAAAAGTAGTCCTTGTGCATGTTGCATTGTATGCACAGTATGTATTGTTGAGTTGTATGGTTTGTTTCACTTTGAAATAATTGTTTTTTGTTTGACATACATTTTAAAGTGAAAAATCTGAGTGTCAGCATCACTCTGTACCGAGGAATTGCTCTACAGCTCGGCTCAGTCCAGTCCCAAATCGTGTGTTATCACTTATTTGACTAAATTATTATCCATAGTTGCCTCTTTTGATACAGCCACAGCAGTCTTATCATGGACTGTTACCTTGAATGCGACATTAAGATGTTAAAACATTTAAACTCCAATTTAACTCTGTGACATTTTCTGACATCTTATTTTCCTCTCTCTCTCTCTCTCTCTCTCTCACTCCAGTTGTTCTCAGGAGACAGGTCAGTGTTTGTAGAGAGAACATGTTTGACCAGGTGGAGGCAGGCTTCTACTTCATCACCCTGGACGAGTACACCAACGAGGCAGAGGATGGACCAGCCGTTCACCAACTCATCCTATGCCTTACACAACTCAGCACATCATACAAAAACTCCAGTGCCCTACTTTTGTTTACCGTTTTACCAATGTCTATGGATTGTAGAAGGATTTTAAGTTGGGACTTGGACTCCATACTAAATCTAATTCCATCTCCTGTACTGCTCTGCCCTCTCTATACTGTAGATTATGCTGATGCCCCAATGTAAGAACCTGGAGATCTTCACTGGTTCTAAGGGAGGTTACGTGGCCATAAACAGTGCCTGGAACAGCCAGAGGGTGGTCAAGACATCTGCTGCAACTTCATCTTTACTGTGTCAGCTCTGCTGCACCTGGGAGCTAAAGGTATGGCATCACACTCCCAACAGTCATGTATGCTTAAACATACTTTGTGTGCTCATTTATGTGTTTTTTAAAGTGGCAATCAGCAGTTGAAACGGTAACAAAGCATACTCCCTGCTCCTGTTTCATTAAAAAGCTGAGGGATGGGGCTGGAGAAATGTAAGCACTCTCAAATTCATAGACAGAGCTATGGATGCGAGGACTGACCATCACGTCTCCTTCTAAATCTCCATTGGAGGAGACGACCCAAGGTTCCTCACCTCAGACCTCCAACGGGTTTTGAGAAAGATGTAAGTAGAGGAAGTGGGGAGTAGAGCAGAGATTAATTAGGACAGAGCTCATGTCATTGTTTTAGGTAGAAACTTATATTGAATGATACATTCTGTTTGCACTTATATATTGGTTCTACTTGTGCTCTTTCCACAGATGGCTCTGGCTTGCTGATAACATCTGATCTGATGAGACTCCCTATGCAATTTGACTGCTGTATTACTGACTGTATTCAATAAACCTTCCAATGCCAAATTGAACAAATTTGAGATATTACTGACTGTATTCAATAAAACTTCCAATGACAAATTGAAATTGAGATTCTATAATTGATAGACAATGGTAGTTCCGAATCAGACAATTACTATAAAACAAATCTGTTTTCCTCAGTGCAATGTTTAGTGTTGTTTTGTCCTCAGACCTCCTTTGATTGCTGTGTGTATTGATTCAGTTCTAAACAACCATCATCGAGTCCATCCTCACCTCCTCCATCACTGTAACAGATTGTCACCTGCCCTCCATCGAGGTCCTGCATGACTCCAGGGCAAGAAAGCGTGCAGGAAAGATCATCACCGACCCGTTCTACCCACTCTTCCAAAGACTCCCCTCTGGCATTTGCACTCTCGAATGGCCTGCACACTCGTGGGACCCATCCTCTTCTCACTCGACTCAGTGTTTGCTTACGCAATTATTTTCGTGCGCGTTCAACTTTTGAATCGGATTTGACACCATAGATGACCATTCTTCATATTTTCAAGCATGGAGGTGGCTGCATTGTGTTATGGGTATGCTTGTCATCAGCAAGGACTAGGGAGTATGTCACTCCCTGGCTCTGGGGACTCTTATATGTTGAGCCAGGGTGTTAGTTTCTAGTTCATGTTCCTGCACCTCGCACCAAGCCAGTGGTGCGTGTCGCCATCCCGGCCCGGCCTGTTCCTGCCCCTCGCACCAAGCCTGTGGTGCACGTCGCCAGCCCGGCCCGGCCTGTTCCTGCCCCTCGCACCAAGCCTGTGGTGCGCGTCTCCAGCCCGGCCTGTTCCTGCCCCTCGCACCAAGCCTGTAGTGCGCGTCGCCAGCCCGGCCCGGCCTGTTCCTGCTCCCCGCACCAAGCCAGTGGTGCGCGTCGCCAGCCCGGTCCGGCCTGTTCCTGCTCCCCGCAAAAAGCCAGTGGTGCGCGTCACCAGCCCGGTCCGGCCTGTTCCTGCTCCCCGCACCAAGCCAGTGGTGGGCGTCGCCAGCCCGGTCCGGCCTGTTCCTGCTCCCCGCACCAAGCCAGTGGTGCGCGTCGCCAGCCCGGTCCGGCCTGTTGCTGCTCCCCGCACCAAGCCAGTGGTGCGCGTCGTCAGCCCGGTCCGGCCTGTTCCTGCTCCCCGCACCAAGCCAGTGGTGCGCGTCGTCAGTCCGGCACAGCCCGTGCCTGTTCAATCCGCTCCACCGGTGTCCAGTCCAGCTCCGGCCAGCGGGAACTGTCACACCCTGGCTCTGGGGACTCTTATATGTTGAGCCAGGGTGTTAGTTTCTAGTTCATGTGTTTCTATGTTGGCCGGGGTGGTTCCCAATCAGAGGCAGCTGTGGCTTGTTGTCTCTGATTGGGAACCATACTTAGGCAGCCTGTTTTGCACTTGTCATTTGTGGGATCTTGTTCCGGAGAGGTTTGTGTTTTGTTAACCTTAGGACTTCACGTATCGTTTTGTTGTTTTGTAGTTGGTTGAAAAGTACTCATTAAAAGATGTACGCATAGCACGCTGCGCCTTGGTCCGCTTCCTGTAACGATCGTGACAGAGTATTTAGGATGAAAATAAAAGGAATAGAGCTAAGCACAGGCAAATTTCTGAACCTGGTTCAGTCTGCTTTCCAACAGAAACTGGGAAACAGATTCACCTTTCAGCAGGACAATAACCTAAAACACAAGGCCAAATATACACTGGAGTTGCTTACCAAGATTACATTAAATGTTCCTGAGTATCCTAGTTACAGTTTTTACTTAAATTGGCTTGAAAATCTATGGCAAAACTTGAAAATGGCTGTCTGTCAATGATCAACAACGAACAAGACAGAATTTCAAAAATAATGTACAATCCAGGTGTGCAAAGCTCTTAGAGACTTACCCAGAAAGACTCACAGCTGTAATCGCTGCCAAAGGGGATTCTAACATGTATGGAATACTTATGTAAATTAGATATGTCTGTAGTTCATTTTCAATAATTTACATACATTTGAATTTTCAGAACATTAATATAGACCTTCCTTTTGTCAGAATATAAATATACACTGAGTATACAAAACATTAAGAACACCTGCTCTTTCCATTACATAGACTGACCTGGTCAATCCAGATGAAAGCTATGATCCCTCATTGATGTCACTTGTTAAATCCACTTCAAACAGTGTAGATGAAAGGGAGGAGACAGGTTAAAGAAGGAATTTTAAGCCTTGAGACAATTCAGAAATAGATTGTGTATGTGTGCAATTCAGACACAGCCTGCACTGGCACCCCTTATGCCATTATAAAGTAATGAAACAACATGACAATGAACTATTTATTACTAGAAACTGTGAAGTAATACTGTCATATGTGGATGTGTTCCTTATCATGTTACTGGGTATGAATATGAAGATGATATGGCAAGAGGCATATAATAAATGTTAAATACAAACTGATCAACTTGAATGCAAAAGATTAATAGTCTTTGAGCAACAGTGAAATTCCATTGCCATTTGTACAGTCAGTGATTGCAACTATAAGTAAATAGCCACATAATTCAATAGCACAATCAAACAATCAGAAGATTAACTTATATTTTAGGGTATAGACCTAGTATTTACAAGCCAGTCTTATTTTGGTCATCCTCACTCCATCTATAATTGGATTGAAAAGTGGCTGGAATATTAGAAAATAGTGAAGCATAGGTGTTACAGATGCAGGATCTTAATTTGACCTATATTGTCACAGTAAAATAATCCTGCAGTAATATGATTTGAACTTTTAGTCCATAATGTTGCTTGATCGGTGATTAGGCTATTAGCTGGCCAAAAGTACAGGTTGACGTTTATTGTCATGAATCTTGCCCTGGAGGCAGAACTGAGTGTTTTCCGCTAGATGAGTCAGCTGCAAAGTCAAAAGTGCCTATATCGTAAAAATTCATGAAAACAAACATTTGCTTTTTGGTCTTCATTTAAGGTTATGGTTAGCAGTGTGGTTTAGGTTAGGGTTACGGTTACGGTTAAAATCAGATTTTATGACTTTGTGGCTGTGCCAGCTAGTGACCACTCTGAAGAGCTGCCTCCAGAGCAAGACTCATTACAATAAATGCCAACCTGCACCAAAGGTAGTCTACATGAAAAGTGCAATACAGTTAACATAACTGTGTGTTAGAGTGGGTTCTCATTAAGGCCTAGATTCAATCAGATCAAGCGTTAACCGGTGATAGCCGAAACCCACATAGCTTATGTTTTGGCAGTGTCGAAGGTGTAAGTGCTTTGGAGCTATCAAATTGGTTAGCAGCTGCTCTTGATCATTGTCAAGAAGCCACACCCGTCCCACTAGCGTTAGAAGTTTACAACGAGAAAGAGTTGGCTATATAGAAATAATGACGCTCAAATTGAAAATCATTAAAGCGGAAATATGTAACTCTTTGGGGCGACTCAACCAAATTCACATAGAAATGTGAGTTATAGATCTGTCATTCTCATTGAAAGCAAGTCTAAGAAGCGGTAGATCTGTTCTATGCGCGCTATTTATATGCTTCCCTTTCTTAAGTTTAGTTTTTGCGTCTTTTACTAACTATTTTTTTGTACACCAGCTTCAAACAGCTGAAAACACAATATTTTTGGTTATGGAAAATATATTTCACAGCGGTTTAGATGGTACAATGATTCTCTACACTATACCTGCTTGTTTTGTCACATAAACTGAAACTATTAGAATTTTTGCAACCAGGAAATGGCAGAGAGCGATTTCTGCATAGTGCACCTTTAAAATAAATAATTAGGATTTCTATCAGCCTAATCGAGGTGTAGATTACATCTCACATTCCAGTGTTCGAACTTGTAAACAAGGCTGCATGAGATTTCTGTTAATGCGACTTCATGCAGCCAATGGCAATGTCCGGTTTAGGTATAATGCCAGAAGTCGCTTGTTGATTTGACAGCTCTAACGCAGTTCCAACTCCGACACCGCCAAAACAACCACTATGTGGATGTCGGCTAAAGCAGATCTGATTGAATAGAGCCCTAACGTGAATCAGTAGTAGGTCTAAGATAATAATTCACCACAGGAGTGGAAATGGCTTCTTAAGTCAAAGGGTTCTTCAGCTGTCCCCATAGGAGAACCCCTTTTGGTTCCAGGTAGAACTATTTTGGGTTCCATGTAGAACCCTCTGTGGAAAGGGTTCTACATGGAACTCAAAAGGGTTCTACCTGGAACCAAAAATGGTTCTTTAAATTGTTATTTTACGGGGAGAGCGGAAGAACCCTTTTAGGTTCTAGATAGCAACTTTTTTTCTAAAAGTGTAAGGGCAGGATATATACAGTACATATATAAAGCAGGCTATACACAGTTATTTTCAGTTAGTTGGTCAGGGTAACAAGATGACTCCATGAAGCCAAACACTTGAATCTCAGTCATTGACAACAAATAAGAGGGGAAAAGTTATTCAACATGACGTCCATGAAAAAGTACCAAGATTTTAATTGTGAGCGAGAGTTGCACCTATTCCTTCCTAATGTCCATGAAAAAGAACACATGAAAAGTGTCAATCTAGCTTTATGTAAAACATATTACACCTTTAGATCAACAAAAAGGGTATGTTGATACACACAAGTGCATCACCACAATACATTTAGCTTAGGGCAGCAATTTTCCGGTTGAACATCTGTACAACTCTAGTCCGAATCTGAGTGAGTTTCATCCCGTATATCATAGGGTTCACGAGAGGAGGCACAACTAGGAACTCCACCGCCATGATATTCCTCAGGGCCAGCAGGCTGGTGTTGCTACCGTATCGAGCGTACATCAAATCGAAGGTGAGGGATATGGTGACGTTAGTCAGGGTGATCAGATGAGGCAGACAGGTCTGCATGAACTTCTTCCTCTCCACCCGGGAACGCAAAGAGGCTTTGATGATGTTTATGTAGGAAATCAGGATGAGTATAGTTTGAGAAAAATGAGAAAACGTGAGAAAGAAGCCATAGAGGTTGTTCAGAGTGGTGTCAACGCATGAGAGCTTCACGACGGCCCAGTTTGAGCAGTAGAGTTTATCGATGTCGAGGCCACAGAAGGGTAACCTAGCTGTTAGTCCCATACCAATGCTACTTTCTAGCCATGAGAAAAGCCACGTAAGAAGAAGCAGTGTCCACACTTTTCGAGTAGTCATGATAGAGTGGTATTGTAAAGGCTTGCAGATGGCAACATACCTGTCATATGCCATCACTGTCAAGCTGGTGAATTCACAGAAAACATAGGAGTAGATGACTAATATCTGGGTCATGCACCCTATGTATGTTATCACATGAGATTCAAATAAAAGGTCATAAAGTATCTTTGGGTAGAAAGCTGAAGCGCCATAGATACCATTAATACACAGATTACAGAGGAATAAATACATAGGGTCATGCAACATTTTCTCCAGAAAAATGGTAACGATCAGTGTCAGATTCACAACAATGGTGAAGAGGTATAGGATGAGAGTAAATGCAAAGTAGATGTGTTTGTGTGTCTGTGTCGCGTTCAGTCCATGCAGAACAAACACTATCTCCTGGGAGGAGTTGAACTCCATTGTCATTGACAGCAGGCACACATGGTTAGTTTACGAAAGACCCGAGAATGTTCAGTTTATCCAAGTTTTGTTGGTTGGTCTATTTAAAAACAATTTGATGACACTTTAACATTAACTGCCAACCATATAGCAGTCTGTCAGCCTCTCAACAATGATAGCTCTCCTTCAGTGTTGTTGGTATTCAGATGTCAAACATTATTTTGATTGCAGGACAAGTCAACCCAAAACCAACCAGCTTCAGCAGCCACCTACAGTACAATGCAGTGAGCACACAGACCAGTATTTATAAAAAAAGTTAGTAATTTCAAAGTCTTCAAAGTTCTCCTTGAAGATGATCATTCGTACGGTCTGTGTATTTGTATGGTCTCTGTATCTCTGTACTGATGGCCAGAGCAGACCACCTCCACCTGCGCAGACCAGATCATACCTAGGTATGACACTTCACCACTCTCCGCACCACTCCTTTATGGGGCAGTATCTGAGTGTCTCAACTGCCATAGCAACGTGTGAGATGTATGGAGTGACAGACAGATGAACCCCTCAGATACACACTGCTCACGCTGGAGGTTACCTTCCTAATGAGACCATGTCAATAAAACCGATTAGGAGATGTGATATGAGATAGATAGAACAAGATTTGGTTTATGTAGTAAGGTAATATTGTTGAAGTTCATATTCACACTTTCCAAAAAATACAAAGATCTCAGCAAAGTTTTGTTCACTTCTGTGCAATTTTTATATTTTCAAGTAATGTTGTTCAAGTTCAAGTTTTTTTGGCACCTTGCTACATTTTGAACAGAACTTTTTTAAAGCATTGCCAAATTCCTAATTGGTATTTGGACCACAAGGGTACATTTTTATTTGTCTCTAAAGACTTTCCACAAAATGTAGACCTCAGCAAAGTTTAGCTCACATCTGTGGAAATCTTTTTTTAACCCTGTTCATCTCCAGGAAGTGAATCAGAGGAGGGCTAGACTTTGGAAGTAGCTAGTTTCTGCATGAATTAATGATACAAATGTATGTAATGAAAAAAAATCCTGTGCAAAATGCACTGTAAAATATTGTCAGAGCGTATAAAAACGGGTCTTTGTACAAAGTACTATAACCTTCATGAAGTTGATATTGAAGTAGTCCGTGTCATCTATCTACTCCCAGCGGACTGTTCACAGGCCTCATGGCAGTTTTTTTTTATTAATTGTTTTACCTTTATTTAACCAGGTAAGCCAGTTGAGAACAAGTTCTCATTTACAACTGCGACTTGGCCAAGATAAAGCAAAGCAGTGCGATAAAAACAACAACACAGAGTTACATATGGGGTAAACAAAACATAAATTCAAAAATACAACAGCAAATATATATACAGTGTGTGCGAATGTAGTAAACTATGGAGGTAAGGCAATAAATAGGCCATAGTGCAAAATAGTTACAATTTCGTATTAACACTGGAATGATAGATGTGCAAAAGATTATGTGCAAATAGAGATACTGGGGTGCAAATTAGCAAAATAAATAACAATATTGCAAATTTCTGTTTGAAAAAGCTAGCCTTTGCTTTCCTAACTGCTTGTGTAAATTGGTTGCTAACTTCCCTGAAAAGTTGCATATCGTGGGGGCTGTTCGATGCTAATGCAGTACGCCACAGGATGTTTTTGTGCTGGTCAAGGGCAGTCAAGTCTGAGGAGAACCAGGGGCTATATCTGTTCTTAGTTCTGAATTTTTTGAATGGGGCATGCTTATTTAAGATTGAGAGGAAAGCACTTTTAAAGAACAACCAGGCATCCTCTACTGATGAAATGAGGTCAATATCCATCCAGGATACCCGGGTCAGGTCAATTAGAAAGGCCTGCTCGCTAAAGTGTTTTAGGGAGCGTTTGACAGTGATGAGGGGTGGTCGTTTGACCACGGACCCATTACGGACGCAGGCAATAAGGCAGTGATCGCTGAGATCCTGGTTAAAGAGAGCGGGGGTGTATTTAGAGGGTACATTTGTCAGGATGATATCTATGATGGTGCCCATGTTTACAGATTTTGGGTTGTACCTGGTAGGTTCGTTGATCATTTGTGTGAGATTGAGGAAATCTAGTTTAGATTGTAGGTTGGCCGGGATGTTAAGCATATCCCAGTTTAGGTCACCAAGCAATACGAACTCTGAGGATAGATGGGGGGCGATCAGTTCACATATGGTGTCCAGGGCACAGCTCGGGGCTGAGGGGGGTCTGTAGCAAGCGGCAACAGTGAGAGACTTATTTCTGGAAAGGTGGATTTTTAGAAGTAGAAGCTAAAACTGTTTGGGCACAGACCTGGATAGTATGATATAGCTCTGCAGGCTATCTCTACAGTAGATTGCAACCCCACCCCCTTTGGCAGTTCTATCGAGACGGAAAATGTTGTAGTTGGGGATGGACATTTCTGAATTTTTGGTGGCCTTCCTAAGCCAGGATTCAGACACTGCTAGAACATCAGAGTTGGCGGAGTGTGCTAACGCAGTGAATAACGCAAACTTAGGGAGGAGGCTTCGGATGTTAACGTGCAAGAAACCAAGGCTTTTACGGTTACAGAAGTCAACAAATGATAACGCCTGGGGAGTAGGCGTGATACTGGGGGCTACAGGGCCTGGGTTAACCTCTACATCAACAGAGGAACAGAGGAGGAGTAGAATAAGGATATGGCTAAAGGCTTTAAGAACTCGTCTTCTAGTGCGTTGGGTACAGAGAAAAAAAGGGGCAGATTTCCGGGCGTTTTAGATTCAGGGCATTATGTACAGACAAGGATATGGAAGGATATGAGTACAATGGAGGTAAACCTAAGCGTTGGGTAACGATGAAAGAGATAGCATCACTGGAGGCACCGATTGAGTCGGTCTCCGCGTGTATGGGGGATGGGACAAAGGAGCTGTCTAAGGCAGGTTGAGCTGGGCTGGGGGCTCTACGGTGAAATAGTACATTTACATTTACATTTACGTCATTTAGCAGACGCTCTTATCCAGAGCGACATACAAATTGGTGCATTCACCTTATGATAGCCAGTGGGACAACCACTTTACAATTTATTTTTAAATACACTGCTCAAAGAAATAAAGGGAACACTAAAATAACACATCCTAGATCTGAATGAATGAAATAATCTTATTAAATACTTTTTTCTTTACATAGTTGAATGTGCTGACAACAAAATCACACAAAAATTATCAATGGAAATCAAATGTATCAACCCATGGAGGTGTGGATATGGAGTCACCCTCAAAATTAAAGTGGAAAACCACACTACAGGCTGATCCAAAGTTGATGTAATGTCCTTAAAACAAGTCAAAATGAGGCTCAGTAGTGTGTGTGGCCTCCACGTGCCTGTATGACCTCCCTACAATGCCTGGGCATGCTCCTGATGAGGTGGCGGATGGTCTCCTGAGGGATCTCCTCCCAGACCTGGACTAAAGCATCCGCCAACTCCTGGACAGTCTGTGGTGCAACGTGGTGTTGGTGGATGGAGCGAGACATGATGTCCTCTGTAGCTCAGCTGGTAGAGCACGGCGCTTGTAACGCCAAGGTAGTGGGTTCGATCCGCGGGACCACCCATACACAAAAAAATTTATGCACGCATGACTGTAAGTCGCTTTGGATAAAAGCGTTTGCTAAATGGCATATTATATATTTATATTATATTATGTCCCAGATGTGCTCAATTGGATTCAGGTCTGGGGAACAAGCGGGCCAGTCCATAGCATCAATGCCTTCCTCTTGCAGGAACTGCTGACACACTCCAGCCACATGAGGTCTAGCATTGTCTTGCATTAGGAGGAACCCAGGGCCAACCTCACCAGCATATGGTCTCACAAGGGGTCTGAGGATCTCATCTCGGTACCTAATGGCAGTCAGGCTAACTCTGGCGAGCACATGGAGGCCCCCCAAAGAAATGCCACCCCACACCATGACTGACCCACCGCCAAACCGGTCATGCTGGAGGATGTTGCATGCAGCAGAACGTTCTCCACGGCGTCTCCAGACTCTGTCACGTCTGTCACATGCTCAGTGTGAACCTGCTTTCATCTGTGAAGAGCACAGGGCGCCAGTGGCGAATTTGCCAATCTTGGTGCTCTCTGGCAAATGCCAAATGTCCTGCACGGTGTTGGGCTGTAAGCACAACCCCCACCTGTGGACGTCGGGCCCTCATACCACCCTCATGGAGTCTGTTTCTGACCGTTTGAACAGACACATGCACATTTGTGGCCTGCTGGAGGTCATTTTGCAGGGCTCTGGCAGTGCTCCTCCTGCTCCTCCTTGCACAAAGGCGGAGGTAGCAGTCCTGCTGCTGGGTTGTTTCCCTCCTACGGCCTCCTCCACGTCTCCTGATGTACTGGCCTGTCTCCTGGTAGCGCCTCCATGCTCTGGACACTACGCTGACAGACACAGCAAACCTTCTTGCCACAGCTCGCATTGATGTGCCATCCTGGATGAACTGCACTACCTGAGCCACTTGTGTGGGTTGTAGACTCCGTCTCATGCTACCACTAGAGTGAAAGCACCGCCAGCATTCAAAAGTGACCAAAACAATTGCCTATAATTTCCACCTGTTGTCTATCCCATTTGCACAACAGCATGTGAAATGTATTGTCAATCAGTGTTGCTTCCTAAGTGGACAGTTTGATTTCAAAGAAGTGTGATTGACTTGGAGTTAAGTGTTCCCTTTATTTTTTTGAGCAGTGTAATTTTCTAATTTTTTAATTCTTAATTTTTAGAGTATATTTATAATTTTCATTTGTTTTATATATATATATTTTGTATTATTTTTCATTAATTTATTATTTATCTTGTACCTTTTTTATTTTGTTTCTGTCATATTTTTTTTTTAGTAGTTATGTTTTTAATGATTTAAAAATATATATATTATTATTTATAAAAAATACTATCCCAGGTATTTCTTAAAGAGGTAGGGTTTCAAGTGTCTCCGGAAGGTGGTCAGTGACTCCGCTGTCCTGGCGTCGTGAGGGAGCTTGTTCCACCATTGGGGTGCCAGAGCAGCGAACAGTTTTGACTGGGCTGAGCGGGAACTGTGCTTCCGCAGAGGTAGGGGGACCAGCAGGCCAGAGGTGGAAGAACGCAATGCCCTCGTTTGGGTGTAGGGACTGATCAGAGCCTGAAGGTAAGGAGGTGCCGTTCCCCTCACAGCTCCGTAGGCAAGCACCATGGTCTTGTAGCAGATGCGAGCTTCAACTGGAAGCCAGTGGAGTGTGCGGAGGAGCGGGGTGACGTGAGAGAACTTGGGAAGGTTGAACACCAGACGGGCTGCAGGGTTCTAGATGAGTTGTAGGGGTTTAATGGCACAGGCAGGGAGCCCAGCCAACAGCGAGTTGCAGTAATCCAGACGGGAGATGACAAGTGCCTGGATTAGGACCTGTGCCGCTTCCTGTGTAAGGTAGGGTCGTACTCTGCGAATGTTGTAGAGCATGAGCCTACAGGATCGGGTCACCGCTTTGATAGTACAATAAGAAATAACCGAAACAGCAATAAGCAAGGCATATTGACATGGGAGAGAGGCATAAAGCAATCACAGGTGTTATTCAAGAGAGCTAAAACAACAGCTGGTAATGGCGACAAAGTTTGGGCTGAGGCTAAACATAAACAGGATGCGGTACCGTATAAAGGAACAGTCCAGCAGGCATCAGCTGTATAGCTGAGTTATCATAAGGTCCGGTGAACAGCAATAGGAGAGTTCGGAGGTAGTTCGGGGGCTGCTACAGCACTGGCGAGCAAGAGGCCCGGCTTGCGTGTGTTAGCGGGCCGGGGCTAGCAGATGGATCTTTGTGGTCGACGTCGTAACGGGAAGCCTTTTGAAACCACATCAGACGATTTTGTCGGCCAACCAGTTGTGTTGGATCGGTGGGGCTCCGTGTCAACACTAGGAGGTCCCGTCCGGTTGACAGAGAGGTAGATAGCCGGGAGATGGGCCTGGTTCGAGGCTAGCTCAAGGCTAACTGGTGCTTCTAAGGGGCAATGGTAATTAGCCAACGGAAACAGCCATTTGCGATGATCCGGCGCTAGGGTCCAGTGATTCCAGCAGAAAATCAGATTGGCACAACCCATCCAGCCAGGGGCATCATGCTCCCCAAAATGTTGAGTGGGCACTGATGAGCAAAATGTATGTCTTTGAATGTACACACAAGTGTCACGGGACTCGTCTGAAGTCGATAACGCTGATGTGCTAACTTCTGTCTGTATCACATTTACGTCATTTAGCAGACGCTCTTATCCAGAGCGACTTACAGGAGCAATTAGGGTTAAGTGCCTTGCTCAAGGACACATCGACAGAATTTTTTCACCTAGTCGGCTCGGGGATTAGAACCAGCGACCTTTCGGTTACTAGCACAACGCTCTTACCCACTAAGCTACCTGCCGCCCCAGGTATCGTCCGAACCGTTTGAGAGACAAACTAATATGACCACACTATGGAAAGGGGAGACTCTGACGAACTCGACGGCACTCGTCTGAAGGTAACCCATACAAACAAATGGAAGTGCGGAGGTAGTTTTGTGCCAACAAAAAAAAGGGGTCAAATACAGTGGGGAGAACAAGTATTTGATACACTGCCGATTTTGCAGGTTTTCCTACTTACAAAGCATGTAGAGGTCTGTAATATTTATCATAGGTACACTTCAACAGTGAGAGACGGAATCTAAAACAAAATTCCAGAAAATCACATTGTATGATTTTTAAGTAATTAATTTGCATTTTATTGCATGACATAAGTATTTGATACATCAGAAAAACAGAACTTAATATTTGGTACAGAAACCTTTGTTTGCAATTACAGAGATCATATGTTTCCTGTAGGTCTTGACCAGGTTTGCACACACTGCAGCAGGGATTTTGGCCCACTCCTCCATACAGACCTTCTCCAGATCCTTCAGGTTTTGGGGCTGTCGCTGGGCAATACGGACTTTCAGCTCCCTCCAAAGATGTTCTATTGGGTTCAGGTCTGGAGACTGGCTAGGCCACTCCAGGACCTTGAGATGCTTCTTACGGAGCCACTCCTTAGTTGCCCTGGCTGTGTGTTTCGGGTCGTTGTCATGCTGGAAGACCCAGTCACGACCCATCTTCAATGCTCTTACTGAGGGAAGGAGGTTGTTGACCAAGATCTCGCGATACATGGCCCCATCCATCCTCCCCTCAATACGGTGCAGTCGTCCTGTCCCTTTTGCAGAAAAGCATCCCCAAAGAATGATGTTTCCACCTCCATGCTTCACGGTTGGGATGGTGTTCTTGGGGTTGTACTCATCCTTCTTCTTCCTCCAAACACGGCGAGTGGAGTTTAGACCAAAAAGCTAAATTTTTGTCTCATCAGACCACATGACCTTCTCCCATTCCTCCTCTGGATCATCCAGATGGTCATTGGCAAACTTCAGACGGGCCTGGACATGCGCTGGCTTGTGCAGGGGGACCTTGCATGCACTGCAGGATTTTAATCCATGACGGCGTAGTGTGTTACTAATGGTTTTCTTTGAGACTGTGGTCCCAGCTCTCTTCAGGTCATTGACCAGGTCCTGCCGTGCAGTTCTGGGCTGATCCCTCACCTTCCTCATGATCATTGATGTCCCACGAGGTGAGATCTTGCATGGAACCCCAGACCAAGGGTGATTGACCATCATCTTGAACTTCTTCCATTTTCTAATAATTGCGCAAACAGTTGTTGCCTTCTCACCAAGCTGCTTGCCTATTGTCCTGTAGCCCATCCCAGCCTTGTGCAGGTCTACAATTTTATCCCTGATGTCCTTACACAGCTCTCTGGTCTTGGCCATTGTGGAGAGGTTGGAGTCTGTTTGATTGTGTGTGGACAGGTGTCTTTTATACAGGTAACAAGTTCAAACAGGTGCAAGTTAATACAGGTAATGAGTGGAGAACAGGGCTTCTTAAAGAAAAACTAACAGGTCTGTGAGAGCCGGAATTCTTACTGGTTGGTAGGTGATCAAATACTTATGTCATGCAATAAAATGCAAATTAATTACTTAAAAATCATACAATATGATTTTCTGGATTTTTGTTTTAGATTCCATCTCTCACAGTTGAAGTGTACCTATGATAAAAATTATAGACCTCTACATGCTTTGTAAGTAGGAAAACCTGCAAAATCGGCAGTGTATCAAATACTTGTTCTCCCCACTGTATGTGTCAAAAATATATATATTTCCTGAGTTTTCTTTTATCTCCTAGATATAGAACAGACACTTCAAAACCTTATTCCTTGTGATTTATTTATTGACTGTATTTTTTGCCATTTATGAATGTTATTCAATGCGTTTCTATGGGCTATAGAAGCCACTCCTCAGTAAAAGGCATATGACAGCCCTCTTGGAGTTTGCCAAAAGGCACCTAAAGGACTATCAGACCATGAGAAACAAACTTATCTGGTCTGATGAAACCAAGATTGAACTCTTTGGCCTGAATGCCATGCGTCTTGCCTGGAAGAGACCTGGCACCATCCCAAATGTGAAGCATGGTGGTGGCAGCATCATGCTGTGGGGATTTACTTCAGTAGCAGGGACTGGGATACTAGTCAGGATCAAGGGAAAGATGAACGGAGGAAAGTACAGAGAGATCCTTGATGAAAACCTGCGCTCAGGACCTCAGACTGGGGCGAAGGTTCACCTTCCAACTGGACAATGACCCTAAGCACACAGCCAAGACAACGCAGGAGTGGCTTCGGGACAAGTCTCTGAATATAATAATAATATCCTTGAGTGGCCCAGCCAGAGCCCAGAATTGACCCGATTGAACATCTCTGGAGAGACCTGAAAATAGCTGTGCAGCGACGCTCCCCATCCAACCTGACAGAGCTTGAGAGGATCTGCAGAGAAGAATGGGAGAAACTCCACAAATACAGGTGTGACTCGAGGCTGTAATCGCTGCCAAAGGTGCTTCAACAAAGTACTGACTAAAGGGTCTGAATACTTATGTAAATGTTATATTTCAGTTTTTTATTTTTAATACATTTGCAACCATTTCTAAAAACCTGTTTTTGCTTTGTCAGTATGGGGTACTGTGTACAGATTGATTCGATATATTTTTTTTTTAGAATAAGGCTGTAACATAACAAAATGTGGAAAAGGTCAAGGGGTCTGAATACTTTCCGAATGCACTGTATATCCATTGTTTTTGTCAAAATTGCTCAAGCTCATTTAATTTGGTTGGGAATCATTGATGGACAGCAATATTCAAACCTTGTCTCTGATTTTCAGGCAAATGTAAGTCAGGACTGAGACTTGACCATTCAGGAACACTCAACACCTATTGGAAAGCCATTCTGGTGTGTCTTTGGCATAAAAATGTGTGTAATTGTCTCGCTGAAAAATAAAACTATCCCAGGGTTAGGTTTTCAGAAAAAGTCGATGCTTCAGTCACACTGCGCTTTAGACCGAGGCGCGAGCAAATAATTTTTTTATGAAATAATTTGTCAATATATATTTTTTAAATATACAGTACCAGTCAAATGTTTGGACACACCTACTCATTCAAGGGATTTTCTTTATTTTTACTATTTTCTACATTGTCGAATAATAGTGAAGACATCAAAACTATGATAACACATATGGAATCATGTAGTAACTAAAAAAGTGTTAAACAAATCAAAATATATTTTCTATTTGAGATTCTTCAAATAGCCACCCTTTGCCTTGATGACAGCATTGCACACTCATGGCATTTTCTCAACCAACTTCACCTGGAATGCTTTTCCAACAGTCTTGAAGGATTTCCCACATATGCTGAGCACTTGTTGGCTGCTTTTGCTTCACTCTGCCGTCCGACTCATCCCAAACCATCTCAATTGGGTTGAGGTCGGGGGATTGTGGAGGCCAGGTCATCTGATGCAGCACTCCATCACTCTCCTTCTTGGTCAAATAGCCCTTACACAGCCTGGAGGTGTGTTGGGTCATTGTCCTGTTGAAAAACAAATGATAGTCCCACTAAGCCCAAACCAGATGGGATGGCGTATCACTGCAGAATGCTGTGGTAGCCATGCTGGTTAAGTGTGCCTTGAATTCTAAATAAATCACAGACAGTGTCACCGCAACTCACCCCCACACCCTCTGAACAGTTTATGTTGAGATGTGTCTGTGACTTGAACTCTGTGAAGCATTCATTTGGGCTGCAATTTCTGAGGCTGGTAACTCTAATGAACTTATCCTCTGCAGCAGAGGTCTGGGTCTTCCTTTCGTGTGGCGGTCCTCATGAGAGCATGGTTTTTGCGACTGCACTTGAAGAAACTTTCAAAGTTCTTGAAATGTTCCGTATTGACTGACCATCATATCTTAAAGTAATGATAGACTGTCGTTTCTCTTTGATTATTTGAGCTGTTCTTGTCATAATATGAACTTGGTATTTTACCAAATAGGGCTATCTTCTGTGGTAGTGTACCTAAAGGGGTCCTAAAATGCTAAATCAAATAGCTTAATGATCCATGGTATGACCATCTTAAAACAATTCCATATGTCGTCGTCCCCCCCGCCCCCCCCCCCCCCCCCCCCCCCCATTGACAGATGGCCACTGGTTTTAGTCTTGCTGGAGATTGCAGTCATTACAAAGACAACTCCTTTGGGGTTTCAGTGGTTTGAAATGCCACCCTATTTATATGGGAATTTCTTCAAGGCATGGTGAAACATTTTATGTAATATTGTGTGTTTGAGATATAACAAAGTGTATACCACATAAAAACACAAAGACATTGGGATGCTAAGTAAAGACTTGACTTGAATGCCTGTCCATTATCCTCATGCCTTATGGTATGTAGAAGCTGGTCAATTGAGCAAGAAAACATGTTTACTGAATTTGGCCATCAGCCTTTAGATAACAGGTCATTAGTCCACTGTGTCTCTCAATTCCCTTGAAAACGATTTAGCAACCTGTGAGACCAGAGAGGCTGAAACAACAACAGAGGTAGCCCTTGGTCGCCGTCTCTTGTCTCTCGTTAGACCGATTGAAGGGTTAGTCCCAGGGAGGTGCAGAGTGTCATTAGGCTTAATGGCCTCCCTTCAGACCGTTCTGATGTGAATGATGCAACAATATCAAACTGGGCCTAACAAGAAGTTGGCTGCATTGGAAAGATACTACAAACACGTTGTTGATCATACTATGTTGACCTGTGACCTGAGAGTGAAAATCATGATATGGTCAAGAATATGTGAAATGATCTTAGCTTCTCAATGTCCATTACAGCCACAGGTAACAATGTTTTTCCATGGTGATGCCTATGGTATTAAACACTGAAGAGAAATACTGTGGCAATAATGCAATGTGTCTTGATAATCAATATACATTTTAAGAATTAAGCAATTATGAGATGTCAATCATTGAGATTTATCGTTTTACCTGATAGACACTGTTATCCTTGTCCTGTGAACTTAATATCTACAGATACTTCTATAGGTACCATTAGCAAAATGATGAACTCAACACAATTCACGTTATTTATGCTAGCTGGATATAGTGATAGTGGACACAAAGTACTTGTATTCATTGTAATACCTGTGTTGTACGTCTCCATAGTTTTTGTGAACACAGTGCTTATTGTGGTTATACTAGTTTTGTGTGTTTTAGGTATATGTTGTGAAATTGTTAGATATGACTTGTTAGATATTACTGCACTGTATTTGGCCATCAGCCTTTAGATAACAGGTCATTAGTCCACTGTGTCTCTCAATTCCCTTGAAAACTATTTAGCAACCTGTGAGACCAGAGAGGCTGAAACAACAACAGAGGTAGCCCTTGGTCGCCGTCTCTTGTCTCTCGTTAGACCGATTGAAGGGTTAGTCCCAGGGAGGTGCAGAGTGGCATTAGGCTTAATGGCCTCCCTTCAGACCATTCTGATGTGAATGATGCAACAATATCAAACTGGGCCTAACAAGAAGTTGGCTGCACTGGAAAGATACTACAAACACGTTGTTGATCATACTATGTTGACCTGTGACCTGAGAGTGAAAATCATGATATGGTCAAGAATATGTGAAATGATCTTAGCTTCTCAATGTCCATTACAGCCACAGGTAACAATGTTTTTCCATGGTGATGCCTATGTTATTAAACACTGAAGAGAAATACTGTGGCAATAATGCAATGTGTCTTGATAATCAATATACATTTTAAGAATTAAGCAATTATGAGATGTCAATCATTGAGATTTATCATTTTACCTGATAGACACTGTTATCCTTGTACTGTGAACTTAATATCTACAAATAATTCTATAGGTACCATTAGCAAAATGATGAACTCAACACAATTCACGTTATTTATGCTAGCTGGATATAGTGATAGTGGACACAAAGTACTTGTTTTCATTGTAATAACTGTGTTGTACGTCTCCATAGTTTTTGTGAACACAGTGCTTATTGTGGTTATACTAGTTTTGTGTGTTTTAGGTATATGTTGTGAAATTGTTAGATATTACTTGTTAGATATTACTGCACTGTCGGAGCTAGAAGCACAAGCATTTCGCTACACCCGCTATAACATCTGCTAAACACGTGTATGTGACAAATACAATTTGATTTGATTTATATGTATAGAGAGTAGCCTTCATGAACCCATGTATCTGTTTCAGTGCAGTTTGTTTGTGAATGAGTCGTAAGGTAGCATTGGTTTGTTTCCTGCTCTCATGACTCATTTGGTTTCAGATGTCTGTGCAGTTTCCACTGTGTACTGCTACCTACAGATCTTTTCCATATACACATATGGATCTCTTGAATTCTGCAATTTAGCAGCCATGTCCTACAACAGGTACCTTGCTTTATGTTATCCACTACAGTATAACGTCATCATGACACCCAACAGGGTGTGTATTTTAATTTGTGTAATATCGTTGTACACTTTTGTAACAATTACCACAGTACTGTCTTTAACTATTCGTTTGCAATTATGTGGAAACAAAATAGACAAAGTGTGTTGTGACAACTACCTGGTTGTAAAACTTGCCTGTTCAACATCGGACACAACATTTAATAACAACTATGGACTCTGTGGTATTGTTTTGACTGTCGTTGTCCCTTTAATTACTATTGTGTTCTCTTATATTAAGATTCTGACTATTTGTTTGAAATCTTCAATCGAGACCAGACAGAAAGCTTTCAGCATCTGTATTCCTCATCTGGCCTCGCTGTTCAACTTCTCTTTCGGCTGTTTCTTAAATCTGCTCCAGAGTAGATTTGATAGGCCTATGAGAAATTATCCAACTGTACACACTATTTTATCAGTGTACTTTCTGATGTGCCAGCCACTTTTTAATCCTATTGTGTATGGAGTTAGGATGGCTAAAATCAGACTTGCTTATAAAAACATACTAGCTGTAGGTCTGTACTCTAAACAGTGTGACCTTTTCTGTCCTGATTGTTAGATTTTTGTGATGTGACTTGTGTGTTTTGTTACTTATAGTTGCAATAATGAATGGGGGTGAGGATGGTAAAAATCAGACATGTAAAACATTTGCTAATTTGTGAAATATTGTCATTTACCTTTTATTCACTTGCTGATCTCCTGTCGCTCAAAGAATTGACTTTATAATTCTCCTCCTCGTCTACAAAGCCCTAAATGGCATCGGGCCCTCCTACCTGTCAGACCTTCTCTCCCCCTATGAACCTCCACATAACTGAAATTCAAGCCACGCCAAACAGCTCAAGGCCCCCAGGACCTGACTCCGCACAATGGAGGACCATTTATTTTGTTCCCACGCACCTCGCCTTTGGAACTCCCTTCCTGACAATCTCAGGGCTGCTCAGACTGTTGGGGCCTTGAAAGCAGGCCTTAAGACTCATCTCTATCGGCTGGCCTTCACTTCCTCCTACATTTTGATTGTTTCATGATATGGTTATATACATATTTTTTACAGTTTTTTTTTTTTTTATCTTTCATTTGATGCACTTTGAGATTATTCTTGTATAATGAAAAGTGCTTTTCGAATGTAATAAATTATTATTATTATTATTTAAATAAAAAACCCAGAAGTTCATGGCTTCCTCTTCATTACTTAAATTGACACTTCTGCCAGAGGCTGCTGTATCTAAGTATCTAACATATGCAAAAAAATATGCAAAACCGTCTGGATCAATTGACAACAGTGAATAAACTGATGTAAATGTGTAAAGGGTAAGCCCATCACTAATGTAAAATGGACCCTGCACGGTACACACAATCATGATGATTGTCTGACATTTTGAAAGAGATATCTAGGTACATACTGTAGTATGAAAACAAACTACATTCTGTCTGGAATCTGGATGCATGTCATGTTTTCTGAGGGCCAACTGTTCAAAGGTATCTGACAGATGGCCAGATACCTTTCTTGAGAGAAGGCATTAGTTTGTCCAGGGTCACTGTGTGATATGTTTGACCCAAATAATCCAGTAAGGGTCATGATGTATTTCTAAGACACATTGGTCAATGTATTCAATCCATCCTGTAAAAAGTATGAAAACAAGTTGTAGGGTTCCATTTGGGACACAACGCTTCTGTCATCCCCTCTGGGAGGGTAGGCCCTAAAAGTGTACTGTAGGCCTAGAAAGAAGGGGGAGAATAAAAAGGAAACAAAATGTAGGAAAAAAGAAGCCACGATGTTGATCAGCCGAGCACATAATTATATCTGGTAACAGATTCCGTATCAGCCAATTAAAAATGGTGACGTAGTTGGACGTGATCCAACACATTTTCACAAAAGCGTCCTTACCAGAAGTCCACTGGCACGTTCTGATAATCAAAGTAACTAGATCACGTGTGGAAATGGATCTGGACAAATAGCTCACAGTTTAGAGTGACTAGTTCCTGACATTGTGTTAGTGTGTTGAGAAGGGAAGTGCAGCCAACACCTTGACAATGAACAATAAGAATGAATTGAATAAGGACCTATTTATTTCTCCAGCCTTGTTTACAAACACACTGCTAGGGCCTAATAACCACATATTGCATATTATGAAGTTACATGGACGTGAACGCCTACAACGTTTTAGATGCATTTTTATAATCAGCTACTTCGTCCCATTTGCGCTATTTCACTCGAGGACTATCAGTGGAGTGTTTTCTCCTTTAAAAAGAAAAGTACTCCGAATGGGATTCAAACTCACAGCCGTCGTATCCCATCATCTTCAGGTTACCCACTTTAGTTCGGGATAGCAGTGGCGGTAAATTATCGCTACTTGATAACACCACGAGAGCCATTCTCCTTTGACTTTTACAACGAATGAATACAAACTCCTCCTTTTCTCTGTAAAAGTATAGGGATTTGATGAAATCGATAAGCAGAAATGTGCCTTTTGAATGTTGTGTAACGTCACAGTAGCCTAGTCAAGGAAGCATCATGCAATATACACTCACTGGCCAGTTTATTAGGTACATCAATCTAGTACCGGTTCGGCCTCCAGAACAGCCTGAATTCTTCAGGGAATGGAAACGTTGCTCAATTGGGACCTGACGTGTGCCAGGAAAACATTCCCCACACCATCGCCACCAGTCTGTACCATTGACACCAGGCAGGATGGGGCCATGGACTTATGTTACTTACACCAAATCTTGACCCTGCCATCAGCATGACGCAACAGGAACCGGGATTTGTAGGACCGGGCGATGTTTTTCCACTCCTCAATTGTCCAGTGTTGGTGATCGTGTGCCCACTGGCTAGAGCCGCTTATTTTTATTGTTAGACCCTCCTGTTAGCTTGCACGATTCTTGCTATTCTCCTTCGACCTCTCTGCAACAAGCTGTTTTTGCCCACAGGACTGCCGCTGACTGGATGTTTTTTTTTGTCGCAGCATTCTCTGTAAATCCTAGATGCTTAGGTCACTTGTTCAATCGAACAGTATCTGAATGCCTCGATGCCTGTCTGCCTGCATTATATAGCAGGCCACAGCCACGTGACTCACTGTCTGTAGGAGCGAACCATTTTCATGAACGGGGTGGTGTACCTAATAAACTGTATATTGGCACACTGCACATTAGTAGACCGAGGCACGGGTAACAAAATCAACCTCTGGTGGCCAAGTTGACCTGTTTAACAAATACGATTGGATGGTGGCTCTACCATGTAAGGTCTCTGATAGGTTGATTCATTATTCTATTACAGGATATAATTATGTGCTCAGCTGGTCGTCCTCAGCACAATGTCTAATTGTGCCAGGTTGGCCTAAGAGAAAAGCTAGCAGCTAGCCATTTTAGACCACAGGTATAAACCTTGGGTCTAAGCAAAAGGTAGTTAGTATGGTTCCATTGGTTTTAACTGGAGTGCACGCCCATTAAAGATAAATAGGGGCTGGACTGGCTGATTTTGCCTCAGTTTTCCTCGCCCTCATTAAGAAATGTGACTGAAGAGATGAGACTTGTGTTTTGGAAGTATGCTTTGATGTGGGTGTTTCTTGTGTGTGTCTTTGCAAATGGGAAGCATTTGTAAATTCATTTTGGCAAAACAGTTACACAGTTATAGTCACTCACCTGTCATTTGAAAACAAGTCTATCCAGCTAGGGCGAGTAAAAATGGTCAGTGAGGTGTGTAACAACGGTTAATGTAATAACACCGGTTAATGTAATACATTTTCCAACTGTTGATGTAATAAACAACTTTTCTATTTGCAATAACTTTTCAATGTTTAATGTAATAAAACCGGTTAATGTGAGTCTCCACCCCCCCTGAGTTAATACTTGGTGGAAGAACCTTTGGCAGCCATTACAGTTGTGAATCATTTTCATTAAGATTCTATCAACTTTGTACAACTCTTAGGGCAACATACAGGGCATTCCGGAAAGTATTCAGACCCCTTGACTTTTTCCACGTTTTGTTACGGTACAGCCTTATTCTAAAATGGATTAAATTAATTGTTTTCCTCAGCAATCTACACACAATACCCCATAATGACAAAAAAAATTACAACTGAAATACCTTATTTACATAAGTATTCAGACCCTTTTCTATGAGACTCGAAATTGAGCTCAGGTGCATCCTGTTTCCACTGATCATCCTTGATGTTTCTACTTCTTGATTGGAGTCCACCTGTGGTAAATTCAATTGATTGGACATGATTTGAAAAGGCACACACCTGTCTATATAAGATCCCATAGTTGACAGTGCATGTCAGAGCAAAAACCAAGCCATAAGGTCGAAGGAATTGTCGGTAGAGGCACAGATCTGGGGAAAGGTACCATAAAATGTCTGCAGCCTTGAAGGTCCCCAAGAACACAGTGGCCTCCATCATTCTTAAATGGAAGATGTTTTGAACCACTAAGACTCTTCCTAGAGCTGGCCACCCGGCCAAACTGAGCAATCGGAGTAGAAGGGCCTTGGTCAGGGAGGTGACCTAGAACCCGATGGTCACTCTGACAGAGCTCCAGAGTTCCTCTGTGGAGATGGGAGAACCTTCCAGAAGGACAACCATCTCTGCAGCACTCCACCAATCAGGCCTTTATGGTAGAGTGGCCAGACGGAAGCCATTCCTCAGTAAAAGGCACATGACAGCCCGCTTAGAGTTAGCCAAAAGGCACCTAAAGGACTCTCAGACCATGAGAAACAAGATTCTCTGATCTGATGAAACCAAGATTGAACTCTTTGGCCTGAATGCCATGCATCATGTCTGGAGGAGACCTGGCACCATCCCAAATGTGAAGCATGGTGGTGGCAGCATCATGCTGTGGGGGTTATCTTCAGCAGCAGGGACTGGGAGACTAGTCAGGATCAAGGGAAAGATGAACAGAGCAAAGTACAGAGAGATCCTTGATGAAAACCTGCTCCAGAGCGCTCAGGACCTCAGACTGGGGCGAAGGTTCACCTTCCAACTGGACAATGACCCTAAGCACACAGCCAAGACTACGCAGGAGTGGCTTCGGGACAAGTCTCTGAATATCCTTGAGTGGCCCAGCCAGAGCCCAGACTTGACCCGATCTAACATCTCTGGAGAGACCTGAAAATAGCTGTGCAGCGACGCTCCCCATCCAACCTGACAGAGCTTGAGAGGTTCTGCAGAGAAGAATGGGAGAAACTCCACAAATATAGGTGTGCCAAGCTTGTAGCATCATACCCAAGAAGACTCGAGGCTGTAATCGCTGCCAAAGGTGCTTCAACAAAGTACTGACTAAAGGGTCTGAATACTTATGTAAATGTTATATTTCCGTTTTTTATTTTTAATACATTTGCAAAAATTTCTAAAACCTGTTTTTGCTTTGTCATTATGGGGTACTGTGTACAGATTGATTCGATTTTTTTAAAAAATCCATTTTAGAATAAGGCTGTAACGTAACAAAATGTGGAAAAGGTCTCGGGGTCTGAATGCTTTCCGAATCCATTGTTCTTGTCAAAATTGCTCAAGCTCATTTAATTTGGTTGGGAATCATTGATGGACAGCAATATTCAAACCTTGTCTCTGATTTTCAGGCAAATGTAAGTCAGGCCTGAGACTTGACCATTCAGGAACACTCAACACCTATTGGAAAGCCATTCTGGTGTGTCTTTGGCATAAAAATGTGTGTAATTGTCTCGCTGAAAAATAGAACTATCCCAGGGTTAGGTTTTCAGAAAAAGTCGGTGCTATAGGCACACTGATACAGGACTAGTAAAGGCCCAGAGCACTACTTTTGTGAAGAAATAAATATCATATATATTATATTTCG
The DNA here is from genome assembly GCF_964263955.1 of Coregonus lavaretus. Taxonomy (NCBI): domain Eukaryota; kingdom Metazoa; phylum Chordata; class Actinopteri; order Salmoniformes; family Salmonidae; genus Coregonus; species Coregonus lavaretus. Next base: position 19,701,520 of record NC_140017.1, read on the forward strand.
GGGGAATTACGATTTTTCAGGGGGTGCTGCAGCAACCCTCAGCACCCCTACTTCCCACGGCTATGCCAGAATGGCTTTCCAAGAGGTGTTGAGTGTTCCGGAGTGGTGTAGTCTGAGTCCTGACTTAAATCTGCTTAAAACATCTAGTTTAAATATCGCTGTCCATCAATGATCCCCAAACAAATGTTATGAGTTTATTTCAATTTAGACAAAAACAATGGATATACAGTCCCAGTCAAAAGTTTGGACACACCTACTCATTCAAGGGTTGTTATTTTCTAAATTGTAGAATAATAGTGAAGACATCAGAACTATTAAATAAAACATATGGAATCATGTACTAACCAAAAAAGTGTTTAAAAAATCAATATATATTTTAGATTTGAGATTCTTCAAAGTAGCCACCAAGGGGGTGTAGACTTTCTATAGGCAATGCATTGTCCAACATTGTCATCAGTAACGTAACTTTTGGATTACCCAAACTCAGTAACGTAATCTGATTACTTTCATTTACTTTTGAATTACTTTCCTCAATGCAGCCGTTTTTATCTCAATATCAAATCATTTCTGGATAACAGTTAAGTATTTTACTGTGATTGTTTTAAATTAAAATGGTAAAAAATTATAAAATAGTGTGGGGTTCTATTTTCTCATAACTGGAGGGATGAATAGCTTAGAAGGAATGCATTGGTGATTAAACATAGAAGGTTTGTACTGTACTGATATAAATTGTTTCACATAACAAGCTGTGATTCATGTGAGGAACGTTAGGGAGTAGGGGGAGATAAGAACTTGTGTCTCACAGTACCCGAACACTGCCTCTTTGTGATCTGTGAACCGTCCAAGGACGTGTACTGCAAAAGTGCTGACTTTCTGGATAAGTTGCAAAACAACTAGACACCTGGCAACAGTGGAGCGCCAAGGGGCTGGGACCAGCCTGTGCGCCAACGGATAGGCTGAGTAAGTCTAAACCACGCTCAGTCTCTACTCTGATTGGCCAGCAGGGAGCGGGAACTATCTCTGTCAGAGTATTTTAAGAAGAACTCATAACAATGGCTTAGTTCTCTGAGTGCCCTGCGTGGTATTTCAGTGAGCCCGTATACGAACCATCATACTTATCATACATACATTTTGCATATAATAAATTTAGCTTGGATTGAATATCCCTTGATATGTTTTCTCTTATTCCAATACCAGATTTGAATTACGCAATTTCTAACAATAGCTTCTTAGCAAAGAGCAATTTCTCAAGCAAGAATTTTGCTAGGACTGTCTGGGAGTGGTCTGAGTTGGGAAGGGAAAACTGAAAACTAGCTCTTATTGGCAGAGAGGTTTGGAACTCTATTTTTGGTCTATTAACTAATTTAGTTCCTGGTGATGTCACAAGACAGGCCAAAACTCCATCCCACCAAAACAGGCTGAAATTTCAGGCAGTCTTTTCAAACAGCTCCTACACTAAAAGTTCATCATCATTTTCACCATTTCACAGTATTATTCCAACCTCAGTGTGGAAATATATAAAAACACAGGAAAATCATATTTTTGACTACACTGGGTCTTTAAAGACATACTCAGGAACTTTGGCAACTACTATTTTTTAAACCTCCCGCTTTGAGCTGGATATGTCAATGTGTAGTTCATACATGCCTAATGTATGGGCAGAATTACGTCCTTACCTTAATTAGCCATGAAATCCCTAGTTTGAAAGTGACTGTTTTACTGGAAGCTGTGCTGCGCCATTTTCCCCCACGTGGGCCAGCCCCCTAGCAATTCCGGTTCTAACCAATGAGCTTCAGTCCCTCGCCATTTTAGTGAAAAATAGCAAGATGCACACAGAGCAGAGCGAGAGAGAGCAATGACGTGGTGCACATATCTGCACATACAGTATGTGACATAGTATACCATTTTTGGGGACCACTATTGGCTTGTGAGCACTACTTTCAGAACTACTGGCTAAAAAGTATACAAAAGTACCGGAGAATCTCTTTAAGACGCATTAAAAGAAGACAAAAAGTATCCATCAAACGCATTTGGTGTGTTGTCATAGTGGTCTCTGACTTGTGGTCAGAATCGCTCAGGTGGAACAAACTTAAACTTGCGCCTTTTTTCAATGCTGAATTGAATGTCATTGAGAAAATAGAAAGCTGTCATGTATTTTTCTCAAACATCCTTTTCTGAATTTAAAGTAATCCAAGAAGTAATCAATTTTTTCAAAAGTATCTGATTACAATATTTTAGCTGGTAACGTAACTGAGTAATTTAATACTCCAACATACAGTAGACACTCGCAAGCACATTGAAATGTACACACATACGGGTAACACTTTACTTGATTATAGATTGGCATTCATAAAACCTTTATGAAACCATTCATGACATACATTTTCTAAATAATAGTCAGAATAGAACACACCTGTACTGTGATTTAATCCGATAACGTAATAAATTGAACGGTTACCGTAATAACTTTTCCGCTTACATCCTCCGGTGGTTATTATGTTATCAGGTAAGTAGAAAAAAATGTTTAATGAATAACTGTAATAACTTCAACCAATCATGTAATAACTTAACATAATTAATATTTGTATTATTTCCCTTATTTTAATGGACATGGAATAGTCCCAAAAGTGCAAAACCCATCAATCTGGCACTCCAGACAGGCTCAAGCAAACACTCAAATTATTAGAACGATTTCAAATACTATTTGAACCCAGATCTGGATGGCGCAGAACTAACCCAGTGAGTAACACCAGCAACCATCCAGCTCAATCCCACCAGATATTTCTACTAGAAAATAACTTGATAATAATAACAATAATAGTAATACTGTAACGAAAACAGGACTTTTGTTTTGAAGATTACATATGATTGATGTTGTATTAATGTGGTATAAAATAAAGGCCTGCACACTCATAAGCTCCACCAGGTACCTTTATTCACAAACAAACGTTTCGATCCTGCAAGGACCTTCATCAGGTATTAATGTGGTATGAAGGTCATTATAAATGACACTGCAACATTTATGAAGGGATTATGAATGATTTCATAAAGGCAGGGGCCTTCACAGAGAGAGAGAGAGGGAGAGACTGACTGTATATTATAGCCAATGGCTACATTAAGGATCTGGCAGTATGTACCTTTGTTTTCGTCAATTGAATTCAATATAAAACCTGTGTTTGTCATAGAACGATGCCAGTACTAATTTGTCGATACATTTCCAGCGTTGTGCTTCATTTGACAGTGCAAATCTTTCTGCCAGAAGTGATGGGCCTTTCAGCAAATGAAATGGGCAGGAAATAGGCTGGACTTTCCCGCCTCCAGTGGCTATGTAATGTAATATGACACCAGAGTCATTCATTACTACAGGTCATAAACTAAGACCCACTGGCTGGCTGAAGAGACAAATTCAGAAGCAAATAAACATTGATAAAACAATTAAAATACACAGTCCCCAAATTGACCTTTAAGAGAGGATCATTTAGCAATTATTATGCATTAATTCAGTGTTTCATTGTAATACACATCCACGTCATCGGTGCCCGGGGAACAGTGGGGTAACTACCTTGCTCAGGGGCAGAAATACTGATTTTCACCTTGTCAGCTCGGGGATTCGATCCAGCAACCTTTCGGTTCCTGGCCCAACACTCCTACTCGCCAGGCTACCTCAAGGCGTTACGAGTGCATTACGTATACCCGCTTTGGTGTTGCCTTTACTCATGGCCACCAAGCCAGTAGGGGATATCACCGGAAAAGTGATGTAGGTGTAATTAAACTTGTCTGAGACCTAAAGATTTGTGTAAGCTCCTTGAGCTAATGCCTACACTTAAGCTTAGCAGGGTAACACGGTCTTGTGGCCTGCAGGAGACCTAGGTGCTGTCCCATTGGTGCTGTGACCTGGATAGGTATTTATGAGGAGGTGAAATTGGTCATGGAGTGTAATGAAGATGGTTCCGTAAACCATTCTCTTGTGTTTAGAAATCTTTTTTTGAGACTTAAAGAGGTTAGTGGCAAGCCAGTAACTGGAAGGTTGCCGGTTTGAATTCCAGGGCTAACAGGAGAAATCTGGCAGGTGTGAGCCAGTCAGTTTTTGTTGTTATCGACTAAGTTCAAACCTGTGTCACTTGTTACTTTGGTGAACTATGGGGCTGCATGTAGCCTAGAGGGGCGGGCCAACAACCGGATGGTTGCTGGTTTGACTCCTGGGTCTAATTGGGAAAATCTGGTGGATGTGAACCGGCAAATGGAGAGTTGCTGGTATTTCATCCTAGATGCCATCTCCTGCTGTTATGCCCTTGAGCAAGGCACAACCACAAAATGGTTCCAAGGTGTAATCTTTTTTTATCTCCGGGGAGCTAACGCAAGTCTTCAGGTCTCACACAAGGTTAATCAACATGCAAGTGTGGTTCACCAAATTACCTCTGTTAGACTTCTAGACCCATCTGAGCACAGACTGGAACTTGTATTTTTGCTAAGGCCAGGATTCAGTTCGAACCGTGGAAGATCCGCATTGTAGCGCATTTGACATTTAAAGGATTGAGCCTATAAATGCAGCGTTTATTTTGAATGTGATCTTTGCGACAAGGGTAACTGCCTTTAATAATAATAATAATATGCCATTTAGCAGACGCTTTTATCCAAAGCGACTTACAGTCATGCGTGCATACATTATTCGTTTTTTGTGTATGGGTGGTCCCGGGGATCGAACCGACTACCTTAGCGTTACAAGCGCCGTGCTCTACCAGCTGAGCTACAGAGGACCACAATGGTGCATAGGCGAAAAGGGGTGATCGGATTGAATCCTGACCTAAGTAAAATGTGTTCTACAACTACTTTTATTTAGACAAAATTCCATTCCACTGATGTCATGAATGGCTGAGCTAGAGCTGTGTTTGTGAGAGAAGAGTCAGAATCGTTAGAGCAACAAACAATGTTTTGCTCTAGGATGCTCACAACCTACACAAGAGTCGTTAGAAGCAGTGGTGGAAAAAGCACCCAATTGTCATACTTGAGTAAAAGTAAAGATACCTTAATAGAAAATTACTCAAGTAAAAGTGAAAGTCACCCAATAAAATACTACTTGAGTAAAAGTCTAAAAGTATTTGGTTTTAAATATACTTAAGTATCAAAAGTAAAAGTATAAATAATTTCAAATTCCTTATATAATGCAAACCAGATGGCATCATTTTCTTGTTTTTTTATTATTATTTACGGATAGCCAGGGGCATGCTCCAACACTCAGACGTAATTTACAAACGAAGCATGTGTTTAAGTGAGTCTGCCAGATCAGGGTCAGTAGGGATGACCAGGGATGTTCTCTTGATAAGTGTGAATTAGGCAATGTTCCTGTCCTGCTAAGCATTCACAATGTAACGAGTACTTTTGGGTGTCAGGTAAAATGTATGGAGTAAAAAGTACATCATTTTCTTTAGGAATGTAGTGAAGTAAAAGTAAAAGTTGTCAAAAATATAAATAGTAAAGTACAGATACCCAGAAAAACTACTTAAGTAGTACTTTCATGTATTTTTTACTTAAGTACTTCACACCACTGGTTAGATGGTAAGGGTTCTTCTACATTGAAGATCATAGGAAACCCCAGGACACAGTGTCTATAACACAGTAATAAGCTCACAGTTACTGTCGCAAACTCCAAACTCCAGAGTTGTAACCATCACTAAGCAAACAATTTCTGTACTTACAGCATTCATATAAATTAATTTATCAGGTTGACACTTTAATTGACATTTTTCAAACTCATGAAAGCAACTGTTTATGTCAAATTGTGTTGTGTTCTACTTGTAGCCCTGGTTGTCCTGAAAAGTAAATGGTAAAAGACTTCATTTTGAGGCCAAATATAAGTGCTGGACATGCTGATTCTTGCTGGGGTCTTGGGATTGATAGGGTTAACCGATTATTACTTTAACCATTGTTACACACCTTCAAATGGAGGGGATTAGATACATAAAGGTTTTGTATTTCTAAACAGTAAATATGTATGAAAATACCCTCAAATAAAAGGTGACATTCTGTACTGTCGCCTCATATGAAACATTTGATCTCAAATCCAAATGCTGGAGTATAGATCCAAATTAAACGTTTTAGCTTCACTGTCCAAATAAATACATAAAGGACTGTACATCTATACATACACATCTCCATAGAATGACATATTAGAACTTTAATAGGGTCTAATTCATTTCTAATATAATAGTAATTTAATAGGATCTCTGTGCATGTCTCTGTCTGGGCAACTTTAAGGGTGAAGTGTGCACTCATACAGTCCCCCTCGTGGATTTAAAAGGAACGGGCTGGTGTAATGAATAAGGTGGAAACACCATCCAGACATGTTTGCACCAATCCAATTGTTTTAAATGCATGAGGGGGAGTGCACACTTCTGGAGAAGGGTAGAGAATCAGAAGGCATCCATAGATGTTCTACACCACACACTTCTTCTGTCATTCTGTTACCACCAGGTGAAGATGAGTTTATAGAGGAGGCCATCATTGGACTTGAACAGAAAGCCTCGGTCTGAGCTGTGAGGCTCATATCTCACTTTGTATCCCCTGGCCTCCACATCCATCTTGATGCAGTCCAACAGGTCAATGGCAGTCGGAGGGGCCTGTAGCGCACACACACACACACAATTAGAAACGCCCACACACTCATCACACATAACGCAAGGTTACCTGCGTAACCCCAGTTCTTAGAATATGAGTGAGAATGATGTCTATGGGATTCACTGGATAGGCGGATAACTACGGACAAACCAATCACACAACGTCTGTCGGAGACAGATAGGTTGAATGGCAAATGAGGTGAGCCCCTCCCTCTTTATAAGGCGCCACTTGCTCCACCCTCTGGTCAATCTCAAGCATGCCTCTCTTCATTACACTCTTGCGAGCAGGGAAATGCCGTGAGACATCTCACTCATTCTCAGAGACCTGGGGTTACGCAAGTAACCTTGAGTTATCTTTCAAATGGTTTTTTCGATGTCTCACTATGGGATAAGCCCAACTCCTGTATCACGGTCCGATGTGATCACCCCTCAGAGGCTCCGACACTGAGGACAGTATGCGCCAAAGAAGGTGCAGTGACATCCAGTCTGTAAAACCTCAAAATGTATGCGGGGTGGCCAGTATAATAGCCTCCACTATCCAATGGGATAACCACTTCTTCAAAAATGCACCACTTGTTCCATACAGTGTAGAAGAGGCTGTGGCACTCTGGAAAGACTCAGTGGCAAGCTTGTCGCATTCAGATTCATCCTCTCATGGGCCAGGCCCAGAGGGCAATGGTTCCTGGGGTAGGGGTAGGGTGGAAAATCTCCTCCTTCGCTAAGGCCAAAAGATCCCTGCGTAACGGTAGCTACCAGGGCTGGTTGTAAAACAGGAGAGTGATCTCTGCCAACCAGAGCTTCCCTGGATTAACAACAGCAAAAGTATCCTCAGCCGCTCGCTCCAGTAAAAGGAGGTAGAGCGGGCAGTGGCCCAACAGCATGAACCAAGCACAGGGTAGAAAGGGGATGAGGAGGAAGCCTAAGTGGACTTGGGAGTACAAGATTGCTGTCTGGGGCTGTCGCCTGATAAGGGTGCCGTTCCCCCCTTTCTCTTCTCTTTGAACTAGAAAGTCATTAAATACTGTAGACTGTCCTCTAGCTCGATAAAGAGGGTTCTCCATCAATTGAGCAGAGTTGCCGTTGGCTTGCCGAAAAATCCCCAAAACCAAGAGGGCTAAGGGAGTTTCGCAGTAAGCCTGATCCCCTGGGAACCCAAACACATGAAACTCCAGGGATGAACTGTGCGAGAGCGACAGGAATCCACCGAGAGAATGGGAAAGTGTTGTCAGGTTTTATTCCCTACCTCGCTCACCTAGAGTGATGGCACCCCCTGGTGGCGTTCCGAGGTGCACTCGTGAATCTGTTCTACTGTGTTCGCTTGCGTACAATAGACAGTTTGAGGCAAAATGCTGCAGGGCATGAGAAGAGGACCATGATAGATAGCAACTGGCAATCTGACATTCTGCTCCATTTGTCTGATGAGACCAGAGGGAGAGCAGACATCCTGGCTGGAACCTGAAAAGGCGCAGAGGGGAGAGTTGGGGCGGCAGGTAGCTTAGTGATTAAGAGCGTTGTGCCAGTACCCGAAAGCTAGCTGGTTCTAATCCCCAAGCCAACTAGGTGAAAAATCTGTCAATGTGCCCTTGAGCAAGGCACTTAGCCCTAATTGCTCCTGTAAGTCGCTCTGGATAAGAGCGTCTGCTAAATGACTAAAATGTAAATGTATAGGGGAGGAGGGCACTTGGGGGTAAAGTGCAGCTCCTCCAGTTTGAGCAAGACCACGAAAGTGAGCTGCTGCACAGGAAATAGATATACACACAGTACCAGGGGAAAGTTTGGACACCTAATTCCAGGGTTCTTCTTTATTTTTACAATTTTCTACATTGTAGAATAAGTGAAGACATCGAAACTATGAAAAACACATATGGAATCATGTACAGTGGGGAAAAAAAGTATTTAGTCAGCCACCAATTGTGCAAGTTCTCCCACATAAAAAGATGAGAGGCCTGTAATTTTCATCATAGGTACACGTCAACTATGACAGACAAAATGAGAAAAAAAAAATCCAGAAAATCACATTGTAGGATTTTTAATGAATTTATTTGCAAATTATGGTGGAAAATAAGTATTTGGTCAATAACAAAACTTTCTCAATACTTTGTTGTATACCCTTTGTTGGCAATGACACAGGTCAAACGTTTTCTGTAAGTCTTCACAAGGTTTTCACACACTGTTGCTGGTATTTTGGCCCATTCCTCCATACAGATCTCCTCTAGAGCAGTGATATTTTGGGGCTGTCGCTGGGCAACACAGACTTTCAACTCCCTCCAAAGATTTTCTACGGGGTTGAGATCTGGAGACTGGCTAGGCCACTCCAGGACCTTGAAATGCTTCTTACGAAGCCACTCCTTCGTTGCCCGGGCGGTGTGTTTGGGATCATTGTCATGCTGAAAGACCCAGCCACGTTTCATCTTCAATGCCCTTGCTGATGGAAGGAGGTTTTCACTCAAAATCTCACGATACATGGCCCCATTCATTCTTTCCTTTACACGGATCAGTCGTCCTGGTCCCTTTGCAGAAAAACAGCCCCAAAGCATGATGTTTCCACCCCCATGCTTCACAGTAGGTATGGTGTTCTTTGGATGCAACTCAGCATTCTTTGTCCTCCAAACACGACGAGTTGAGTTTTTACCAAAAAGTTATATTTTGGTTTCATCTGACATTCTCCCAATTGTCTTCTGGATCATCCAAATGCACTCTAGCAAACTTCAGACGGGCCTGGACATGTACTGGCTTAAGCAGGGGGACACGTCTGACACTGCAGGATTTGAGTCCCTGGCGGCGTAGTGTGTTACTGATGGTAGGCTTTGTTACTTTGGTCCCAGCTCTCTGCAGGTCATTCACTAGGTCCCCCCGTGTGGTTCTGGGATTTTTGCTCACCGTTCTTGTGATCATTTTGACCCCACTGGGTGAGATCTTGCATGGAGCTCCAGATCGAGGGAGATTATCAGTGGTCTTGTATGTCTTCCATTTGCTAATAATTGCTCCCACAGTTGATTTCTTCAAACCAAGCTGCTTACCTATTGCAGATTCAGTCTTCCCAGCCTGGTGCAGGTCTACAATGTTGTTTCTGGTGTCCTTTGACAGCTCTTTGGTCTTGGCCATAGTGGAGTTTGGAGTGTGACTGTTTGAGATTGTGGACAGGTGTCTTTTATACTGATAACAAGTTCAAACAGGTGCCATTAATACAGGTAACGAGTGGAGGACAGAGGAGCCTCTTAAAGAAGAAGTTACAGGTCTGTGAGAGCCAGAAATCTTGCTTGTTTGTAGGTGACCAAATACTTATTTTCCACCATAATTTGCAAATACATTCATTAAAAATCCTACAATGTGATTTTCTGGAGAGAAAAAAAGCTCAATTTGTCTGTCATAGTTGACGTGTACCTATGATGAAAATTACAGGCCTCTCATCTTTTTAAGTGGGAGAACTTGCACAATTGGTGGCTGACTAAATACTTTTTTTCCCCACTGTAGTAACCCCACCTCCTCCAGTAACTTTTTCCTGGTAAGCTAGCAATAAAAAGAGGTCACGTTGAGTGCTCTGACTGACTGGGCTGAGGCTTTGTACGTCTGAGGCAGAAAAGCGCTCCATCTTTCCAGAGGGGGAGGTACCGGCTGTGTTAGTAACACGGGCCCTTCACCTCCCTGAGGCATGCTGGGACCGCAGGAAGCAGTTGTTTAACTGGAGCCGTATGGAAAGGAAGCAGAGTGCAAATCACAGGGGGCCATATTAAACGAACACCCCCAACTCTGTTACAGTTTTTTTTTTATATTCCCCCCATGTGGCTGCACTTGTCATCCTGGGACAGTCAAAGATGGTGGATAAATGACCAAAAGTATGTGGACATCTGCTGGTCGAACATCTCATTCCAAAATCATGGGCATTAATATGGAGTTGGTCCCCCCTTTGCTGTTATAACAGACTCCACTCTCCTGGAAAGGATTTGGGGTAATTTATGCGGGGACTTGCTTCCATTCAGCCACAAGAGCATTAGTGAGGTCGGGCGACTAGGAATGGCTCGCAGTCGACGTTTAAATTCATCCCAAAGGTGTTCGGTGGGGTTGAGGTCAGGGTTCTGTGCAGGCCAGTCAAGTTCTTCCACACCGAGCTCAACAAACCATTTATTTATTATTCCTCCTCCACCAAACTTTACAGTTGGCACTAAGAATTGGGGCAGTCCATCGGAATGCCAGATGGTGAAGCGTGATTCATCACTCTAGAGAACACGTTTTCACTGCTCCAGAGTCCAATGGAGGCAAGCTTTACACCACTCCAGCTGACGCTTGGCATTGCGCATGATCTTAGGCTTGTGTGCGGCTGCTCGGCCATGGAAACCCATTTCATGAAGCTCCCGAAAAAAAGTGATTGTGCTGATGTTGCTTCCAGAGGCAGTTTGGAACTCTGTAATGAGTGTTGCAACCAAAGACAGACAATTTTTACGTGCTACGTGCTTCAGCACTTGACGGTCCCGTTCTGTGAGCTTGTGTGGCCTACCACTTCACGGCTGAGCTGTTGTTGCGCTTAGACGTTTCCACTTCACAATAACAGCACAAAAAGTTCCGGTCTGCTTAACTGGGTGTGTCTCCTATAGACACCAATGCAATAGGCTGTCATTGTAAATAAGATTTTGTTCTTAACTGATGTAGCTCAGTTGATAGAGCATGGCGTTTGCAACGCCAGGGTTGTGGGCTCGATTCCCACAGGGGGTAGGAAAAAAAATTATGTATGCATTCACTAACTGTAAGTCGCTCTGGATAAGAGTGTCTGCTAAATGACTAAAATGTAAAATGTAAATGTAGTTAAATAAAGGTTAAATAAAAAAAATTGCAGCTGGGTATGGTCTACTTAGTTCATTGACTTTAATTGAACCAGAAAAATAAATAAAACAGTTAGTAGGGTGTCTCGCTTCCTCTTCAGTCTCTCGTCCCGTATCTCAACCCTTTTTCAGGTGTCCCAACATTTCTTTCTACAAAAAAGTTAATTTTGTCAGCAAGACACATCAATTAATTCAGGCTACAAGAGTGTAGACCCAATGACAATTGCCGAATGTCATTACACTGTTTTTTAACAGATGTTCCTTTCCATTCATCAAATGGCCCCGAGTGCACAGAGCACTTTTTGGATGCTGGAATTATTTTGGAGTGGACGAACATGCGCAGGTAGCCTACTTTTTGAAGTGATTGGTTTGACAATAAGATGAAAACATCATGACTGGTTGTGTTCATGCCAAATTAAAATAGTAATTTTAAAAATACAGTTAAATTATATACGTCTTTACTATTAGGCAATAAACAAAATGTTCTGGGCCTAATAGTGCAGTGAAGAAAATTGAGCCCCACCGGATGTCACGGTATAATTCGCACTCTGGACGGTAGGTAATATTTTCCCATCGTACAGATCCTGACCCCCCCCCCCCCAAGGGAGACGGCCACTCGATGCCGAGTCTGACCGTGGCTCGCTTGCAAACGTCGAAGAGCCCAAACTCCAAGCAGGGGAGAGCATCTCACCCGTCCTGGGAGCAGGGTGACATCGGGACCAGAGGGGGGAAGAACGGGGTCTCCATTTCAGTTGCAAAGTGAGGAGACCCGGGAGATTAATCCCTTCGTCACCTCGTCAATCCCCTAGATCACCTTCCCCTGAGGGGTGGCAGAGAGAGGTACGTTTGATCCTCCTCCTCAAACCCACCCTAGTCAGCGTTTTGCAGTGCTCACACTGAGCATGTTCCCTTCCAAGCAGTTGATGCATAAAGGTGATAATACTTTCCCGCAATGATGAAACCGTAAGTGAAAGAACGTGGTGGTTCGAGTGATTGGCTTGGTCCGCCCTGGAACAGGGTAACAGTGGACATTGTATAGAACAAGGCTTTCTAATACCGAGATACCTGTTGTAAAAACGTGTCAAACCGGAGGCTTCAAATATGGGTAAGTTAGCTTGTTAGAAGCCTTGCGGCTATTGGCTAGCTGGGGCAAGCACAGTATGAATGCTATAGCCACGAGGCTAGTAAGGCGTTAGATAGCTAGCAGCTACCTTGTGTGGCTAAGGTGTGTTTAGCTAGCACAGCGCTAGCCAAAGGGAACCGCGTGGGAGCAGTTTCTGACTTTAGACTGATTTTCTCCCACGACCGTAGAGCCATGAGGCTAAAGCGGTCGGTCTAGTTAACACAAACGAGTGAAACTAGGTTGAACTAAACGAGAAGGGAGCTAGCAACATTACCGTTGTGCACGTAGGAATGCTAGTGTGGTTAGCTTGCTTTCCAGTGAACTAACCAAGTTAGCTTTGCAGCGTGGGCTAACCAGGTCTCGATAGCTAGCCGTGTAACACGTTGTGTGATTGGTTCTTCCGTAGTGATCCCATTGTGAGACACCGAAACAAGTATTTGAAAGAGAACCCTCAGCACCCTGTTAAAGAGGAATTGTAGTGAAAAAAACAAATGTTCCAGTTGAAAGTGCCTTTGTGGCATTGGTAGTAGTCATATACATAAACTATTAAGTACAGGTACACACACCGAAACACAACATTCAGTACAGGTACACACCTTCCACGGTCCGAACCGCACCACTTCCTGTTCCTCCAGGTTGTTGATGGCATTGTCATAGCGACCCAGGTCCTCCTCGTTCCTCAGAACACACACGATGACAGCAGAGTGACGGGCAGCGATGGCTTCCGCTCGGGCCACTCTCACCAACACCTGGTAGTCATAACAGTGACCATAAATAATATCTCATATTTATTGATATCAGTTATTTGACAGGAACATTGTAGAGGCAGTTTTGGTTTATTTTTTAAGGAGTGGGTCAGTCCCACTCCATTCACATTTTCTGTGTTTACTGGAAAGGATAGATAGAGCAGTGGGTCCGATTCGAACCCATGCTCGCTGCGGTAGTTCAGCACATGTAATCGAGAGACAGCGGTTTAGATTGCTGGATCACCCCAGGCCACAGGGGTTAGGTCATTTTATTATATCAGGGCCATTGTACCTCCAGGTTCTCCAGGTAGTTGGGGACCCTGGAGATGAACTGCTGCCTCCCCACTGTTTCTCCAAACACCTGGGCTGAGTCCTGCAGCTGCTTCACCAGGGTTCTGATGTCATAGTGGAGCGCCTCCTGGTAAACCTGTTACACACACACACCCAACCACACGTAGGACTCATGTTATGGGGCAACCGATCTCAGGGAAGATGATAATGCACAATGGGCTAGCTCATTGGTTCAGGGTTCCGACATATGGGCTAGTGTGTGTGTTTGTGTGTGTCACAAACCTCCAGAACACTCTCTGTGGGCAGGCGCTGGGTGCGTAGGAACTGAAGAATGGCTCCGAAGTGCGTCCCATCGCGGTCGATGAAGTAGCGTCCCTTGGCGTCGGTGGGCAGTTTGGGTTGCTGACCACTACTGAACATGGAGGCCAGCTGAGAGTCGGGGTGTTTACGCAGCGTAGACAGAGACGTGGTGAACACATGACCACCCACGTTCAGCAGCACTACAGAACAACTCTGGGGACAGGGAGACTGCTAAGGTTAGGCTAGGTTAGGGACAGGGAGGGATATAGGTTAGGGGTAGGGACTGTTAGGGTAGGTTAGGAACAGTTAGGAAGAGAGGAAAGGTCAAGGCCCACTTCACCTATTCTGTGTACTTTCACTACACATAAAAAAAAAACATTAAATTAATTCTTTCAAATAAACAATTAAAAAAATTAATGTCATGAAAGAGGTAGGGACACCGCCTACATAATGTGGCAAATCAGTCAGTAGGTCAATTTCTCAACTATTTCAGTGACTCAGTGTGAGATAAGGAATAGTCCACCTGCTACACGGTAGATAAATACTGTAGTCTCAAGGATGTGCCTATCTGCCTGATCAGCAACACCCTCCACACTAGTCAGTATGAGAGCCAATAACTTTTAAAAAGTAAATACGTTTTTACAGCATATTTATAAAGTGTCTTAGAGTAGGAGTGCTACTCTAGGAACAGGTCCCCCGTATAAATCAAATTAATTATGATATAAAAGGCTAAACTGTTCGTGGAGCAGCACTCTTACTTTGAAACGCTTCGTGAATACTGGCCCAGATTTGCGTGAGATCGCAGCACAGTGTGGAATACACATTGTCATCAAAAGGCTACTATTTTATAACAAATTCGTCAATCGGTGACAAAGCAGACTGTATCCATGACCTAGAGAGAGAGATAACATTTTGGCTACTTCATACCGTCTCAGGCTGAAGGTAATCGAGAAGCTGAAGAAGTTAACAAATAAGCAACTTCCTCTAAACATTCCAGATGCTTGTAATGAATGACTAGTTCACAATAAACACTTTTCCCTTACCAGTTGCCCCGAAGAATACTGTTTGCCCGGCGATCTGGAGTCTGGAAGACTCATTTTCTTCCCGACTGTTGTGCGAAATGTTTTGGACGATGTCAACACGTCTCGCTTGGACAAGCTCAGGGAACAGTGCGAGTGAGGGAATTCGATTAAGATGGCCCGGTTTACCAGGTAGGAGGAGTGTACAGTGGATGAAAAGTGATTGCATTTTGTAACCAGGCTGCCTCCCGTGCATGAGCCGGGTGCCCCGGTGTAGTGATACTGATGGTTTGTCGGGACTGATGGTTTGTTGACAACTGTAGCATTTTAGCTAAGCTTAACCCAGCTACGACAGAAGTGACTTTACTTAGCAGGTTAGGAGAACTAACACAGCAGGTTAGAATAATTAACAGTCGCGTGTTAGGAGAATTTGGTTAAGAAAATGATTAGGGTTAGCTAGTGCTACAATTAACTACTATCCCCGACTTGACAACTAGACGAAGCTGCACTCCATCTAGCCACAATCATACAAACCATCAGTATCATAACACCGGTCAAAGCCGATGGCGAAGTCTGTTTAAAACAGTGAGGTATGTCAAGCACGTGGGGTAATGATGTAGGATCGGGCGGTGCAGATTACCGTTCAATTTGAGAAGGGCGCTCATTCCTCTTCCTAGTAATGTCTCGGGCCATAGCCCGGTAATCGAACTGCCTAAGTGGCACCGAGGTGTTTCTGTGGGCGTGGTCAAATCCGGAGTTTCAGGCGTCACTATTTCTATGGTCTCGGCCTCCGGTGGGCATGTGTGACGGTTTGTACTGAATGACAAGTTTACCCAACGGTGCGCAGTTCTTCAGGGAAAGTACACTGAACAAAAATATAAACGCAACATTTTATTGGTCACATACATTTTTAGCAGATGTTATTGCGGGCGTAGCGAAAAGCTTGTGCTCCAACAGTGTAGTAGTATCTAACAATTCACACATCTCAAAGTAAAATAATGGAATTAAGACATGTATAAATATCAGGACGAGCAATGTCAGAGTGGCATTGACTTGAGTACAGTATAAACATGAAATTAGTAAAACAGTATGTAAACATTACAGTCACCAGTGTTCCATTATTAAAGTGATCAGTGATTCCATGGGCAGCAGCCTCTAAGGTGCAGGGTTGAGTAACCGGGTGGTAGCCAACTAGTGACAGTGACTAAGTTCAGGGCAAGGTACTGGGTGGAGGCCGGCTATTGATGGCTATTTAAACAGTCTGACGGCCTTGAAATTGCTGTTTTTCAGTCCCTCGGTCCCAGCTATGATGCAACTGTACTGACCTCGCCTTGTGGACTTTAGCGGGGTGAATAGTCCGTGGCTTGGGTGGTCGATGTCCCTGATTACCATTTTGGCCTTCCTGTGACATCGGGTGCTGTAGGTGTCCTGGAGGGCAGGCAGTGTGCCCCCGGTGATGCATTGGGCAGACGCACCACCCTGTGGAGAGCCGTGCAGTTGCCATACCAGGCCGTGGTACAGCCCGACAGGATGCACTCAATGGTGCATCTGTAAAAGTTTTAGGGTCTTAGGTGGACCATTTCAGATTGTCAGTGGTGTACGCCATTGCAAACCAAAATGATGAGCTGAAATAAAAGATCCTATCAATTTTCCAGTCACAAAAAGCTTACCCTCTCAACTTGTGCACAATTTTGTTTACATCCCTGTTAGTGAGCATTTCTCCTTAGCCAAGATAACCCATCCACCTGACAGGTGTGGCATATCAAGAAGATGATTAAACTGCATGATCATTACACAGGTGCCCCTTGTGCAGGGGACAATAAAAGGCCACTAAAATCTGCAGTTGTCACAACATAACGCCACAGATGTCTCAAGTTGAAGGCGCGTGCAATTGGCATGCCAACTGCAGGAAGGTCCACCAAAGCTGTTGCCAGAGAATTTAATGTTAATTTCTCTACCATAAGCCACTTCCAACGTTGTTTTAGAGAATTTGGCAGTATGTCCAACTGGCCTCACAACAGCAGACCACGTATACGGTTTGCTGATGTCATTGTTGTGAACATTGTGACAGTGAGGTTATGGTATGGGTAGGAATAAACTACAGACAATTCGATTAGTCATTTAGCAGACGCTCTTATCCAGAGCGACTTACAGTTAGTAGTGCATACATTTTCATACAATGAAGACAATTGCATTTTATCGATGGCAATTTGAATGCACAGAAATACCATGACGAGATCCTGAGGCCCATTTTTTAAAAAGGTATCTGACCAACCGACGCATGACTGTATTCCCAGTCTTGAAATCCATAAATTTAGGGCCTAATGAATTTATTTCAATTGACCGATTTCCTCATATGAACTGTAACTCAGTATATTTTAAACTTGTCACTTTAACTACCAACATGTACATATTATCTCAATTTCCTTGACTAACCGGTGCCCCCGCACATTGACTCGGTACCCCCTGTATATAGCCTCGCTATTGTTATTTTGTGCCAGTAACCGAAAGGTCGCTGGTTCTAATCCCCAAGCTGACTAGGTGAAAAATCTGTCGATGTGTCCTTGAGAAAGGCACTTAACCCTAATTGCTCCTGTAAGTCGCTCTGGATAAGAGCATCGCTAAAATGACAAAAAAAAAAAATTGCTCTTTAATTATGTTAACTTTTATTTCTTTTTAAAAAAAGGTATTCTTTCTTAAACTGCATTGTTGTTTAAGGGCTTGTAAGTAAGCATTTCACTGTACGGTCTCATCCGGTTGTAGTCGGCACATGTGACAAATTCAATTTGCTGTATATTTTTGTTCAGTATAAAATAAACTACTAGCAACAAGTAAATAACCCCAACACGGGTGTGGAAAGGCCAGTATATTCTTTGATATCGGGGTTAATTACCAGAAGAGGGTTCCGTAGTCCTTCAGATATGGGATAGTTAAGTGTTGAATGTCCTACTTTTTATTTTACCAGGCAAGTCAGTTAAGAACAAATTCTGTTTTACAATGACGGCCCTCCCCTCCCCTAACCCGGACGATGCTGGGCCAATTGTGCGCCACCCTATGGGGTGCCCGATCACTGCCGGTTGTGATACAGTCCGGGATCGAACCCGGGTCTATAACACATCAACAAGCCTTGTTTATAAACAATAAAACAATTGAGGTCTCGGTCCTTTGTTGGTACTAATTTATGAATAGTTGTATGTTTTTATAAGGTATATTATTCTCCAAAAACAAAGGGATAGTTTTTTTTATTTTTTAAAGTAGATATTTCCTTACCTGGCTACCAAGAGTCCTTGCTCCTTACCATTCTCCAATTCTAAAAGTGCCACAAACCAACCAATTATTATTTATAGCTCAATGTGGTCCTCTGTAGCTCAATTGGTAGAGCACGGCGCTTGTAACGCCAGGGTAGTGGGTTCGATCCCGGGGACCACCCATACGTAAAAATGTATGCACAGATGACAAAGTCGCTTTGGATAAAAGCGTCTGCTAAATGGCATATTATTATTATGGTTGGGAACAGGAATATTTCACATGTCGAGACAAACACAAGGTGTATTTATTTCCAAGGTTTTATTTTTGTACAGAAAAATTCAGGGTTCTGCTTCCATCTATGAACAATGGCTGACACCTGGAGAAGACAGAATACCAGACATTAGGACACCATCCCCAACCCTACCTGATTCACAGCGCATTAATTAAAACACAACATACAGTAGCTTTGCTACATGCTCAACATAGTCTAGAAACATGCTCAAGGTCATTTATTTAGCCAGCAGTATATTTTCTGACTCAAATGGCACCCCCATTCCCAATACAGTGTACTGCTTTCGAACAGAGCCCTATGGATCCTGGTCAAAAGTAGTGCAATAGAAAATTTGATAAAGTCAGGAAGCCCTTCTCAGACAAATGCCTCAATGTCTTCAACTGAAGAGACACGCTGATCTGGGGAACTGAACCTAGAGACACAGAACGTGACCTTGACCCAGTGACCCCAGACAGGCTGTGTCCCGTTCCGACTCGTCATCGTATCATCACTGAAGGGAGGAGTAAACTAACACTAAACTAATAAGTCGCCCTGAAAGTAAACAAACTTAGTGTATCACACCCTGGGATAGACACTTTGGTGCAGCATTTTAAATGAGACAATTATGGAGAGTCCTTTCACTACCACAAGCCTCCTCAACAACTACTACATTATCAATCTAGCATTAAAAATAATTTTCCAGATTGCATGTGGTTTTCCCCCACAATGCAAATTGAGTCACGACTGAGGTAACCTGGTTAAATGTGGGTCCCGAAGCAAAACCAGCTGAGAACCACAGATTTATAGTACAGTACATTTCTACTATGCAGTGGCTGGGTTAGTGTTAGGGTATAGTACCTGTCTACTATGCGGTGGGTACAGGAGTCGGTGGCATGGCTGCTGGGGCTTCTGGCTTGGCCCCCTTCTGCTCCGACACAGGGGTGGAGGGGATAGTCTCGTCTTTGGGCTCCACAATGCTCACATGGTCTGGCAGAGGCTTCTTGGGGCCGATCTTACCACTGGGGTCCCATGGTAACATGATCTTCACCTTGATGCCCAGCACACCTGAGACAGACAAAAACACATACATGGACACATCAGTGCTTAGACGGACCCTCTACCAAACGGTTATTCTGCGTACGTAGACGTAGAACAGTGAAGCGTATAGAATAGAGTATGAGGGTTAGCCCATGTGTGGTGTAGCAAGAAAGAAGTTGATCATAATATGACTAGACTTAAGTCATTCCTGGCCCTTCTCAGACAAATGCCTCGATGTCTTCAACTGAAGAGACACGCTGCTCTGGGGAAGTGAACCCAGACACACAGAACGTGACCCTGACCCAGCGACCCCAGAGACCGACAGTGGCCCATTCCGACTCGTCATCGTATCATCACTGAAGGAAAACATTCACCTTTAAAAAGCAACAGACCAAAAATTCGAATTTTTGTGATTCACCTTGACAGAGCAGAATCATCTAGGAGTAAGGTATAGGGGTTTATTTGGTATTCACTCTGTCTAACCATTAGTAGTGTCTAGGGGTAGAGTAGTAGTGTATTGTCTAGGGGTTGATTTGGTACTTACCCTGTCGGAGCAGGACATGGCGTACAGCGGTGTCTACGTAGTAGTTGACTGGGTCTCCACTGTGGATCATCAGGCCGTCAACAAACTTCATGGACTTGGCCCTCTGACCCCTCAGCTTCCCAGAAACCACCACTTCACAACCCTTAGAGCCACTCTCCATGATGAACCTCAGCACACCATAGCAAGCTCTGGGAGGGGGGATAGAGAGAGAGGAAAGGGATGGATGAAAGAGAAGAGAGATGGTGAAGGAAAGAGAGCGGGTGAGGGTAGAGAGGAAGAAAGGAGAGGGGGGGCGAGGAGGAAAAGTGGAGCGAAACGGGGGGGGGGGGGGGGGTTGGGATAGGAGAAAAAAAATGGGTTTAATACACACGTCAACTTATACAGGACTTAGATCACATCTGACATTATGAGCCATTTTCCTGGCCCTTCTTAGACAAGTGCCAATATTCTCCTGAAGAGAACTAGAACCAGCTTACCTTCCCAAATCCTAACCTGTACCATTACAGGTTAATGCATAACAGACCTTTGATCAGTGTCTAGGTGCAACATGTTAGAGGTCAGGGTTAGGCTTACCTACGTACAGCCAGACCTCCCAGCAACTTGTAGCGCAGAGACTCAGCCTGAGCAATGGCACAAAGACCACGGGTTGCAACCTTCTCGGCGTACAGCTAGAGAGGGAGAGAGTGGGGAGGTTAACCTTCTACACATACAGAGAGAGATTGGGAGAGGCTACACAGCCTACAGCTTGGTGCAGGTGCTGCAATGTGATAGCCGCGGAACCACCACAGTAGACAATTGTAGCCTCGCAATTCACATTCTTAGTTGTGGTGGAAATAGTCTCTAGAACACTGACAACTTCATGCATCGCTGACTACCTTCATCTTACCCAACTAGCCACCTGACTCTAACAAGAAACCATCTGAATCCACACATTTCCTGTACTGGATTGAGCCCTTCTCAGACAAATGCCTCGATGTCTTCAATTGAAGAGACACGCTGCTCTGGGGAACTGAACCCAGAGACACAGAACGTGACCCTGACCCAGTGACCACAGAGACGGACTGTGTCCCGTTCCGACTCGTCATCGTATCATCACTGAAGGAAAGCAGTTTCTGGTTAACAGTCTGGTGCAAAGGCAACGCTAGAGCTTTTTCAGTCATTGATTCTTCCTTTAGACACAGAGGTTGGTTGTTTTACATTGATTAACACATTTAAAAATCTGTGGAATTCACACTTGTTTTCATTTAAACTTCACACAATCATATTCCTCTATCCTCCACACTGCCCTCAGAAGCCAAACCTCTTCTGAACCACAGTTCTCAGCTGGGGTTAGGGAGTATGTCTAATGTGTATATGTACGCGTCTGTAGTGTGTTTAGTGTATGCGTATCCGTTTACCTCCACGTTGCCCTCAGGGAAGCCAAACCTCTTCTGAACAACAGCGGTCAGCTCCCGGATGCGACGGCCCTTCTCTCCCAGAACATTCTGGGTCCTGAAACAACAATAATACGTCATTACTACATGTTCTCTATGTATGCAATCAGTTATCAGTCATCGTGTGTTCATGAAAGTTCCAGCCGTATTTAACAGGTTCTCATATTTAAAAACCAACTTATTCATTTCATTCGAATCAATAGATCCTTTTGAGTTAGTAAATGCATATGAGTTTCAATGATGCAGGACAGTAGCTAGCATGCAAGACCAGTTCTCATAATGATATCACACTTTGGCAACATGGCCCTTTCTAAAGCAGACCACTTTCACCAACCACATACTTAACTAGGCACCTAAACAACCTAACGCATCAGGGGTGTAGGGCTGACCCCATTTAGTTGACTGGTCGATTTGGTCAACCAATAGTTTTTTTTGTCGAGCAGTCGCAAAAAAATGTTTTCATGGCACACGCGACACCTGTGATTTGCACCTGTCTCAGTGGACTGGTAATTCCCACAATGGTTGTTTGGTTATGGTAATTTCTGTGAATGCATTCAATATTATTATTACAGTAATTTACCTTGCTCATTGCGTGAGTGGACACATTGTTTGCAGAGCTCACAACCAATGCTACATTTGTGAGAAACAAGTTTTGGTTTATTTAATTCCATTTACATCAATTTATTAATTGTCTTTTCTTTGGAGCACTCCTGTCAATGTTGAGTAAGTATTATGAATATAGAAGTAGGCCTAGGCTACCTGGCCTGCGCCCAAATGTAGCCCAGAAATGTGCCTATTTGGGGGTGTATGACGTATTTCTGATCATCTTAACTCACCACCACTAAGTTATTTTTTCTTCACCTCAAACAGCAAGTAAACAAAGTCTGTTTTTAGAATCCATTGACAATGTCAATAGTTTCCAATGTGTTCGCTAACCACTCTGCATGAATGGGAAAAATGTACCTCATTACATCTTATTCCTTGCACAAATAGCCTACAGCTGTGTCTGTCCTGAGAAACTACGTTTTTTTTATGCATTTGAATATTTGTAGCTACTAAGTAAATACCTGTAGTCAACTTGTGCAATACATTAGGAGATAATCCTCTGTAGCTCAGCTGGTAGAGCACGGTGCTTGTAACGCTAAGGCAGTGGGTTCGATCCCCGGGACCACCCATACACAAAAAAAATGTATGCACGCATGACTGTAAGTCGCTTTGGATAAAAGCGTCTGCTAAATGGCATATTATTATTATTATGTAGCTTACGGTAGTCCCCAGTCATGTGTCACATTGTGTTTGTTTACAAGCACACAATGACAAGAGACCGGAGCCTCGTGCAGCATGTGCCAGGTGATCTAATTACAGTATGGAATTCACATCAACGTTTGCCATCTAGATATCTTATAACTATTAAGTTAACTGTCTAAAGTGCGCTTAAATACTCTGCAGTTGTGAAT
This sequence comes from Coregonus lavaretus, assembly GCF_964263955.1. Lineage (NCBI taxonomy): Eukaryota > Metazoa > Chordata > Actinopteri > Salmoniformes > Salmonidae > Coregonus > Coregonus lavaretus. The sequence continues at coordinate 19,724,422 of NC_140017.1, forward strand.
TTGATTTGCTAATTTAGTAGCTAAACTCAGCAGAAAAGAAACGTCCTCTCACTGTCAACTGTTTGTTTTAAGCAAACTTAACATGTGTAAATATTTGTATGAACATAACAAGATTCAACAGACAAACGGAACAAGTTCGACAGACATGTGACTAACAGAAATTGAATAATGTGTCCCTGAACAAAGGGAGGGGGGGTCAGAATCAAAAATAAGTGTCAGTATCTGGTGTGGCCACCAGCTGTATTAAGTACTGCAGAGCATCTCCTCCTCATGGACTGCACCAGATTTGCCAGTTCTTGCTGTGAGATGTTACCCCACTCTTCTACCAAGGCACCTGCAAGTTCCCTGACATTTCTGGGGGGAATGGCCCTAGCCCTCACCCTCCGATTCCAACAGGTCCCAGAGGTGCACAATAGGATTGCAATCGGGGCTCGTTGCTGGCCATGGCAGAACACTGACATTCCTGTCTTGCAGGAAATCACGCACAGAACGAGCAGTATGGATGGTGGCATTGTCATGCTGGAGGGTCGTGTCAGCCCCTCCTGGATTATTATGATCCCTGCTGCCTAATATTTGTTTTGAGCTTGCTGCAAACCGCATTTTGAGATACTTGCATGAGCCAGGTTGTCTGTCCTAGTAGTAAATGTTCGCATGCGCTCATTAACATAGCATCCGCTATGAGAATTCCTTAGTACTAGTTAGCACTCTGAAAGTGAACTTTTTAAAGATTGTTCTTGCGTTTCTTGGAGAAATAAAATAGGGAACCTTGTGTGCACTACCGGTAATTTACCGTATATCCGGGATGGCACATCTGGATATGGAAATATGGAAACCGCCCAACCCTACACCAATTAATTATACTACTAACAATAACCCTTTAAATCCAGTATAACACCACTAGCTACCAACATACCGGTAACTTTACCTTGTGGCCAGGATGATGATCTCGGTCCTGGTCGGAGTCACACGCACCTCCACACCAGAGTAGCCATCCTCCGCAAGCTCGCGCGTCAGGAACTCGTTCAGCTCGGCTTTGAAGATTCCGTCCGCGACGAACTAACCGTGCACAAAAAATGAGTACATTGTTAGCTAGGTTGTAGGGAACATGCGTGTAGTCACATAGCCGCTAGTGAACCTGCAACTGAGTGGCGCAGTGGTCTAAGGCACTGCATCGCAGTGCTAACTGTGCCACTAGAGATCCTGGTTCGAATCCAGGCTCTGTCGCAGCCGGCCGCAACCGGGAGACTCATGGGCGGCGCACAATTGGCCCAGCGTCGTCCAGGGTAGGGGAGGGAATGGCCGGCAGGGATGTAGCTCAGTTGATAGAGCATGGCATTTGCAACGCCAGGGTTGTGGGTTCGATTCCCATGGGGGGCCAGTATAAAAAAAAATGTATTCACTAACTGTAAGTCGCTCTGGATAAGAGCGTCTGCTAAATGACTAAAATGTAAATGTAGGTAACATCACTGGCCAGCAAGTTACATTGTTGGTGCACTGGGTAACGCCAATGTTAAAATAAAGTAGCCTGCCACCTGTGTGACGTGAACATTAGCCAACTAGACACTGACCACCAATCTACATACACACCACTTCGACAATCAGACTTGCAACTAAATGCTTTGGTGTTATTATGGCTATACTTACTCACTAGTACGGTATAAAAGGCACCACTTGACACGTTCTCTATCGAAGTGAGGATTCGTTGTACCGGTAGCTAGCATCTGTGTCAATCCTCTTTAGACTAGGGGACGAGGACCCCGATCAATACTACAATCAACTCCGTATTCATGCTGCTAACACATGGCATCCCAATTTGCTACAAATGCATCAGTTATGAATAGAATTTTGGTATGAAACGTGAACTAACCTTCCTCTTTTTGGAGATTTGTACCGCCATCTTGCCGGAGGCCGCTGACAGGAAAGAAATTGTTAAGGAACCGGAAGTGTATTTATACCCAGAATTGCGAGTTCCGTCGATGCTTGATGACGATGGTGTTGGGCGCTTTCAACAAACAAAAAAATACTGGTAGCTACAGCTAGCTAGTTAACTTCTTTGGAAATGGCAGCACATCTCAAAAAGCGAGTTTACGAGGAATTTTCAAAAGTTGTCCAGGTTGGTAGACGCATGGTTATGGAAAAAAACGAAACATTCACCTTTTAACCATCGTTGTTCTGTCTATACTAGCAAACCAGATAGCTAACGTTAGACTCAGGCTGTGTCCGAGTGTTTCGTAGCTAGCTACTGTTAACTTATTGCATCCCGCAATAACATCACATAGTTTTTGATGACATCATGCATCCTCTTTCATTAACTTTAGCTAGATATATATATTATATAGGCCTCGTAGAAAAGTTGCTAACTACGTTGGGTCACAGGGATCTGAACAAATGGCCAGTGGTAGCTAGTTAGCTAGCTGGTGTACAGCCTGAGTGCCAGTCTGTTTGTGTTATGATCATGCAAATCATGAAAAGGGCAGCAATAGAGTAGGCAAGGGCACAAACAGATCTGGGACCTGGCTAGCTTTGTCTAGAGCCTTGCTATAGTTCGATCCCTACAGCTTTAGATATGCTGTTTGGCTGTCCAGATCCGTATCATCTCATATCACAAAATGAAAAATAAAAGGTAATCCATTGTCTCTGTTGATCAACAGCTTCCCCAAGAGGAGGCTCCAGCCAAGAAGCTCCGTCTGACCAAGCCAAGTAAGTCTGCAGCGCTGCATATTGACCTGTGTAAGGCCTCCAACCCCACTGATGCCCTGCAGTACCTCCTGCACTTCGCCCGCAGCTCCGTGGAGGCAGAGAGTGTGGAGGGGGTGGTGCGCATACTGCTGGAACACTACTACAAGGTATGGTGGCCCTGGCTTTAATCCTTCCATCCTCCCATCTCTTCTTCCATCCCTCCATCTTCTCCTTCTGTCCTTTCTCTTCTCTTTCTACCTTACATCTCTCTCCTCCTGGAACACTATTACAAGGTAAAGCAGCCCTCCTCTCCCTAGCTGCTCTTAGCAATGCGGGTCTATTTACATACACTAGCCTTGCTTTCAATTGTATTGGGTTGCACGGAAAGCCAGAAGTTCAATAATATTACATTTCAACGTACTGTGCCAATGTACTCTCTGCTTACCTCATGTCAAAATAAAAGTCCTGCACATGCGCCATATGTGGACAAAAAATGAATAACTTGTGGGGGACTTTTATTTTGACATGAGGTAAGCAGAGAAGAAGTGGGTTTACAACAGACCAACGTTTGGAAAGTCTGTTTAATAACACAATCCTTTAGATATTTTGTGGCAAATTCCCCCCGTCATAATGACCAACCTTCCTGCCCACCGGCACAGTAAGTTGAAATTGAATTGTATTTAACTTCTGGCTTCCCGAGGACTGTTTTTGTGCAACCCAATACAATTGAAAGCAACGCTAGTGTATGTAAATACACCTGCGTTGCTAAGAGCAGATATCTTCTCCCCTCCTTCCATGGTGCCTCCTTTCTCCCCTCCTACTTCTTTATTTCTGCCTCTCCTTCTTCTATCCCTTCTTTCCCTCACATTGCTCTTGTGTCTTCCTGTAGAAAAGTGATAACTTGTAACTGTGTGTGTGTGTGTATCTATGTCTCTGTAGGAGCAGGATAACTCGGTGCGGCTGAAGATTGCCTCTCTGATCGGCCTGCTTAGTAAGACCCAGAACTTCAACCCTGAGACTATCCTAGATGACACCCTCAACACATTCAACACAGAGAGTAAGTTACACTCTGATACACACACTTAGTATCCCATATCTTCTCTGACCAATTCCATGTCTCTCTCTGTGTGTTTCTTCTCCGTGTGTGTGTCCAGAGTCCCACCAGATCCTGGCTCAGCTGCTGGACACTCTGCTGGTCATCGGCACCCAGCTCCCAGAAAGCCCTACTGTTAGACACAGACTCATAGAGGTGGCCTGCAAGGTGTGGTCTGCAAGTTTTTTCATTAATCTCTCTCTCGCTCATCCGCCTCTCTCATTGATCGCTCTCATCCCCCTCTCTCATCTTATCCCTCTAATTTCTCTCTCTCAGCACCTGTCAGATACATATTTCGGCGTGAGGAATAAATGCCTGCAACTCCTGGGTTGCCTGTGCAACGTGGACACGCCCTTAAATAAAGATGGACAGGGATTGGTTCCAGCTGTGATTGGGGGCGGTGCTCCAGGTGTGTATATTTATTTGTGTTAACTAGGGTAGTTGAGTCAACAACAATAAAAACATTTACTACATGACATGTTTATTTACTTAATTTAATTTAACCAGACTAGTCCCCTCATCACATCACCATGTCCATGTCTGTGAGAGATGTGTATGTGTGTGGGATGTGCAACAGCAGTGTGTTATCAGTGACTACTTTCCACCTTCCCTTCCTCCTCCTTTAAGGGGTGTCTGGCGGAGTGTGTGTGAGAGACGCGCAGAGCGTCATCAGTGACTACTTTGCCGACCAGGACCCAAGGGTGCGCACTGCGGCCATCAAAGCCATGGTATGACCTCACTTCCTCCTGTTACGTCCCAATATACATACTAGCATGCTCACTTAGAATGCATTCCCAAAACAATGCTTCAGTCTATTGAGTGGATATTGAGAGGCCTCTCAATAGTCTGCACTGCTCTGAAAACACAGGACAGGTGAAAGTTAGCTGGATGCCTACTCCAAACATATAGGAAGCCTCTATAGACTATTGGCATGTGTCCAGAGGCTAGATAGATTATATTGACTGATTGATTATTCAATGTTCTGCTCTTCCTTTCAGCTGCAACTACATGAAAGGGGACTGAAGATTCAACAGACCATATATGACCAGGTAGAGAGTGTGTTTGTGTTTCTTTCCAAGCCTCTATCTAGGTTGCTGTGTGTGTGTGTGTGTGTTTCTCTCTAATTGTGTGTGTCTAGGCCTGTCGGCTGCTGTGTGATGACTATGAGCAGGTGCGTTCGGCTGCCGTTCAGATGGTGTGGGTCCTGAGTCAGATCTATCCAGAGAGGTAAAACACATACAGACACACACGTACGTACACACACACATACTGGCTGTGTTCAAGAGCACTAACTCCATGATTCATTGTGGGTAAATTGTGACTGACAGACTGATCTACAAACGATAATGAGTGGTTATTTATGATGCAAGTCGATTTGTAGATCAGTCAGTCAGCAATCGCTTGCAATGTCAGCTGCAATGTCAAACAAGCCCAACACTGCACACTGACTGGGGGGATGAAAACTGCTGTGTGATTGGTGAATAAAGGTGTCATCTGTCCAATCAGCATCGTGCCTATCCCGTCATCCAATGAGCAAGTCCGTCTGGTCGACGACTCGTTTGGGAAGATCAGTCACATGGTCTCTGATGGATCCTGGGTAGTCAGGGTGCAGGCCGCCAAAACACTGGTGAGTACACACACACACAAACCACTCGTTCACATCTTACTTTACTTTTCAGATAGCCATGGTTCTCCTTTCCTCCTCCTCCACTCATACCTCTCTTCCTCAGGGTAATATGTTGCAGGTCAGTCCTCACTTCCTAGAGCAGACTCTGGACAAGAAGCTGATGTCAGACCTCAGGGTACGTACACTGTGTGTATGTGTGTAAAATGTATTTTCAGAGGAAGCATACAGCATTTTATTTGTAATTTATTTATTATAATGTATATTTCAAAGGAAATGTACGGCTCATAGGCAGGCCAATGAGATCTATGTAATCTAGATGTAATAAAGTAAATATGTAGTGTAATCTATACATATTGTTATCTACACTGAACAAAAATAGAAATGCAACATGTAAAGTGTTGGTCCCATGTTTCATCAGCTGAAATAAAAGATCCCCAAAAAAATACCATACGCACAAAAAGCTTATTTCTCTCAAATGTTGTGCACACATTTGTTTACATCCCTGTTAGTGAGCATTTCTCATTTGCCAAGATAATCCATCCACCTGACAGGTGTGGAGCTGATTAAACAACATGATCATTACATAGGTGCACCTTGTGCTGGGAACAATAAAAGGCCACTCTAAAATGTGCAGTTTTGTCACACAACACAGTGCCACAGATCTCTCAAGTTTTGAGGGAGCGCGCAATTGGTATGTTGATTGAAGGAATGTCCACCAGAGCTGTTGCCAGATAATTTACTGTTAATTTCTCTACCATAAGCCGACGCCAATGTCGTTTTAGAGAATTTGGCAGTACTTCCAACTGGCCTCACAACTGCAGACCACGTGTAACCACACCAGCTCAGGACCTCCACATCCGGCTTCTTCACCTGCGGGATCGTCTTGAGACCAGCCACCCGGACAGCTGATGAAACTGGGTTTGCACAACCGAAGAATTTCTGCACAAACTGTCAGAAACGGACTCAGGGAAGCTCATCTGCATGCTTGTCGTCCTCACCAGGGCCTTGACCTGACTGCAGTTCGGCGTCGTAAGCAACTTTGGTGGGCAAATGCTCACCTTCGATGGCCACTGGCACGCTGGAGAAGTGTGCTCTTCACGGATGAATCACAGTTTTAACTGTACCGGGCAGATGGCAGATATGGCTTCGTGTGGGCGAGTGGTTTGCTGATGTCAACGTTATGAACAGAGAGCCCCATGGTGGAGGTGGGGTTATGGTATAGGCAGGCATAAGCTACGGACAACAAACACAATTGCATTTTATCTATGGTAATTTGAATGCTCAGAGACATCGTGATGAGATCCTGAGGCCCATTGTCGTGGCATTCATCCGCCGCCATCACCTCATGTTTCCGCATGATAATGCACGGCCCCATGTCGCAAGGATCTGTACACAATTCCTGGAAGCTGAAAATGTCCCAGTTCTTCCATGGCCTGCATACTTACCAGATATGTCACCCATTGAGTATGTTTGGGATGCTCTTGATCGACGTGTACGACAGCGTATTCCAGTTCCCGCCATATCCAGCAACTTCGCACAGCCATTGAAGAGGAGTGGGACAACATTCCACAGGCAACAATCAACAGCCTGATCAACTCTATGCAAAGGAGATATGTTGCGCCGCATGAGGCAAATGGTGGTCACACCAGATACTGACTGGTTTTCTGATCCACGCTCCTAACCTTTTTTAAAGGTATCTTTGACCAACATATGCATATCTGTATTCCCAGTTATGTGAAATCCATAGATTAGGGCCGAATTAATTTATTTCAATAGACTGATTTCCTTATATGAACTGTAACTCAGTAAAATCTTTTGAAATTGTTGCGTTTATATTTTTGTTCAGTGTATGTTTCAGAGGAAACGTACGGCACATGAGCGGGCCAAGGAGCTCTATGTAATGTAATCTGTGTGTAGTGTAGTAGTGGTCCTCTGTAGCTCAGCTGGTAGAGCACGGCGCTTGTAACGCCAGGGTAGTGGGTTCGAACCCCGGGACCACCCATACACAAAAATGTATGCACGCATGACTGTAAGTCGCTTTGGATAAAAGCGTCTGCTAAATGGCATATTATATTATATTATATTATTATAGTGTCATCAAGATGGTGGCAGGACAGTTCTGCTGAGCATGTGTGTCTCGCTGTTTGTTTGTTTGAAGTGTTACAAGTGTTTTAGCAAAACCATTCATCTTCAGATATATTTAACTTGTGACACTTTGTCTTTTGTGTGTATTTGTATTTTTTGTTACATTTTATGTACTTGCTGCTATTTCCGTTTTGCCTTCTTGCCAGGTCGCCCCCTCAAAAGAGGTTTCTAACCTCAATGGGTCTTACCTGGTTAAATAAAGGTTAAATATTTTTTTGCATGTATTAATAATAATGTTATATCTCAGAGGAAACGTACTGCTCATGAGCGGGCCAAGGAGCTCTATGCGTCTGGTGAGTTCTCCTCAGGGAGGAAATGGGCTGATGATGCTCCCAAGGAGAAGGTGGACACCTCAGCTGTCAACCTGATCGCCTCGGGGGCCTGCGGAGCCTTCGTACATGGACTGGAGGACGAGATGTACGGTAAGTGTGGTTGTGTTTGGGTAAGTGTGGTGGTGTTTGGGGGGTGTCTCTGTGTGTGTATTATGTTTTCTTTGTTTCTGTAAAGGCTGTGGAGGCTCAGAGAGAGAGTGTGTGTTTGTTTGTGTGCGCGTGGGTTTTGTGTGTGTAAATTATAATGTGACACTGTGTGTTTTATCTGTAGAGGTGCGAATTGCTGCTGTGGATGCACTCTCTGCTCTTGCCCAATCATCTGCCAGCTTTGCTGAGAAGTGCCTGGACTTCCTGGTTGACATGTTTAATGATGAGATTGAGGAAGTCAGGCTGCAGTCCATCCACGTCCTGAGACAAATCTCTATTAACATCACCCTGAGAGAAGACCAGCTGGATACTGTACTGGCTGTTCTAGAGGTAACACACACACCAACACATATATGGAGACACGTACACATGCACGCGCCAACACACACGCATGCACACACACACACACTTTTCACACTTACAAGGTGAAAGAAGAACATTTCTAAATGTTAAAAATAATCAACTGAAATGTGTAACCTGTGTAGGACTCGTCTCGTGACATCAGAGAGGCGCTACATGAGTTGTTGTGTTTCACCAATGTGTCGACTAAAGAGTGTATCCAACTGGCCCTGCTGGAGCTGCTGAAGAACCTCACCAAGTACCCCACCGACCGCAACTCTGTCTGGAAGTAAGCCTGTGTGTGTGTGTGTGTGTGTGTGTGTGTGTGTCACTTTGCAAGTGATTCAATAAAAATGCTTTTAAAACTCAACATGCTCTCTCTTTCTGTCTCTTTTTCTTCATCTCTCCCTCCCTCTCCCTCTCATTCTCTCTCTAGGTGTCTAAAGTTTCTAGGTTGTCGTCATCCTACCCTGGTGTTACCGCTGGTTCCAGAGCTGCTCAGTACTCACCCCTACTTCCACACCCCTGAACCAGACATGGACGACCCTGCCTGTATCCTACACACACACACACACACACACACACACCTATACCTACCTCTGTGTTGTGTGTTCCTGACCTAGCGTAACAGATATTGCAGTGTTGGTGCTGGTGTTCAATGCAGCTCAGTCTTGTCCCACCATGACAGCTCTGTTCTCAGACCACACCTTTAGACACTACACCTACCTACGGGACAGCCTCTCTCACCTAGTACCTCCTCTCAGGGTAAGACACACACACACCCCTTTCAGACACTAGACCCACCAATCTATGTCAAGACCCACTGTGTTATAATTAAGCAATAAGGCCCGAGGGGCCGGTTTTTATGCACAACGCAATGTGGAGTGCCTGGATACAGCCCTTCGCCGTGGTATATTGGCCATATACCACAAACCCCTGAAGTGCCTTATTGCTATTATAAGCTGGTTACCAACGTAATTAGAGCAGTACAAATATGTTTTGTCTTACCCGTGGTATACGGTCTGATATAACACGGCTGTCAGCCAATCAGCATTCAGGGCTCGAACCACCCAGTTTATAATCTGTGTTATGATGCTGTGTATGTGTGTAGTTACCAGGGAGGAAGCAGGCCCCAGGTGTGAGTGGTATAGAAGGTTCCGGCAGTGTGGAGTCTGCTCAGCTGTTCCTCCAACAGAGTCTGAGCAGAATTAGCACCATACACAACCTACAGGACCCCGGGGCTCAGGACCTGCTCAACTTTACTATCAGGTACACACACACACATCCACACACACATACTATCAAAACATTGAAAACAATTTATGAAGCGAATATTTTGTGTGTGTGTATCCTCTCAGAGACCTACAGAGACTGGGGGAGCTACAGACAGAGCTGGCAGGGGCTGCTGACTTCTCTGCCACCTACCTCCGCTGCCAGCTACTGCTCACCAAGGTGTGTGTCTGGATCTGGATAGACCGGTGTCTGTCTGCATTACATTTGACCAGAATGCCCAAATCGTATAGCCTTTCCTCATCTCCTTGTCTCCTCTCCTTGTGTCCTTCCACAGGCCTTGCAGGAGAAGTTATGGACCATGGCCGTCCCCCTCTGCCTTAAAGACAACGCCATGGCAACTGCTGCTGCCAAACAGGTACACACACACACAAACAAATGTGCTTTTTTTGTAGTCTTTTTCACTTTATTTAGACGGATTTGAAATGGGGGGGATACAGGTAGATGGTAGATATGGGTTGAAGGGGGGATTGAACCCTGGTCTCCGGTGGGAAGAGGAGCATAGACACTGAGTGTACAAAACATTAGGAACACCTTCCTAATATTGAGTTGCATGCCCTCAAAACAGCCTCAATTCGTTGGGGCATGGACTCTACAAGGTGTTGAAAGTATTCCACAGGGATGCTTGCCCATGTTGACTCCAATGCTTCCCACAGTTGGCTGGATGTCCTTTTGGGTGGTGAACCATTCTTGATACACACAGGAAACTGATGAGTGTGAAAAACTCATCAGCGTTGCAGTTCTTGACACAAACCGGTGAACCTGGCATCTACTACCATACACGTTCAAAGGCACTTACATTTTTTGTTTTGCCCATTCACCCTCTGAATGGTACACATACACAATCCATCTCTCAATTTTCTCAAGGCTTAAAAATCCTTCTTTAACCTTTCTCCTCCCCTTCATCTACACTGATTTGAAGTGGATTTAACAAGTTACATCAATAAGGGTCACCTGGTCAGTCTATGTCATGGAAAGAGCAATGTTTTGTAATCTCAGTGTATATGTGTCTGGGTAGCCATTTGATTAGATGTTCAGGGGTCTTACGGCTTGGGGGTAGAAGCTGTTTAGAAGCCTCTTGGACCTAGACTTGGCGCTCCGGTACCGCTTGCCGTGCGGAAGCAGAGAGAACAGTCTATGACTAGGTTTTTTAAATTTATTTAACCTTTATTTAACTAGGCAAGTCAGTTAAGAACAAATTCTTATTTACAATGACGGCCTACACCGGCCAAACCCGGACGACGCTGGGCCAATTGTGCGCCGCCCTATAGGACTCCCAATCACGGCCGGTTGTGATTCAGCCTGGAATCGAACCAGGGGGTCTGTAGTGACGCCTCAAGCACTGAGATGCAGTGCCTTAAACCGCTGCGCCACTCGGGAGTCTTTGACCATTTTTAGGGCCTTCCACTGCCTGGTATAGAGGTCCTGGAGGGCAGGAAGCTTGGCCCCAGTGATGTACTGGGCCGTACGCGCTACCCTCTGTAGTGCCTTGCGGTAGGAGGCCTTGCAGTTGCCATACCAGGCAGTGATGCAACCAGTCAGGATGCTCTCGAGGGTGCAGCTGCCATACCAGCCAGTGGTGTTACCTCTAGACAGTAATGTGATGTGCAGAGCTGTGTGTATGTAATGTTTTGTGTGTTTGTAGATGCTGGAGGAGACGTATAAACTGGAGTTCCTATATAGTGGTCTGGAGAACAGACAGGTGGCCACCATACACCATGTCAGACTACAGGCTAAGGCCTTACAGCTAGTCCTGACTGCCCGCACCAGGCGAGGGTTAGTACACACACAAACCCCCCCCCCCCCCCACACACACACACACTCACACCTGTCCATGACTATAACTGTCAAGCAACTCAACCCCTCTCATCTCTCTGCAGAGTTGAACCTCTCATCAGTGTCTGTGAGAAATTCCTTCAGGAGGTGGAATCCTTTCAGAGGTATATTATCTTTATTTTTGCAACTATCATTTCATCTACCTATCATTTCATCTGTTTTATTTAATCAACTTTTGATATCGTTGAAAACCAAAAATACAGAATATTTGTCCTATAAAAGACAAACAGAAACTGATACATTTGTAATGAATTGGGGAACTGAACTGTTGTTTTTAGTTTATCGCCACAAGGTGGCAACATTGACCTTGCAGAAAGCACACCCTTTTCTTTTGGGATTCTGATTAATCCTGACCTCTGCCTCCAGGCTGTTTGTGGTGGAGCTGCCCCACCTCCAGGAAAGTTTTGTGGGGAAGCTGTTGGACGTGAGTCCTAGGCTATCGGCCTGCAAGCCTGGAGAACTAGTCAAGATTCTTCAGACCACATTGAGACAGAGTGGCTTCTTAAACCTTCAATTACCTAAGCAGGTACACAGAGACACAGACACACACACACACACACACACACACACACACACACACAGGTATTTGACCCAGGTGTGGTTTGTATTGACTGCCAGGTCCAGCGTGCGTCGGCGACCATCATCGAACCGACAGGAGAGTCTGACAACCCGCTGCGTTTCACCTCTGGCCTGGTGGTGGCGCTAGACATCGACGCTACGCTGGAGCACGTACAAGACCCCCACAACACTGTCAAAGTACAGGTACACAGCCTGTTATATAAAGTCTCTGGTACACACACCCCTTAGCTGCGTTATGATTCTCCAACCTTCTCCCAAAGCGTGCACTCGTACACTCACCCTCATGGATTTAAAAGGAATAACCTGGAATATAGTGGAAACTCCCTCCAGCCATGCTTACACCTAGCCAATGTAAATGCATAAGGTGGATACACCTGCACATTTCTGGATGAAGGGTAGAGAATCGGAATGCAGCCTTTGTCCAGGACCCTAGCGGTATGTATATAAGCTGTGCCCTCTCTCCTGCTGATGTATGAAGTGTTGGTACCAGCTGTAATAGTTCGCTTTGTCTTTTAACACTCTCCAGGTGCTGTATCCAGACGGCCAGTCTCATGTGATTCAGCCTAAACCTGGAGACTTCAGGAGTCCTGGACCACACCGCCACCGCCTCATCACACAGGTCTACTTGTCTCACTCTGCATGGACTGGTGAGGACACACACACTACCTGTCTCACAGCACATGGACTAGTGGGGGCACACCCACACACATTCTACCTGTTTCACTCCGCATGGACCGGTGAGGACACAAGCTCACCCCCGGCCCCTTTCTCTCTGTCTCTCTCTCTTAGAGGCGTGTCAGATCGAGGTGAGGCTGCTACTGGCCTACAGCTCATCTCGTCTCTGTAAGGCGGCGTGGAGCGACAGCAGCACTGAAAGCCTCCAGCCAGCAGAGGGTGCCACTGAGGGAACGATTCCCTTCGGCAAACCTGTCAAGGTCTTCATCATGCCCAAACCTGCCCGCCGCTGACACCAAACACACCTCTTTAAACATCCATCTCTCTCTCTCTCTCCTCTTCCTCTAGTCTTTTCTATCTTGTCTGTTGTCCTCTCCCACCTGACCTGCTAGTCCTCAGCCATTGGAGCAAACCTCAAAGCTGGCCGTTCCTTACTGCGTTAATTTTTACTAAACAATATGTTTATATTGTTAGTGTGTGACTCTGCCACTCCTGGCTGACTGCTCAACTAGAATGAGGATGTGTCCCAAATAGCACCATATTCCCTATATAGTGCACTACCTTTGACCACTGTAAAGAAAATAGGGTGCCATTTGGGATTCAGTCTGAGACTAAGCCAGAGTTTCACTGAGGTCACCTGTCTGATCTGTGTGTTACTATTCCTAGTTGCTATAGTTAAGGGCAAAAAAATATTTTTGAATGACAATAAATGAAACCAGATGACAAAAACAAGCCTTTATTCACAACAAGTCATTTCAGCTCTGTTCATTAAGGTGTTCTGAATGTTTCACCTCGCTAAATGCACCCCAGGGTTGTGTTCATCAGGCACCAAACAGAAGAAAACAGGGAGGGACTACATGGACTTGTCCAATAAGAAACGGCCATTGTCATTTTCCATTGCAAAATGTTTTGCTACGGTGTGCTTTAATGAATATGACCCTGTTGAATCGCACCAGGCTTTCAGACTTCTCCTACTGGCCACCTCTGTGGTGTGATGTCATCAGCAGGTAGAGTGGAAGACGCCACCCACCTTGGCTCCCTGGCCAACCAGGTTGTTGTATTCTGTGACGGCCTTCTCTGTCTGCAGCACTCTCAGCTCCACTCCTCTCTGTCTCATGAAGTCCACAGTTAAGGACGGGACCTTTAGAGAGAGAGAGCGGCATTCAACATTGCAGCTAACTTTAAAGGAAAACTCCACCCAAAAACTATATTTTTGCTTGTCAGCAATCAAGTTTTCAAGATATGTAACTTTCAAAATACAGAAATCATCCCGTATGATGCAATTTGCATCATATGATTCTGGGTTTTGCATCATATGATGCAAATTGCATCATACTGGGATGATTTCTGTATTTTGAAAGTTACATATCTTGAAAACCTGATTACTGACAAGCAAAAATATAGTTTTTGGGTGGAGTTTTCCTTTAAAGGCGAGTCGAGACTGACTGATCTACAAATCACCTTGCATCATAACTACTCAATATTATTTGTCGATCAGTCATTCACAATTTACCCATGGTACATCACAGTTTTGATGCTCTCAAACGCGGACAGAGAGAGAAATCAGGGGAATTGTGTAGTGGCTAGGGAAAGTGTAGGGTAAATCTGTAGGAGCTGGTGAAAGTATGTTCGTAGGGGCTAGGGAATGTGAAGGGTAGGGTAAACCGAGAGGAAGCAAGAGGTTTTACTCCGCCCAAAATCTGGCCATGAAAATAAGCCCACGAAGTGAGGAATGTTTGTATGGAGGTCAATGAGTGTCGAATTTGGTCAACAAAAAATGTAATTACATTACATTTACGTCATTTAGCAGACGCTCTTATCCAGAGCGACTTACAAATTGGTGCATTCACCTTATAGCCAGTGGGATAACCACTTTACAATATGTAATTGTTCTTATTTGATTGAAATGAAGTTTTGTAATGGTTAGGTTGTTACGAATGCAGTGATATAAGTGGACGCCCGTGGCATTTCGGCAATTTACCCCAAAACAACTTTATATCGGAGTTGTGCCGGTTGTCGTAGAGATAGATAGAGGACTCATCATGGATATAATCCATTTTAGCATGGACATTGCCATTGAGGGCTTCCACCATTTTAAAGTAGTCAACTGGGTGGAGATTCCTATGAGTTGGAAAAAATCAGCCAATTAAGAAAAATTAAATAGCCTCAATGGCATGGCCTATTGCTGTCACAGACTCTATAATTGCACAGATACAAAGATGAGTCCTCTATATATCTCTATGGCCTATTGTTCACACGTGTATCTGCCCTCATTGGCTAGAATAGTCCCACCTGATCTCACCTCCTCCCGCCTGCCTTCCATCTTTACGGACATTTATTTCCATTGTTAGAGTGGTCACTAATATCTTGTCAATATAATAAACAATCTTTGGGGTAAATGTGTATGGCTGGGGAAAGTGCAGTGGAGTAAAGTACTTAAGTAAAAATACTTAAGTAGTTTTTTGGGGTATCTGTACTTTACTATTTATATTTTTGACAACTTTTACTTTTACTCCACTACATTCCTAAAGAAAATAATATACTTTTTACGCCATACATTTTCCCTGACACCTGAAAGTACTTGTTACATTTAGAATGCTCAAGCAGGACAGAATTATGGCACCTATCAATATAACTCTTGGTCATCCCTACTGCCTCTGATCTGGCGGACTCATGAAACACAAATACCGTGTATGTAAATTATGTCTGACTGTTGGAGTGTGCCCCTGTCTGTCCTTAATTAAAAATAATATGAAAATCGTGCCGTCTGGTTTGCTTAATATAAGGAATTTGATGTATAGCTTTTACTTTGTACTTTTACTCAAGTATGACAATTGAGTACTTTTTCTACCACTGTACTTAAGTACATTGTTATTCAAGTAGTATTTTACTGGGTAACTTTTACTTTAGTCATTTCCTGTTAAGGTATCTTTACTTTTACTCAAGTATAACAATTGAGTACTTTTTCCACCACTGGGAAAGTGTAGGGTAAATGTGTAGGTCTAGGGAAAGTGTCATGTAAACGTGTAGGGAGTAGGGGGAGTGTGTGTGTATATGGGGCATACCTGCAGCGCCTCACTCATGCCCCGCCCGATGACCAGAATCTCCACCCCCTTCTGAAGCACCTCCTCCAGATCTGCAGGCTGCACTCCAGGGTGATGCTACACACATAGTGAGTGACATCATTATCGTCATATAAGTGGACATTTGAGACGCAACCCATGTCCTATTCGTTCTATTATCATCATAACTTACGTCCGTCCCAGTCTCTCTCCAGTCCCAGGCGCGGCTGCCCCCGGGCCACACCTTACAGTCCTTATAGGCAGAGGAGCAGCCCTTCACCTTCATGTGTCCCCAGGACAGGGAAGCGATCTCTGGCGACGACATAGGACAGGTCTTGTGTCTCAGCTGCTGCAGGCATATTTGGAAACAAACGCAGCTTTTTCAATGTAAAAAGTGGGCTAGCAAACCGGAGGGTTGCCGGTTTTGAATCCCAACTGACAAAAATCTGCTGGGGAATAAGCCAGTATCCTTGAGCAACCCCTTAAATGGCTCCTCAGGGGCTGCCCTGCTCAAACTCTCCAATCTGTGTGTCTTTCAGATGGGTTGTCAACTTCAGACCAATGCGCCAAGGAATATGGGTATATAAAGTATTTTTCTAAAACATAAGCATATCTAGAGAGAAACATTCCTAAAGTTGAATCCCTATGAACTATTATTAGATCGTATTTCTAATAATAGTGTTGTAAACAAACACTGGGGAACTGTAGCAAGTGCACGCAAACACGTTTTGAAACCGAACGATCATTCATGAACATGAACTGAAACTGAATAGACGAAAGTGTCGCTGAAATGTCACTTTGCTATTATTTACTACTGACTTATGTCCGTCAGTCGTGAGTGGTACTTTTCCTTACCAGTTCGTTCGCTCGTAGGCAGCCTGACTGCTACTTTCGTGAAGGGGTGTGTTCCGGATTGTTACGTCAAGTAGCTGATACTGTAGCGTTGTGGAACGTTGCAGATAGAAATGCCATGACTAGAGCTCATGTGATTGCTTATTCTACATACCAGAGAAGTATATTTGTTCTACATCATACATGTCTATCTGAACGTTAGCCAACGTTGTCTCCTGCTGAACGTGGCCATGATAACATGTGGACTGGCTAATGGTTAATTGTATTAACTGAACGTTTGAAGCAAGAGCTGTTTGTCCCACGGAGTTCATCTAATAACCATTTACTTTATTTATAAACCTTTTTTCTACATGTACTTTTAAGTTGTGTGTGTGTGAGTCCCTCCTGTTCTCCAAAAGGCTATTATACTGCCTTTAGGTTCCCATTCCTCCTGTTATGTCATTGTCAGCCAATGTGTAAACTGTCCAAAGGGGAACAATGATGCTGCAAATGTATTTGATAATAACAAATATTTTATTCTGTTTATCCACGTAAACATATGCATCACAAGCCAGCTTCCGGGCCCATGAAGCTTATTTCTAGACTTCTCCATTCTGCATGACCCACATGTAAAAATAACAGTTCTGGGTCTTTCTACAAATAATGGGGCCAATGTGTGACATTGGAATCCTAATTTAAAAATGGCTTGCAACTAAAATAAAAAATGATTTTCATGCAGTTACAGGTGTATTTAGAGTAATAAAAGTGAATATATGCAAATTGGCCCATGACTCCACCTATACAACAATGGCCTAGGACTATACATTTACATTTGAGTCATTTAGCAGACGCTCTTATCCAGAGCGACTTACAGTTAGTGAGTGCATACATTTTCATACTATACATCCTTTAAGCAGGGTAAATAAAGACATGGGCAAGTCAAATTCAAGGACTCGATCTCACCATCGCTGTTTTTATAAAGAGAAAGTAGGCTACTTCAAGCCCCTTGCATTGTTTAAAATTGCAGGTGTAACATGGTAAACAAAATGTATTTGTCATGTTATTTCATTACCAGATCATATTACATAGCTCATTATTATCCATGACTTATCAACAGCTGTAAAAAGTTGTCCAGTGTAGGAAATCCTCAGTGGTACTCTAGTTTATAGAAAGACCCTTCTGCATACAGTATGCCGCCACCACACACACCTTGGGCAGTATGGCTTTCAATATAGGAAGATACCCAGAAATGGCTTGTCCGATTCAAATTCCCTGATCACATCAAAGCAACTTCATGGCATTGTTGGCTAGTACCACTGGCGTTAGTTACAGTTTTTTTCACTTGCTAACATGCATTGGTCAAAACTGAAGTCACATTGTCAAAACTCTTCACAGTCAGTGAAACAGAAATGTATGTGGACCAAACTGTGAATCATTTTTCATTACTTTCACACAAAATGCATTCAATGACCACATTCTCCGAAATCCATGAACTCTTTCTCATTCATACTCCACCACCTGCAAAACTATATATTTGCAGCACCTTTTCAAATGCTAACACTGTTTCCAAAACTGTTAAAAACACATTCAAAACAGAATGATGGCAAATGTCGTGCATTTCTGCAGTAATCAGATTGAAACATAGAACATCTCAGCAGAATATTTAATCATTCCAAACACAGCTGATTGCAATTTCAGCTGAAAACCTGCCCAAGCGTCCTGTTTTTAGTCTTGTTACCAAACAGACAAAAGAGGACGGCTTCGGAATGATTTAGTTTGGAACATGGATCAAGGAAGACAGGTTGGTGGGGAAAGAAGAGTGGCAGGGAGAGGGAGAATGCATGGAGGACAAAGGAGAGGAAGACCAAGAGCGGTGGTCTCTGATGAGATAAGGGCCACAATTATTGACCATGTTGTAAACCATGGTCTCTCTTTGAGAGAGGCCGGTTTAAGGGTGCAACCAAATCTGCAGCGTTCAACAGTTGCATCAATAGTACGAATTTTCCGGCAAAACAACAGGTGAGATGTGCATCCTTCAATGATAAATGAACTACATATTACAGTACAATACAGTATCTTCACATTTTTACATGTACTGACATTTTGAAATATATTGATTGTTTTGTGTTTTTCAGTAGGATCCAAAGGTTGGCTCCCACAGGAGGGAGAGCCAGAATATTATCAGATGCGCAGGAAATTGCCATCGTTGACATGGTAATTGGCAACAATACAATAAAACTGCAGGAAATTTGGGACAGAGTGCTGGCAGACAATATCACTTTTGGGAATGTGAATATGGTCAGCACAACGACAATTGCCAGAGTCCTAGAGAAACATAAACTAAGGATGAAGCAGTTGTACACTGTACCCTTTGAGAGAAACGGTGAATACACAGTTATGCATAATGTAAAGTACTGTAAAACTGTGGATTTACTGTATTTTAGAGAGTAATGGAGATGGAAGCCAGGCAAACTGCACATACATTCATCTTTGTGGATGAAGCTGGATTCAACCTGGCAAAAACATGTCGCAGGGGAAGAAATGTGATTGGACAGAGAGCAACCGTGGATGTCCCAGGCCAGAGAGGAGCTAATATCACAATATGTGCAGCACTGTCCAATTATAGTTTGCTGTTACACAAACCATTCATTGGCCCCTACAATACAGAGAGGTTCATTTATTTTCTGAATAACCTGCATAATCGACTTGTGCCAGCAGAGGAGAGAGGAGCAAGAAACTCCCCTACCTTCGTTGTTGTGTGGGATAATGTGGCATTCCACCACTCTGCTGCAGTCACAGACTGGTTTGCTGCACATCCCAGAATGTCAGTACTATTCCTGCCTCCATACTCCCCCTTCCTAAACCCCATAGAGGAGTCTTTCTCTACGTGGAGGTGGAAGGTTTATGACCACCATCCACATGACCAGATGGTGCGGAGACACTTCTCCTGAAGACTGCCAGGGTTGGATTAGACATTCCAGAAGATACTTTCCAAGATGCATCGCCAGAGAAGAAATAAGATGTGATGTTGATGAGAACTAGAACCCTCACAGTACTGTACAGTATGAGTGATTATACTATACATGTTGTTGATGTTTTTATTTTGTCATTATTATTGCAGCCCTGGAATTTCAGGATTTTGTTTTATGTTTCAACTTTTGTATTTTTCACAAGTAAATTACTATATGCAAAGATATAGAAAAAAAAGCCTATTGAAGCTAATTGCTGCATTTCTGAATCATTCTTGATACATATACTTTAGTACAGTCAAAGTGAAAAGGTGTTATTCTATAATGAAATACTGATTTATGAGTGAGAATGAATGCTTTCTGAGTGAGAATTGTTGCCAGTGTTATGGTCGAACAAGCTTATTTTGAGACATGTATTTACATTTACGTCATTTAGCAGACTCTCTTATCCAGAGCGACTTACGTATGAAGTGTTTGAAGTGTTTTGGTGGTTTGAGTGAGTTTTGGAGGTGAGATTAACTGTCTGGCCAAGATGCATGTTGGTAATGCAGACTGTGTGAAGAGTTTTGAAAAAGTGGCTTCAGTATTGACCGATGCTTGTTAGCAATTGAAAAAAACTGTAAAACAACGCTGTCCCATTGGCGTTATAATACAACTCTGTCCCATTTACATCAAGACATCTCTGCTACACCTTAATCTGAGTTCTTTAGATAAAGGCTTGTTGGGTCTCTTGGTCTTAGAACCTCTGGTTCCTAGTGTCCCACAACCCACTGGGGCTGTTCCTTCATGGCAACGATCAGATAATTCGATGTCGGACCGCCCCCTCGTCACTCCCGCCTGTCATTGCACTGTTGCCTGGCAACAGAGCAGATAATTCTGGGGGGGAAACAGAACATTATGAATTTCACTTAACAGATATTTGTTTTCTTTGTAGAATAGTTTAGAATTTCATTACATTTCCCATCATTCCAATTCTGCTTCCTCTCCCCTTCCTCCCTCCCCTCTCCCCGTCCTTTCTTTCCTTTCAGACTCACCTGTCATTTCAGTGGCACTGGTCTGGCTTTGGCCTGGGTCTGGGGAAGCTGGGCCGGGGGCTGGGGCCTTGCTACTGGCCTCCCCAGCGGCAGGGTTATCATTAGCTTTAGCATTACGCCTAGCATTTGCATTGGGGTTTTTGTCACTAGCATTGGAGGTAGCTGCGGTGCTCCTCTTTCCGTCTGTGGCATCAGTCTTCACCAGACACAGCATCTGAAGCAGTCCCATGGCATCAAAGTCCTCCCCCTCACACACACCCCTCCTCCTCAGCAACTCCAACACCTACAACACAGAGCTATACAGTTAAACACACACACACACCTCTGCCTCAGCAACACACACACATGGAAACAGTCATGAAGAAGGCATGCCAGCGCCTCTTCCCCTTCAGGAGGTTGAAAAGGTTTGTCAGGGCCTTCAAATCCTCAAAAAGTTACACAGCTGCACCATTGAAAGCATCTTGACTGGCTACATCACTGCTTGGTATGGCAACTGCATTGGGGCCAAACTCCCTGCCATCCAGGACCTCTATATCAGGCGGTGTGAAAGGAAGGGCCGGAAAATTGTTCAAGATTCCAGACACAGACTGTTCTCTCTGCTTCCATGTGGCAGTACTGGAGCCACAAGTCTGACACTAACAGGCTCCTGAACAGCTTCTATACCCAGACCTTAAGACTGCTAAATAGCTAACAGAATGGCTACACAGACTGTCTGCATTGACCCTTCTATTTTATTTGTATTTTTGCACTAACTCTATGAACCCTACACACTCACAATTAATTTGCTCTCTCACACACATTGATACTGACTCTACACACACACATTCACATAACAATCATATGCACTGCTGCTACTCTGTTTATCATGTATATCCTGATGCCTAGTGTGGGGATCTATTTTCTCATAATTGGATCTGTATGTGATGAATAGCTTAGAAGGAATGCATTGGTGATTAAACATAAAAGGTTTGTACTGTACTGATATAAATTGTTTCACATAACAAGCTGTGATTCATGTGAGGAACGTTAGGGGGTAGGATGAGATAAGAACTTGTGTCTCAAAATACTAGATTACACTGCTTCTTTGTGATCTGTGAACCGTCCAAGGACGTGTACTGCAAAAAGGTGCTGACTCTCTGGACAGGTTGTTGTGATAACAACTTATGCCTGGCAACAGTGTGCAACAGTGGAGCGCCAAGGGGCTGGGACCAGCCTGTGCGCCAACGGATTGGCTGAGTAAGTCTAAACCACGCCCAACCTCTAATCTGATTGGCCAGCAGGGAGCGGGAACTATCTCTGTCAGAGTATTTTAAGAAGAACTCATAACAATGGCTTAGTTCTCTGAGTGCCCTGCGTGGTATTTCAGTGGACCCGTATATACGAACATCATATTTACCATTGAAGTGGTTTGCATTAATTAAAATACTAGTCTATTTAGAAGACGTGTTTTGACCTCTTTTGTTCCTAATACCAGATTTGAATTGACGCAACTTAACACTAGTCACCTTACCCCTATACATATCTACCCCTACCACTCCAGTATCCCTCCACATTGTAAATATGGTGTTGGCATTGACCCTGGAACTGACCTTGTAAATAGCTTACTTACTTTCTTATGTTCTTCTTACTTCTATTTCTCATGTGTTTTTGTTCTACTTGACTATTCTCTATAGTACTACTGATATTCATTACTGCATTGTTGGGAAAGAGCATGCAAGATAGGCATTTCACTGTACTTGTGCATGTGACAATAAAACTTGAAACTCCACAACACAGCCCTATATACACACACACACACACACACACCTTCATGTACTTGTAGGACTTGAGCTCGCTGAGGTTTTCTTCCAGGAAGAGGAAGTAGAGCGTCAGGTCATCCCATTGGCCCTGAGGGAGGGGCAGAACACTGATGGTGGGCAGTGATTGGTAGGACTTCAGGAAATGGGTGTGTGATTGGAAGAAGGGGCGCAGAGCGGAGTATATCACCACGGGAACCAGCATGGCGTACACCAGCAGGTTAACAAAGCTGAAATCACAATCCGGTAAACTTGATTCAAAAAGGGAACAACAAAAATGACTGGCTAAAAGCTAAAAAGGTGGTGTAAAAACCTTAGCAAAGAGAACACGCCCACAGCGACCAGCTTGCACTGTAATTGGTTGGGGATTGAGGTGTCATTGGCCAGGAGTCCAGTGCGCAGGGAACAGCCGAACTGTGGGGAGGATCACAATGTAGGACCAATAAGTTAGCCAGATAACTCACAACACAAAATCAATAAGTTAGGGTCAGTTGTGACTAGACCCAGTTGGTCAGTGGGTCAGGGTTAGCTACCTGGTCAGTGACGGAAGCGAGGCGGAGGTAGTAGCCCAGGTAGACACAGGCCAGAAGCAAGGTGAGTAGATTGAGGCCTCGACACAGCAGGTAGCGCCACAACAACACAACACTCCTCCTCTTGGTCAGCAGATACTGCTCCACCACTGGGTACATGAAACAGCCCTCAGTAGGGTCGGACACACCACTGGAGGGAGAGACAGAGAGAGTGAGAGGGTTAGCAGTGGTGGAGGACGGGCCCATAGTAATGGCTGGAATGGAATTAATGGCACAGTATCAAACACTTCAAACGGTCTCCATGTGTTTGATGACGTTCCATTAATTCCATTCAGTCAGTTTCTTCTGTTCGGTGCCTATTGAATACAATCCAGTTAGTCTACCTGTCTGTGTGTTCCCCAGTAGTGGCCATGCGTTTAGCCAGAGTGACAGCACGGTTGTAGCAGCGGTCGAGTTCTTCTATGATGAAGCTGAGGTCTGACTGAAGCAGAGGCGAGGCAGAGAAACGCCAGAACACCGCTGGACTATACATAATTACTGC
The DNA here is from genome assembly GCF_964263955.1 of Coregonus lavaretus. Lineage (NCBI taxonomy): Eukaryota > Metazoa > Chordata > Actinopteri > Salmoniformes > Salmonidae > Coregonus > Coregonus lavaretus. The sequence goes on from NC_140017.1 coordinate 19,747,927, forward strand.
TATCAACAGCAGAATATAGGGGAAGAACTGAGAGAGCGGGGGAAAGGGAGAGAGAAAGGAGGGTGGACAAAGGGAGAGAGAAAGGAGAAGAGGGAGAGAGAGAGTAGAATGGTTAAGTGTTAGTTCCCTGTGTGTGTCCTTGTGTAGCCATAGGGATAGTCTGTCTGTGTGTGTTACCTTGTGTAGCCATAAGGGTAGTGTGTGAGTGTGTAGGGCTGCCCAGCAGTAGGAGTCCACATACATGGCCTGACGCCAGGAAAAGTTAGCTGGAGGGAAACAGCTGATCTGAACACCTGGGAGACAGACAGAAACACACACACACTAAATGACACCATCATCATTTATGATTTAATGATTCATTAATCACACACAGGTAACCTCCCCCACACCCGTGACCTACTCACCCACAGAGACCTCCTGGGCGAAGGCTAGAGAGATGAGGAGGAGAGGGAGTCCCACCGCCACGCACGTCACCATCTTGTCCATGGCTAGCTCAGTGCGCACGGTGCGGTACCTTGCCTGACCCGGCTCCTTCAGGAGGAAATCACTGAACACATACTCTGTAGCGACGTGGGCGATAGCCATCTCTGGCTCTGCTGTCTACTTAGCAGATCGACCCACTGTTTCTTTTCTAAACTAGTTTACCCTCGCTCTCTTGAGCTCGAAATGACAACACTAAAGTTGAAACTGAAAGACGGGTGAAAGACGCACCATAGAAATGTTGACAACACCTAGCTAGCTAAGCTACCGGTAAAGTTAATGTAACTAGTGTGCCACATGTACTGTACGCTTGACCCAACTACATAAATCAATCAAGCCATGCTGTGAATTTAGCTAGCTAAATAAACTTTCTGGTTAAAATGAGCTACCTGTGAATAAAATCTTTGGCCGTGCACAACAAAGCAACTGCGGTTAACCAATTAAGATGCTAGACTTTGATGTCCTTTCTGGGAGGGGTGTAGGGCCGGCCCATAGATTTTGTTTATAAGACGTCCCAAGGATCCCGGATATAAGGTATAGTTACATTTTACGCCCCTACTAAGTCACGCCCCCAATAATTACCCAGTGTGCCTTGCCTTTTGACTGAATTGTAGAGTTTACCACCCATGACTGTATCTGTTAGTGATAGAGACATGGTTGTTGAATTCGTACCGTATCAGTACTGTGTCCTTCAGCACGTGAGTTCTACTGCTGACAATTATCGTTGAATTACATATATCATAAGGCGTTGTACAGTGGTCTGAAACTCATTGTAGACAGGCACAGTCAGGCCTGCAAGTAGGTTTGCAAATTTTTCCCCAGTACACTTCTAATCAGGATTTCTGGAAAATCTGGGAAGGTTACCAGAAATTTGAAACACTACCTGTAAATCACAGTACACTTGCTTGCAAAGTGATGTGTAATTTCTATTGGAGTCTATCCAACAGTAGACATTTGTATTCACCTACAACCTACATTCATAGTGTTAAGAACAGTGGGAGGAAACGACCTAAGCCATTTAAACTGCAACAACCATTTCAGTGGTGTAAAAATGCAATAATTGGATTAGTTAAGAAAAAAAAGTATTTATTTTTGTGTAGCATAACATTTTATCAATCAATCACTCAATGTACATGAAAAACACAGATATTAAAAACAATTACAAAAAATCAACCTGCAGTAGAGCATGCTGGGAAAAAAAGTTAATTTATCATATCTTTAAAAACATTTGTTGGTGTGACTTCTCATTTAGTTTTAAGTCAGTACCACATAAATATTTTAAGTAATAATGACTTTTCATTGACTTTGAGTAGAACTTACTACAGGCATTTGAGTTTAATATGCCACTGAGTGTCCATCTGCAGACCTCATCTGTCAGGCCGCTCATCTCTCAGGCCCCTCTCTATACTGCCACCTACTGGAGACCTCATCTCTCAGGCCCTCTTATCTCTGTAAGTGTGGCTCAGTTGGTAGATCATGGCGCTTGCAACGCCAGGGTTGTGGGTTCGATTCCCATGCGGGACCAGTAAGAAAAAGTATGAAAGTGTATGCACTCACTACTGTAAGTCGCTGTGCGTAAATGACTAAAATGTAAATACACTGAGTGTACAAAACATGCTCTTTCCATAACATAGACTGCCCATGTGAAAGCTATGATCCCTTATTGATGTCACTTGTTAAATCCACTTCAATCAGTGTAGGTGATGGGGAGGAGACAGATTAAATAAAGATTTTTGAGACATGGACTGTGTATGTGTGCCATTCAGAGGGTGAATGGGCAAGACAAAATATGTAAGTGCCTTTGAACGGGTATGGTAGTAGGTAGGGGTGTGCCGAGTAGTCGGTCAAAATCGTAATGGATATGGGCAATTTTCTGGATACGATTATGATCCGAGTATTTTTTGTCATTGTCCGTGATCGAAAAAACTTTATTTTCGGGTGCAAGCAAGCATCCTTCTCATGTCAGTCAGTCACAGAGTTTCTAAACCATAATGTACTGTTTTTTAGTCAGTCATGTAGAGGTTCTACATGGTCTAAATAACTAAACTGGCTAGTTTGCCTGTCTTTATGTAAAGAGATATATATGAAAATAAGTCAATTGAAATAAATTCATTAGGCCCTAATCTATGGACCCATGGCTGCGCCTGGGAGGGCATAGGCCCACCCACTGGGGAGCCAGGCCCAGCCAATCAGAATGAGTTTTTCCCCACAAAAGGGCTTTATTACAGACAGAAATACTCCTTAATTTCATCAGCTGTCCAGGTGACTGGTCTCAGATAATCCTGCAGGTGAAGAAGCCGGATGTGGAGGTCCTGGGCTGACGTGGTTACACATGGTCTGCAGTTGTGAGGCCGGTTGGACGTACTGCCAAATTCTCTAAAACGACATTGGAGGCGGTTTATGGTAGAGAAATGAACATTCAATTATCTGGCAACAGCTCTGGGGGACATTCCTGCAGTCAGCATGCCAATTGCACGCTCCCTCGAAACTTGAGACATCTGTGGCATTGTGTTGTGTGACAAAACTGCACATTTTAAAGTGGCCTTTTATTGTCCCCAGCAGAAGGGGCACCTGTGTAATGATCATGCTGTTTAATCATCTTCTTGATATGCCACACCTGTTAGGTGGATGGTTTATCTTGGCAAAGGAGATGTAAACAGGGATGTAAATAAATTTGTGCACAACATTTGAGAGAAATAAGCTTTTTGTATGTATGTAACATTTCTGGGATCTTTTATTTCAGCTCATGAAACATGGGACCAACACTTTACAAGTTGCGTTTATATTTTTGTTCAGTATATTGAGGCATATTAAAACACTTTTTTCCCGATCACAAATATCATCCGATCTGACTATCAACTGTCAATTTACAGATACGATTACGAATACAAGTATGGCGGCACACCCCTAGTAGTATGTGCCAGGCGCACCGGTTTGTGTCAAGAACTGCAACGCTGCTGGGGTTTTCACGCTCAACAGTTTCCTGTGTATGCAGCTGCCCCCAGACTGCCAAGTAGAATAAATATCAGCATGCGCAGAGAAGCACGAGATTGAACTTCCCTGAACTTTCTAGAGTTTTCCCCCTTAGTTAACACTATCAACGTGTCCCTTGACTGTGGGAATTGCAATGCAACAACCAAAACAAATCAAATTATGCAAGACTTAGTATGCAAAACTAACTATGCAAGATATTTTGGTGTAGGCAGAACGCATAGGAGTAGGATTCTATTGCATTGACAGGCACAACTCAGCCCGTACTCTACACAGACCGGTGCGGCATAGCCAATTAGAGCTGCAGTAGGCCTATTGCAAATAGACCATTTCCATATATGGTTCAGTGCCATTCACTTTGAACTGGACTGCGTTTACAGCATGAGCGCTCGTGAGTAGATACGCTTGTTTTGAGATAAAAGCAAGAGCTGCATGTAGCCACGTGTGCACATTTGTTGATATCCTTTGCTAGTTAGTGAGTTATTAGCCCAGTTATATATCATTTGTAATCAGCAATGGGGGAGTACAAGAGCACAAAATGTGTACATTTCTTTGAAAAGTGAGTTGGTATAGAGCTTTTTTTTGTCTTAAAGGGGCAGTGTTGTATTTTGAGATCGCTTGAATAAGCCAAGTAGCCAATAGGCAGATTGTAGCAAAATGTTTCTGATTCTCTGTAAAAATGGTATGGGAATAATAAATCATTTTATTTAGTAAAGTGGTTTCTTGCATCAAACAACACAACAACATTTTCAGTCACCTCCTTGTCTGAAGGACAAGTGGATAAATAGGTTAATGTCAAGCCCCGCATGTTTTTTTCAAAACTCTCATGGAATGTAGGCCTACATTGAACACCACACATTGGCTGCTACTGTAGGCTGAATGATAGAACAGCTATTTCCATGTTAAAATGTTATGGGATGCATTTCTTTCCATTGTTTTTGATGGTAGGCCACTCTGGTAGGCCTACATTATGATCAAATAGCCACAGTAGCCTACTTGGCCACCATTAAAACTGTAACTTAAAGCGGGTACAGCCTCAGTGTTCACAGTAAATGCGCTCCGGAAGTTGCACAGAATTTTCACAACATTCAAGTTTGACCTGAAATTTGCTTAGTACCGGAAGAAGATTGAGGGAACATTGGGTGCAAGTCAATATTAGGAAGGTGTTCTTAATGTTTTGTACACTCTGTGTATAATGTATTCTACAGTGGCATTTGTATTACCGCGTGCAGAATGCAAACGGCAGTGCGCTGAAAAATGACAGCAAACTTATGGTGATTTTCACTTAAAGACATGCTCCGGAACTTTAGCAACTATTAAGTATTTTTTAAACCTCCCGCTTTGTGCTGGCGTGTCAATGTGTAGTTCATACATGCATAATATATGAACAGAATTACTGTCTTACCTCAATTAGTCAGGAAATACCTAGTTTGAAAGCGACAGTTTTTCTCGAAGCTGTGCTGCCCCATTTTCCCTACATTTTCCCCTATGTGGGCCAGCCCCCTAGCAATTCCAGTTCAACCAATGAACTTCAGACCCTCGCCATTTGAGTGCAGCTAGCAAGAGGCACGCAAGATTCACATCATGCACATACAGCATCCCTGTGGAACGCTTTCGACACCTTGTAGAGTCCATGCCCCGATGAATTGAGGCTGTTCTGAGGGCAAAAGGGGGTGGTGCAACTCAATATTAAGAAGGTGTTCCTAATATTTGGTATACTCAGTGTATACTATATATGCCATTTAGCAGACGCTTTGATCCAAAGCGACTTACAGTCATACGTGCATACATTTTACATAAGGGTGGTCCCAGGAATCGAACCCACTCTACTGGCGTTGCAAGCACCATGCTCTTAGCCTGACGATTCACATTAAATTATTCAGCTCAACAGTTTCACTTATAATTCACTGTATCACAATTCCAGTGGGTCAGAAGTTTACATACACTAAGTTAACTCTGCCTTTAAACAGCTTAGAAAATTCCAGAAGATGATGTCATGGTTTAGAAGCTTCTGATAGGCTAATTGACATAATTTGAGTCAATTGGGAGGTGTACCTGTGGATGTATTTCAAGGCCTACCTTCAAACTTAGTGCCTCTTTGCTTGACATCATGGGAAAATCAAAATAAATAAGCCAAGACCTCTGAAAAATAAATGGTAGACCTCCACAAGTCTGGTTCATCCTTGGGAGCAATTTCCAAACGCCGGAAGGTACCACGTTCATCTGTACAAACAATAGTACGCAAGTATAAACACCATGGGACCACGCAGCCGTCATACCGCTCAGGAACGAGACGCGTTCTGTCTCCTAAAGATGAACGTACTTTGGTGCGAAAAGTGCAAATCAATCCCAGAACAGCAGCGAAGGACCTTGTGAAGATGCTGGAGGAAACATATACAAAAATATCTATATCAACAGTAAAACGAGTCCTATATCGACATAACCTGAAAGGCCGCTCAGCAAGGAAGAAGCCACTGCTCCAAAACCGCCATAAAAAAGCCAGAATACGGTTTGCAACTGCACATGGGGACAAAGATCGTACTTTTTGGAGAAATGTACCTGTTTCCTCCAGCATCTTCACAAGGTCCTTTGCTGCTGTTCTGGGATTGATTTGCACTTATACTTGCGTACTATTGTTTGTACAGATGAATGTGGTACCTTTAGGCATTTGGAAATTGCTCCTAAGGATGAACCAGACTTGTGGAGGTCTTGGCTGATTTCTTTTGATTTTCTCATGATGTCAACCAAAGAGGCACTGAGTTTGAAGGTAGGCCTTGAAATACATCCACAGGTACACCTCCAATTGACTCAAATGATGTCAATTAGCCTATCAGAAGCTTCTAAAGCCATGACATCATTTTCTGGAATTTTCCAAGCTGTTTAAAGGCATAGTCAACTCAGTGTGTGTAAACTTCTGACCCACTGGAATTGTGAGACAGTGAATTATAAGTGAAATAAATCTGTAAACAATTGTTGGAAAAATTACTTGTCATGCACAAAGTAGATCTCCTAACCGACTTGCCAAAACTATAGTTTGTTAACAAGAAATTTGTGGAGTGGTTGAAAAACGAGTTTTAATGACTCCAACCTATGTGTATGTAAACTTCCGACTTCAACTGTACATTGATGCTACACACACATCACAACTGCTGCTACCAGACTCTTAGTCTCAGTTTATACATTGCCCCCCACCCCCCCCTTCCCCAATACACGTGTAAATATTGGACTATAAATTGTGCCTTCCTGTATTATACTTATGCTAAAAGATGTATTCTATTCTACTGAGCCATTTACTTTATATTCATATTCATATATTTTATTATTTCTTATTGTTGTTGCATTGTCGAGAGAAAGAACCTCAAGTAAGCATTTCGTTGGACGATGTATACCATGCGTAACCCGTACATACGACAAAAAAAACATGAAACGTTGAACTAAATTCGACACTCTCTCATTGCCCCTCATAGAAAAACTCTTCACTTGCTTAATAATTAATGATCTGCTTAACCTGGACAGATTTTGGGCAGAGTATAAACCCTCTCACTTCGCCTTTTCCTCTCTGGTTTTACCCACATGTGTTCTGGCTCTGGCCCAACCCATAGGTTTCTGGACCAATCAGACGGGGAGATGCTAACATCCGTGGGAGGGGCGTAGAGTTTGGCCGGAGCAAGGAGTCTGGGTAGCCAGGCAACCATGGTCTACCTACAAACGGCGCTATAGAGGCTCCTCCCCCTCATCTCTCAGGCCCATCTCATAATTAATCATTTTTAAATAATGCAAAATATGGTAAGATTTGCTGTCTCCCAAATAGAGCTTGAATGATAAACCGTAAATTACCGACAGCGACATTGCTTTCCTCTTATACCGAAGTGATTTGACTAATGTTCCTATAGATTGTTCTAAAACCATTATTTGGTCAAAAGTAATAGCTTATGCGTTATGTTGATTACTACTATGAAAGTATCTGCATGACCCTGTTTCGCTTTTGGCTGCTCTGTGAGCGAGCCACTCTCACTCTCCAAACAGTGCTCAGGGAGGAGGGAGAGATGCATTCTGATAAGCACAAGCTTATGACAGTTGTCTAAATGTTCAAAGCAACTACTGTTGCATGCACTAGTTAGTTACAGCGAGGAGAGTCACAGCCTGTGACTCACAACTTTCTGTGAATATATAATTTCTGTTAATATTGAGTTCATGGCACCACTTTACTAGTATGCCTAATGCTACATCTAGCAACACAATCATATTTAGAGTTAGCAATCTAGCTATGTGTTTTGAGTTCCCACTTCCTCATATAGGGCCCGATTCCGACTTAGAGAATTACACCTTTCTTAAGCACGCCTTTCCTATGCACTTCTCAGTAGTTTTTCTCACATTTATCTTAAGTCATCCCATTAAATATGGTGTACCTTTTAGTTATATATCGAGAGAGCGGGTTCAGAATATTAGGGATCAATGAAAGAAAGCCATCTAAATATATGCATATTTGTCTCTGTTTCAGCACCAATTGGTAGATTTGAAAATACTCTGATGTTGTAGATTATTTAGGGTTAGAAAAGTATTTATGAATCATAAAAAACAGGTTTGGAGAGCCTTTACGCACGAAAGAAAATGGTGGTTTGATTAATTCTGAAAATTGCCACATTCAGTTCTTTCACCCATGGTAATATTGGAAGATTAGTGTACATAGAATTATAATAGGGAGAATAGTGTACAATAGTAGGCTATACTGGGCCCGATTCCACGAGGGGGCTAAAGGGGGCTTAGCCCCCTCAGTTGAAACTTTAGCACCCTCAGTTTTAGTTTTATGTTCCTATATAAAAATAGCAAAAAAATGATTGAGTGACAGGTTGGCGCAAAAAAAGATATGTATCTCTGCTGCGCTGTGTCAGCACAATGGACAGGGTGTGCTGCGGTGTGTGTAAGGGGGCTGTGGAAAGCCACTGGGCAGTAAGGTATGACTCCTTTGGGTTTCTATAAGAAGCGGGAAAAAACACATGCGTTCATACAACACAGAAGTAAGACTCAAGATTCAGTGAACACAGCGAACGAAACAGCCAATTGGTGGAGGCCCTGTGTGCACTTGACCCAGAGAGCCATGACTCTTTAGATGTGAAAAAGGTGAAAGCACTGCTGGATCTAAGCAAAACAGATTTGGTGGAAGCTGTGTTTAGTGTCACTCGCCAGTTTTTGCAGGCTGAAATCATCCGCTGTGGCTCCAATGAGAACAAATGGACCTCTCTTGATATCCTGCAATGATTCTCTGGGCCTCTCTCCGCTATCCTGACTGTGCCTACTGCACTGAAACATGGACTGACTTTTGGGGCGTCCACAGCTACATTCAAGAACTAATTTTCCACTTTGACAAACATGTTCAGTCAGCACAGAAGAGGCATGCTACACCTGAGGAAAACTCAACTAATCCAACTGGCATTTGAGGGGGATCTTACAAGAAGATTTAGGGGAGAATGGAATAATCGATCACTCAGTCACTTCCACAGAGCATCAAAGAAGCTGCAACTCTTTTGAAAAGGTAAGATTGAAACAATCTCGCTGGTTGATTTATATCAAAATCTTGCTTTTGTGTGTAGGGCGCTATCCATGGTGCTGATAGAGTGCAGCGAGAGGTCATGCAATTGAACCTGTCACTTGTTGGTCAAAAGCAATTCAATATAATTCCAATGCAAGAACCCAAGTGACGCCCCTGGTTATAGCTACATATCGGTATGTTTCATCACAGAAATAGATAGGCTACATTCTATTATGGTTTTCTTGGTAGCCTATTGGTTTTCGGTGCTGTAAATGGAATTGTACTATTTGAAATGTGTTTATGGTAGGCTGGCATTGCTTAATTGATTATGTGGGTCGAATGTGATTCACAGAAGTGCCTTGTGCCATATCACAATCTGTTGCTGAACTCATGACTTTCCATGTTTTAATAACTAGGCTACTACTTTCAGCATTTAGTTAGCATTATTTTGGTAAGACAACTGTGTGTATGGCTGCATTCACATAGGGTGTTTGTAATAGGTGAATTGCCCTATCTATCTTGTAGCCTATATTCATTACCAAAACGGCCTAGCTGTCCTTTGTGCTGATACAGAGGCTACAGATTTCAAAAGCACTCAATGATCTCAGATTCTCTGCATTTAAACTTCATGTTTATTGTGGTATAGCATGATTATATAAGCATAATTCAACATAATTCCAATGCACGAACCCCCTAAGATTTTGCCCCCTTGCCGAATTCAACTGCCCCCTTTGTCACTTTATACTGCCGCAGGGTCTGGGCGGTGGCACTGTGTGATGACACAGCCAAGTATTGCGCCATGCGTTGGGTTCAAACGGCCATGTCTTTTTTTATATCATCAACTGTTACTAATGATCCTCAGCAACAACCACATGGCTGTGACAGCGTTTATAGAGGAAGCAAATGAAGGTAAATGAAACAATGTAATTAAATGGAATGATAATGTAGGTTATACCAACTGAAGGGAACAGTAAATTGGCAGTTGAATATGTGTTGATATTAGGCCTACTGATGGTCAATACTGATAGTGGCTAATATTTAACATGATAGAGATAGGAAACAGAGAAAGTCGGGTAGCCTATAATTAAGACATGCCTATCCCTGCAAGTTAAAAGGCTGTACAATTTAAATTCTGCACAATGGCACTGCATTTTATAAACTTTACTGTGGGAAATATGTTGATATGTTTCAGTTTGCTGCCATATAAATGGTTTCACATTTGTCTCCAGCGATTATAAGGTAAAATATATCTAAAACAAGTGTCATTTATATTTACAATTCCCTTATCCAAACGGATTACTCATTTACCTAGCTCTTATCAATAGCTCTTATCAAGTTGTAAATTACAGTGCATGGAGAATGGTATTATTTCTAACAGAAAAAAATTAAGTACTTGGAACCGCTAGGTTCGCTAGACCTTATACGCGCTTAACTCGGGGCAGAATCGGGTCCATGTTGAATAATAGTTTATAGCCTAGGCCAATATGCACAAAGATAATAATTCGGATAATTCTGGATCTTATTTTGACAGGTTGCACATCAAAATATCAATCATGCAATCCCTGGATATGTTTGATGAAATAACGGAGTTTTTGACTCATAGGCTACCATCTCAGTTGTCTTACTTGGCACTGGAAATAATGTGTTTAGAGCCCTGCCGCTAATGTAAAGAAGCTGTCAGAATTCAACGATAAATTAGCCCACATGGAAAACTAAAGGCATAGAAACTGTAAATGACTTGGTGATAGGAAATACAATTACTTCCATGACAGAATTAAAAAGCAATTTTGGACTGACCAATGTAGACCTTTTCAAATTCATGCAACTTGAAAGTTTTATATCATGACATTTCGATCTGAAATATTTTGGACATCAGAGCAATGTTGAGGGAATCCTATTTGAATCAGAAAAGGATACTCATATGATAGGTAAGAAATACAAACCCTTGCAGAGAGCCTACCCAATTGACAGTCTATTAAAAAAATATATAAACTATTGGAACCAAGACCTAAAAATAACTGATATTGGCACAAGATGGAGGGAGTGTTAGAACATAACTAATGAAATTACAGTTAATGAAAATGTACGCTTAATCCAGTATAAACTAATATATATAATTTATTATACAAGAGACAAAATTCAAACATTATACAGCACAACTGCAGAGTCATGTCTTGTGTGTAAAGCTAACAACAATCTTGTCTTAAGTATAAAACTAACAATGACTCAATAATTCATGCATAGCCGCGGGAAGGAGGGGTGCTGAGGGTCCTGCAGCACCCCCTGATAAATCCCAATTAAAGAATAATAAATGTTTTAATGTAAAATGTATAATACTTTTTTTTGTGCACCAAATTAGTGCACTAGGCCTTTTTTACTCCTGTATGAGCGGAGAAAAATACTCCTCAGCAGAGAGGGGAGCAAAATACCCCCCTAAAATATATATTTTTTTATATATACAGTACCCATCAAAAGTTTGGACACACCTACTCATTCAAGGGTTTTTCTTTATTTTTACAATTTTCTACATTGTAGAATAATAGTGAAGACATCAAAACTATGAAATAACACATATGGAATCATGTAGTAACCAAAAAAGTGTTAAACAAATCAAAATATATTTTATATTTGAGATTCTTCAAAGTAGCCACCCTTTTCCTTGATGACAGCTTTGAGCACTCTTGGCATTCACTCAACCAGCTTCATGAGGTAGTCACCTGGAATGCATTTAAATTAACAGATGTGCCTTGTTAAAAGTTAATTTGTGGAATTTATTTCCTTCTTAATGTGTTTGAGCCAATCAGTTTTGTTGTGACAAGGCAGGGGTTGTTTACAGAAGATAGCCCTATTTGGTAAAAGACCAAGTCCATATTATGACAAGAACAGCTCAAATAAGCAAAGACAAACGACAGTACATCATTACTTTAAGACATGAAAGTCAGTCAATCCGGAAAATGTCAAGAACTTTTAAAGTTTCTTCAAGTGCAGTCGCAAAAACCATCAAGCGCTATGATGAAACTGGCTCTCATGAGGACCGCCACAGGAAAGGAAGACCCAGAGTTACCTCTGCTGCAGAGGATAGGTTCATTAAGTTACCAGCCTCAGAAATCGGCAATTAACTGCACCTCAGATTGCAGCCCAAATAAATGCTTCACAGAGTTCAAGTAACAGACACATCTCTACATCAACTGTTCAGAGGAAACTGATTGAATCAGGCCTGCATGGTCGAATTGCTGCAAAGAAACCACTGCTAAAGGACACCAATAAGGAGAAGACTTGCTTGGGCCAAGAAACACAAGCAATGGACCTTAGACCGGTGGAAATCTGTCCTTTGGTCTGATGTGTCCAAATTTGAGATTTTTGGTTCCAACTGCCGTATCTTTGTGAGACGCAGAGTAGGTGAACGGGTGATCTCTGCATGTGTGGTTCCCACCGTGAAGCATGGAGGAGGAGGTATGATGGTGTGGGGGTGCTTTGCTGGTGACACTGTCTGTGATTTATTTAGAATTCAAGGCACACTTAACCAGCATGGCTACCACAGCATTCTGCAGCAATACTCCATCCCGTGGTCCTCTGTAGCTCAATTGGTAGAGCATGGCGCTTGTAACGCCAGGGTAGTGGGTTCGATCCCCGGGACCACCCATACGTAAAAATGTATGCACACATGACTGTAAGTCGCTTTGGATAAAAGCGTCTGCTAAATGGCATATTATATATATTATTATATTATCTGGTTTGCGCTTAGTGGGACTATCATTTGTTTTTCAACAGAACAATGACCCAAAACACACCTCCAGGCTGTGGAAGGGCTATTTGACCAAGAAGGAGAGTGATGGAGTGCTGCGTCAGATGACCTGGCCTCCACAATCACCTGACCTCAACCCAATTGAGATTGTTTGGGATGAGTTGGACCGCAGAGTGAAGGAAAAGCAGCCAACAAGTGCTCAGCATATGTGGGAACTCCTTTAAGTCTGTTGGAAAAGCATTCCAGGTGACTACCTCATGAAGCTGGTTGAGAGAATTCCAAGCTGTGCAAAGCTGTCATCAAGGCAAAGGGTGGCTACCTTGAATAATCTCAAATATAAGATCTATTTTTTTGGTTACTACATGATTCCATATGTGTTATTTCATAGTTTTGATGTCTTCACTATTATTCTACAATGTAGAAAATAGTAAAAATAAAGAAAAACCCTTGAATGAGTAGGTCCAAACTTTTGACTGGTACTGTGTATATATATTTTTTCTTCTGGGGGCACCCCTACTTCCCGCAGCCATGCCCCTATCAGATTCTGTCTTTGCTTTCACTTTGTCTGGCTGGGGCAAAGGGGAAAACTCTGTAGCCCTTGTCAGGCAAGGGTTAGGAAAGAGCAACATCGCTCTCATCTGGCTCTCATCAGTCTTATCGTGACTTACTTTATGACTTTGAACTGTTTGTCTCTCGTAGGGTGCCGTAGAAAAGATGTGTAAACAGAGAAGATTACAAACTGTTCCAGAGTTCCACCAGTTCAACTCTTTGGGGTCGGGGATCTCTTCTTGCTACGTTTTCTTTTGTTGATTATCCAAACATGGTTGTTGGAGGCGCATGACAGCTGACAGCCTTCTCTTGCCAGCAAAGCCTGAAATCTAGCTCAGACAGCTAAAAAGACAGACGTCAGACGTTGATTGCCTCATTCACTTGACAGGAGCTTGTCGTCTAACGTTAGCGGGTAATGTATCAGATTAGATGGCTTTTGATTGACAAAATGTCTCAAGTTTCTGTTTATTTTCATGATAGCTAGCTAGCTAGCGACACCGGAAGAGTAAAGTACACACTGCTAGCTAACTAATTGGCTTGCTTGCTATACGAGCAGAGGAGCTAGATGTTATTGCCTGATAACTCATGAGATACAGTACTTGTTTGTCGTTACAAATCTAGCTAGGTAGTTACAGTAATGGTAATGTTTGCCTTTGCCTGCCAGCCTCCTTATGCAAAATTATTGTAACGAGCTATGCTAACTAGCTAAATAGTTAACTGTAAATGAGATTCTCAACTATTGCTTCCTTGATTTTTTCCTATTTAGCTAGCTATTGATAATTAATTATTATCATTGAACCTTTGCCAGCTAGGTTGCTACTTGTGGTATGAACAGATCCTTGAAGAGATAATATCTCATCAGATGGATGTATTTTCTCGTCTTCTTGGCAGGCATGGAGGAAGCCAATCAAGATGCCTTTGACAGAGCCAGGCTGCAGGTGATCAAAGACGGCTATGAGAAGGCCTTTGAGTGCATTAACAGGGGCCTGACAGAGGATGAATCTGGCCACAAGGCCCAGGCCCTGGCCGAGTACAGACAGGGGCGCCAGCACCTCCTCAGGGCCATCAGCGTGCCCTCACAGGGGCACGAGTGTGTGGGCAGCTCCTGGGAGTCAGCCCGCCAGATGCAGCACAAGATGCAGGAGACTCTGAACAACATCACCACTCGATTGGCAGTCCTAGAGACCAGCCCAGACCCTGAGCTCCCACCCCCTCTAGATGCCTCTAATGGAGTCCCTGGAACAGCCTCTAACTCTAACCTCTACCCCAAACTGGAGAAGGAGAAACCAGAGCGGCCATCTCCACCCATGCTGCTGATGACTAACTGCCAGGCTGGAGCTGTGGGAGGCAGTGTGTCTTCCTCCCTGCCTCTTTCTCCCACTAGACAGCCTGCGGTGCCTGGCGAGCGGCCCCCAGCCTACTCCTCCCAGGCGGCTGACGGCCACCTGACTATCTCCTACGGGACAGAGTCTGGAGAGATGTCACTGGTGGGAGAGGAGTTTTACAACCACATGTCCCCCTCTCCCCCCTCTCCTCAGAGCCTGGGGGAGGATGGAGAGGAACTCTTCTTCCTGTCTCATGGGGTGCAGATATTCTTTGTCACACCTGACGGCCAGGTCAGCGCTCCCTCCTACCCAGGGTACCTGCGGATGGTCAAGTTCACCAGCCAGCAGTCAGAGAGAGTCCCCAACCGCCCCCCAGCCTTCCTGCAGGTAAGAGGGATGTGGGGGGAATGGGGTGATGAATTCTAGTCACAGTCTACTGTGTGTGTTGCCATTTACAGTGCCCTTATAATAGTGTAAACACTTATTGTATTCAGCATTTCAGTTTATGATGAAATCACAGGGTTCTTGGAATCTGTTTTCTTGACCTCTCTGTATCTGTTGTGCACTCTAACACGATTTCATCATCAATGGTTTGCTCTGCCTCTACTCATAAACTCCCTCCTGTCATACAGAGAAGGCTGTGTGTGTGTGTGTGTGTGTGTGTGTGTGTGGGGGGGGGGGGGGGGGGTTGGTGTTTAGAATAGGGTTGGGCTCGTGTGTATGTGGGATAGGCTAGCAGTAGCACTGCAGCCAGCTAATGATCTGTGTCCTGCATCATGTGATCAGTGACTGTGGCCCTAATCCCAGGCAGGAGTTCTCTATGATGTCATGGTGGGAAAACCCCAGTGGCCATCATGTCAGGTTCAGAGATCTGTGTCACAACTAGTTACAGCAGAGAGACAGACAGGGTGTTGAATCTTCCCTGTGTTTTGATGAATGTAGTAATGTAGGCCTAGTTGATACAGATTATAGACGGATGGTTTCCCTCTTTGGTTTCCTTGTTCCCGTGGTGTCATGACAAGATAACCTCTGGCTCTACGCTGCTGTCTGTCTGCTGCCTGCCACATGAACATAATATTACACCAGCACCACTAGTCTTTGAACAGAGCTGGAGATTGATAACACATAGCCCCCTCTGTTTGTCTGCAGTGAGTAGCACAGTGGACAAGGTTGTCCCCTCCTTAGTAATACTGTCCCCATGTGTGTAAACATGTACTGAGACTGGTGATAAGATAAGGAGATGGAAATAATACAACTCTTATAAATGTTTCACCAAGGCCTGTATGTAATCAACAGCTGTATGGCTATGTGGGAGTGTCAGAGATAGTAACAGCCCACTTAATGTGTTTGTCTTCACAGTGGGTTAACAGTACTGTATCATAGTGTTGGGGTCGACTCGTCATTGTGGAATTTCACAGTCGTTCCATATAAACTCCCTATACTGTCCTGTGTGATTGGCTGTACTGTTGATGTGTTCCAGGTGTGTGATGGATTATACTGTTCATGTATTCCAGGTTTGTGATTGGCTGTACCCGCTGATGGCCACTGATTCCCCCGTCCTGCTGTGTAACACAGGGGTGTTCATGTTCCCGGACATGATGGCTTCCGCCCCGGGGTCCTACGTGGGCGTTGTGCTGTCCTCTGAACTGCCTGCAGAAGACAGACAACTGTTCCAGGACCTGCTGTCCCAGATGACAGACCTTAGGGTGCAGGTGAGCTGCTGAGGGTGCGTCTCAAATGCACTACATTTGACCAGGGCCCATAGGGTGCTGCTCTCTGACTGGCCCATATGAAGGTGTCTGGTGGTCGGCTGGTTGGCCGTATGGTCCAAGGAATAGTAATATAATAATAGTAATAGAATAATTAACGTATCTCTCTGCCTGATGCGTTTTTGCAGATTTCAGGTGTACAATGCATTCGAAAAGTATTCAGACCCCTTGACTTTTTCCACATTTTGTTACATTACAGCCTTATTCTATTTTTAATTTTTTTAATTCCCTCATCAATCTACACACAAAACCCCATAATGACATAGCAAAAACAGTTTTTTTTCAATTTTATCAAAAAAAATTAAAATAATTTACTCAGTACTTTGTTGAAGCACCTTTGGCAGTGATTACAGCCTTGCGTCTTCTTGGGTATGACGCTACAAGCTTGGCACACCTGTATTTGAGGAATTTCTTCCATTCTTCTCTGCGGATCCTCTCAAGCTCTGTCAGGTTGAATGGGGAGCGTTGCTGCACTGTTATTTTCAGGTCTCTCCAGAGATGTCCGTTCGGGTTCAAGCCCGCGGTCTGGCTGGGCCACTCAAGGACATTCAGAGACTTGTCCCGAAGCCACTCCTGCGTTGTCTTGGCTGTGTGCTTAGAGTTGTTGTCCTGTTGGAAGGTGAACCTTTCCCCCAGTCTGAGGTCCTGCGCGCTCTGGAGCAGGTTTTCATCAAGGTTCTCTCTGTACTTTGCTCCGTTCATCTTTCCCTCGATCCTGACTAGTCTCCCAGTCCCTGCCGCTGAAAAACATCCCCACAGCATGATACTGCCACTACCATGCTTCACCGTAGGGATGGTGCCAGGTTTCCTCCAGACGTGACACTTGGCATTCAGGCCAACGAGTTCAATCTTGGTTTCATCAGACCAGAGAATGTATATAGACAGGTGTGTTCCTTTCCAAATCATGTCCAATCAATTGAATTTACCACAGGTGGACTCCAATCAAGTTATAGAAACATCTCAAGGATGATCAATGGAAACAGGATGCAACTGAGCTCAATTTTGAGTCTCATAGTAAAGGGTCTGAATACTTATGTAAATAAAGGCTGTAACGTAACAAAATGTGGAAAAGGTCAAGAGGTCTGAATATTTTCCGAATGCACTGTATTTGTGTCATTGAAAGATGTGTTAAAGGTACCAAAGCAATACCACACCATGACAAGTGTCCTTGTGCAGAAGGTTATGGACCCTGGATAAAAAGAATGACAGGGTTGCCTACATCCATTCTTAATCAGCAGTTCAGAAACAGTGACAGTTTGAAGTCATTTCCAAGCATTGTTCTTTGTTTTCTTATATCCCTGTCAATGATCCCAGTGGAATGTAAGGTTCAAATTAGGGATTTGGCCCAAAATGGAACCCTATTTCCTTCATAGTGTCCTACCTTTGACCAGAGCCTGGTCAAAATAGTGCACAACATATGGAATAGTGTGCCATTTGGCCTAGATTTAGTACAGTAGTAGATTACCATGAGCTATTCTGCTCTCTAGCCTCTCTGACTCCGTCTGATTGGTCCATGTTTCTGATGTTATTCCAGAACACTGAAGGCTCTACTGCACTGCTTGCTCCCTGAATACACCTAGCCTCCGCAGTTAGGGAATTTAGAACAATGGGCAAGAGCTAATGCTCTTATCTGGCTAGAACACAACACAGCCTCAGTAGTCACTACAGTAATGGAGTCAGACGGTGGTTCTGTCACCGAGAAATAGGATTCTAACTGATGGCATGTTGTTGTTGACAAACTACCTGTCACATGGACAGCTGCTTCTGGGATGGAATCCAATAAGCAAGTAGGCTTTTCATGAGCATATATGTACATTTAGGAGGTTGTGTCTTGTTGAGAATAGCAATGATGGTATTAGAACAATGCCCCTCTGTCTGTTTTCCTCAAGCAAGGGGACATCTGAAACGTGTCTGGTGACTATGTCTTTGTTTAGAGAAGAATTAATCATTGTGATCAGGATGGGGATAGAGGGAGGAGAGGGTAGCGGTAGCAGGAGGCTACTACTAGGAGGTTACTATGAGAGTTAGGGTAAGGCACTTAAGGTTACCAGGAGGTTATCAGGAGGTTACTATGAGGCAGGGACTGCTAGGCTCCAGCTAGGCTAACTAGTCCTGTAATAGTTGTAAGTTACAGAAAACAGAGAGGACCATGACAGCGAGGCATAGTTAATCAAACTTTAATGTTATTCTGCCAATGCTGTACATATGCACCAGCAGGTGTCATAAAACCACTGTTGCAAAACACCATATTAATACAAGTCCTACTGCTCCAGGCTCCAGATGAGGCAGCAGACAGCATCAACCTGAGCCAGAAGGTGTCCATCGCTCCCCCCGAGGAAGAGGAGGCCCCAGCAGCAGGAGAGGAGGAGGAGGAGGAGAAGAACCTGCCAGAGTGGAGCGAGAAGGTGGCCAGCGGCATCCTCACAGGTCAGACCCAGGGCCCTAACCCCTACAACGCTAACCCTAACCAATGGCATCCTAACCCGAGGCTGTAGGGGTTAGGGTTAAGGTTGTATGCTGTGTATCACTTACTGACATATACTGTGTTTTTTCGATCCAGGGGCATCGTGGCTGAGCTGGGGCCTGGTGAAGGGAGCTGAGTTCACTGGCATAGCCATCCACAAGGGGGCGTCCAAACTGCGGGAGCACATCACCCCCGAGGACAAGCCAGCCCATGTCAGCCCCTCTGTCTCCAAGGGATTGCATGTAGCCAAACAGGCCACCGGGGGCGCTGTCCGTGTCAGCCAGTTCCTGGGTGAGAAGCAGCTGAGTGTCTGACTCTGATTTTGTTCTGGTGTTGGAAGGAGCTGACTGTCTGATTGGTTCTGGTGTTGGAAGGAGCTGACTGTCTGATTGGTTCTGGTGTTGGAAGGAGCTGACTGCCTGATTGGTTGTGGATGGGTGCATTGTGTGTAGTGTTAGTAGTGTATGGTGGTGTGTGTGTGTTGTGTTATGACGGGGTGTGTATTGTGTTATGATCAGGTGTGTGTTGTTTGTAGTGAACGGTGTGTTGTGTTATGACGGGGTGTGGATTATGTTATGATCGGGTGTGTGTTGTGTTTGTAGTGGACGGTGTGTGTATGGTGGCAGGATGTGTGGGGAGAGAGCTGGCTCCCCATGTGAAGAAACATGGAGGCAAGTTGGTCCCGGAGTCCATGAAGAAAGACAAAGATGGACGATCCAACATCGATGGAGCCATGGTGGTGGCTGCCAGCGGAGTTCAAGGTACACATAGTCACTGTTGTGGTTGTTATAGTCACTAGGCTATTCATTGTATAGGACAAGACAGAACAACAAACGTTGGCCGTATGGTTCAAGGAATAGTAATAGAATAATAGTAATAGAATAATGAACGTATCTCTCTGCCTGATGCGTTTTTGCAGATTTCAGGTGTACAATGCATTCGGAAAGTATTCAGACCCCTTGACTTTTTCAACATTTTGTTACATTACAGCCTTATTCTAAAATTGATTCTTTTTAAAAAATTCTCATCAATTTACACACAATACCCCATAATGACAAAGCAAAAACAGGTTTTTTATCAATTTTAGCAAAAAAACACACAAAAAACGGAAGTATCACATTTACATAAATATTGAGACCATTTACTCAGTACTTTGTTGAAGCACCTTTGGCAGCGATTACAGCCTTGCGTCTTCTTGGGTATGACGCTACAAGCTTGGCACACCTGTATTTTAGGAATTTCTTCCATTCTCCTCTGCGGATCCTCTCAAGCTCTGTCAGGTTGAATGGGGAGCGTTGCTGCACAGTTATTTTCAGGTCTCTCCAGAGATGTCCGATCGGGTTCAAGCCCAGGGTCTGGCTGGGCCACTCAAGGTCATTCAGAGACTTGTCCCGAAGCCACTCCTGCGTTGTCACTGTTGTGGTTGTTATAGTCACTAGGCTAGTCATTGTATAGGACAAGACAGAACAACACAAACGTTGGCCGTGAGCAGTAGATCACCTGCTGGGTGTCAACAAACGGTGGAGATTCAACGTAGAATGTAGAATCGACAGGAAATTAATAGATAATGACTGCCGATGTTCGGTGGTCAGAGGCAATAGGACGGCCACCCACTACGCATGGCCACCATTCGTATTGGTCTGTCTTGTCCTTAAGGATGGTTCACGTGGATTATGTACCCCCTATTCTACCAAGTGTCTAGTTGTTGTTGTGGTTCCTGTGTGTTTCTACCTGAAGGCTTCGCTACCATGTGGACCGGCTTGGAAGTAGCAGCAAAGAACATCACCGTCTCTGTTGCCTCAGAAACCGTCAACACTGTCAAGCATAAGTAGGTCTTTCTCTGTACACTTCAACCAACATGTGTTGTCTGTGCTCTTCTCATTCAACATGGCTGCGTCTCAAATGGCATCCGATGAGCCTATGGGTCCTGGTCAAAGGTAGTGCACTATATAGGGAATAGGGTGCCATTTGAGACGCAGCCATGTCAAAATAAATGTTGTATTGTCACATACACCGGATAGGTGCAGTGTGTTGTTTTACAGGGTCAGCCATAGTAGTACGGCACCCCTGGAGTAAATTAGGGTTAAGTGCCTTGCTCAAGGACATGTCAACAGATTTTTCACCTTGTCGGGTATTCGAACTAGCGACCGTTCGGTTACTGGCCCAACGCTCTAACCACTAGGCTACCTGCCGAATGTGTTCTGTGCTCGGCTCATTCACCATGTGTGAATGGCAGTACTACTTGCTTGTCTGTTTACATTTGCTCCTGTCCACCTAGCTCTGATGTGTATGTCTGTTCTTTTGCTTTCTAGACCAGGTTTTGCTAAACCAGATTTTTGCAGTGTATCTTGCAAACACTCACTTGTGTTTTATAAGCAAAAACAAGCAAGCACTTACTGTACATTTCCCTCTTCCACTTATTTTTCAGATTTAGGGGTCTACAAAACATCTTAGACCCTCCTAATGACAAGAAGACATGTATTTTCTCTTAAAGCCAGACTTTAATGAACCCTCCTTTATAATAATGAGCAGCATGGCCAAGGCTTAGCCTCTGTTTCTGGGTGGTCTGAATGTAAAGCTGCTGGATTCACCTCTACTCTCTAACATGAGCTACTCTTCTATCCTACTCGGCTATACACCCGTAATTCAACATGTAGCTTACACTGATTTCTCTGGTTTCTAACTAACCAACTCTTTTTCCTGACTTCATTGAAAATAATATAACTATTCCTAATACATAATCATAGTATGAATTGATGCACTTATTGAATTGATGTGTATTATATGTAGAAATAAGTGCAATCACCAGCCCCACAATATAATTTAGTTGTATATTTACAGATTACTGAATAGTCAGATAACAACAGAATTCTGTTGAATTCATGCTCTGCATGGGTGGTGGCTTTAATCCTAGTTGCATGTTGTTGCTGTCCTTGCTGTTCCCTATTATTGCCCTCCATCCTCCTGCCCCCAACCCTCCACCTCCCAGCCCTCCCCCTCTCACCAGTTGGTTGTGTGTGATTGATTATAAGGTATGGGGCGGCAGCCGGCCAGGCCACAGACCATGCTGTGAACTCCGCCATTAACATGGGCGTCACCGCCTTCAACATTGACAACCTGGGCATCAAAGCTGCGGTGAAGAAGACTGGCAAACAGACGGCCGTGGCCATCCTGGATGACTACCAGCTACAGGACCCTAACACTAACCAGAAACAAGTGGAGAAACGGGACAAATAGGCCCCATCCAGGAACAAGTTTTACGTCCCAAATGGCAGCCTATACCCTAAATAGTCACTACTTTTGACCAGAGAAAGATATAGAGAATAGGGTGCGATTTGGGACACAGTCAACCCCTAGCCCCATGACACTTGCCCTAACCTCTACCCACAGAGCACTGGTGTAGAAATGAGAGGACTGGATAGGTGTGAGGCAAAACTTCTACCTGCCAAGTCTGTCATAGGGAAAGGCTGAGGTACTACCATATTGATTAAACATATCCTATTCTTTCAGATCTACCCAAGTGCCTAGAGGGTAAAGGCTAGGACTGTATCCCAAATGGCACCCTATTCCCGATATAGTGCACTACAAAGGGAATGGGGTGCCATTTGGGGCACACCCATGTCCTCCTCTCTCTCCTTTAGAGCCTTAATTAACACACAATTTGTATTCTTCTATAAAGAAATCTATCTATATGTGAATTATTTATTTACAATACATATTTTATATTTGCATACTAGTTGACTAATAGCCTATAGATATGTTACTAGGTTTTGAAACTGTTAAGCGCACTAATCTTCATAATGAACGGTATAATGACATTATAATAATGTGATAAATATAATAATAACTAAGATGGACATTGTATGTAGGTAGGCTGATGTACAATTGCTAAATTATTTGTGTGAAATGTTGGTGAGAAGAAGACGCTGGAATTTAATAAGTCAGGTATGCGATACAAATATAAACTGAAAACAGGATTATTAAAAAAAAAATCAGATGGAACAGTTGTCTGTTTCAAGACTACTGCTGATGACCTATTGTAGTGATACTGTAGTAAGAGTAGTAGTATTACTGTAGTAGTATTACTGCAGTAGTACTGTAGTAACACTGTCCACAGTTCAGTCAATCTGGAGGTAAAGGTGTATCTGAGGCGAGGTTGCACAATTCCGGTAACTGTCCCAAAATCCCCAGGTTTTCCAGAAATTCTGGTTGGAGGAATCTGGATTTTCTGCTTATTCCCGCCTAGTCACTTCCCCCATCCATAACCCGAGGCCAGCATTCGTTCTGTGTTTCAAGATTAATTTCCTCCTGATTCCTGGAATCTTCCAAAAGGAATTTCTGGAAAACCTGGGAATTTTGCAAAAGTTACAGGAAATGTGCAACCCTTATCTGAAAGTCAAGGTGTATAGGGGGGAAGAAACCCATCAGCATGATAACTATGTGCTATAAGAATACATGTTTGGGTTCATTTAATCAATTAAATAATGTTCATGTGTGAAACAAGACAAAAACCAAGCATGCACAGGAATAAATGTAGTTTGTATAGCTGTTGAGGGTACTGCATAAGATTGAACAAGGGTCTCTACTGCCTTGCAAAAGTATTCATCCCCCTTGGCGTTTTTCCTATTTTTCCAACCTGTAATTTAAATGGATTTTTATTTGGGTTTCATGTAATGGACATACACAAAATAGTCCAAATTGGGAAGTGGAATGAAAAAAATAACTTGTTTCAAACAATTCTAAAAAATAAATAACTGAAAAGTGGTGCGTGCATATGTATTCACCCCCTTAATAAGATCTGGTGCAACCAATTACCATAATTAGTTAAATAAAGTCCACCTGTGTGCAATCTAAGCGTTACATGATCTGTCACATGATCTCAGTATATATACACCTGTTCTGAAAGGCCCCAGAGTCTGCAACACCACTAAGCAAGGGGCACCATCAAGCAAGCGGCACCATGAAGACCAAGGAGCTCTCCAAACAGGTCAGGGACAAAGTTGTGGAGAAGTACAGATAAGGGTTGGGTTATAAAAAAATATCCGAAACTTTGAACAGCCCACGGAGCACAATTAAATCCATTATTTAAAAAATTGAAAGAATATGGCACCACAACAAACCTGCCAAGAGAGGGCCGCCCACCAAAACTCACGGATCAGGCAAGGAGGGCATTAATCAGAGAGGCAACAAAGACACCAAAGATAACCCTGAAGGAGCTGCAAAGCTCCACAGCGGAGATTGGAGTATCTGTCCATAGGACCACTTTAAGCCGTACACTACACAGAGCTGGGCTTTACGGAAGAGTGGCTAGAAAAAGCCATTGTTTAAAGAAAAAAATAAGCAAACACGTTTGGTGTTCGCCAAAAGGCATGTGGGAGACTCCCCAAAGATGGAAGAAGGTACTCTGGTCAGATGAGACTAAAATTGATATTTTTGGCCATCAAGGAAAACGCTATGTCTGGCGCGAACCCAACACCTCTCATCACCCCGAGAACACCATCCCCGCAGTGAAGCATGGTGGTGGCAGCATCATGCTGTGGGGATGTTTTTCCATCGGCAGGGACTGGGAAACTGGTCAGAATTGAAGGAATGATGAATGGCACTAAATACAGGGAAATTCTTGAGGGAAACCTGTTTCAGTCTTCCAGAGATTTGAGACTGGGACGGCGGTTCACCTTCCAGCAGTACAATGACCATAGGCATACTGCTAAAGCAACACTCGAGTGGTTTAAGGGGAAACATTTAAATGTCTTGGAATGGCCTAGTCAAAGCCCAGACCTCAATCCAATTGAGAATCTGTGGTATGACTTAAAGATTGCTGTACACCAGCGGAACCCATCCATCTTGAAGGAGCTGGAGCAGTTTTGCCTTGAAGAATGGGGGGGGGGGATAGTTATGCACGCTCAAGTTCTGTTTTTTTGTCGTCTTATTTCTTGTTTGTTTCACACAAAAAAATATTTTGCATCTTGAAAGTGGTGGGCATGTTGTGTAAATCAAATGATACAAACCCCCCAAAAATCAATTTTTAATTCCAGGTTGTAAGGCAACAAAATAGGAAATATGCCAAGGGGGGTGAATACTTTCGCAAGCCACTGTATACTCTTGTCATATGACTTCTTTGTAATGCAGAGGAAAGAATCAATCCAAGCATAGAAGCAGAGGAGTTTTGAACTGGTTTAAGAATGTCCATGGTTTGCTTAGTATGCCTTAACTAGTTACTACTAATCTTAAATCTGTATGCTACTGTAACCATAGGCCAATACATCCACCTTACAGATAGCAAGCCCACACAACTGTATCGTCCTGTGGTCCAGTTCATTATCTTTGAGAAGCTATATCCTCTCATTTCATCTTGGTATCTCATTGTACTTTTTAAAGCTCTGATATTAATTTTCTATGAAAGGACAAACTTTTTTTTATTTCATGTGATGTAAAGAAAATTATATTCAAACAATGTCCTTAACATTTGGACAATTGTTTTTTTTTCTTCTCTTGTTTTTAACAATGACATCTGGAACAAATGATGATGGCAGAATTAGACATAAATACATCAACTGTTTCAGCACAATTTGTAAGTATGTGGAAGGTTTGAGTGTGTGTTTAAGATCAGTGTCTCTGTACATGTTATGTTCTCAACATACTGTATTTAACTTGTAATGCTGTCTACCATTCATAATTTACCTTGGGCTGATGTTGATGTTTATTCAATATGAATTGTCTTCAGTAATATTTCCCCTTCAGGGTTAAGTGAAGGCAGACTGTCTTTCTGTGTGAACTTGAAATATCATGCAGGCATTGAATACACATCAGCATTCTCACAAAGTGGTTGTGATTTTCCGAATAATGGCTCTGTGCTTCTGTGGCCCTATGTGAACAAATGGTCTGATGATAAACCAAATATCCGATATGTAATTAAAATGCTATTGAATAATGAGTTGTATATCATTGGTTTGAGCATAGACTCGACATACAGTCGTGGTCAAAAGTTTTGAGAATGACACAAATATAAATTTTCACATAGTCTGCTGCCTCAGTTTTTATGATGGCAATTTGCATATACTCCAGAATGTTATGAAGAGTGACCAGATGAATTGCAATTCATTGCAAAGTCCCTCTTTGCCATGAAAATGAACTTAATCCCCAAAAAACATTTCCACTGCATTTCAGCCCTGCCACAAAAGGACCAGCTGACATCATGTCAGTGATTCTCTCGTTAACACAGGTGAGAGTGTTGACAAGGACAAGGCTGGAGATCACTCTGTCATGCTGATTGAGTTAGAATAACAGACTGGAAGCTTTAAAAGGAGGGTGGTGCTTGAAATCATTGTTGTTCCTCTGTTAACCATGGTTACCTGCAAGGAAACACGTGCCGTCATCATTGTGTTGCACAAAAAGGGCTTCACAGGCAAGGATATTGCTGCTAGTAAGATTGCACCTAAATCAACCATTTATCGGATCATCAAGAACTTCAAGGAGAGAGGTTCAATTGTTGTGAAGAAGACTTCAGGGCGCCCAAGAAAGTCCAGCAAGCGCCAGGACCGTCTGCTAAAGTTGATTCAGCTGTTGGATCGGGGCACCACCAGTGCAGAGCTTGCTCAGGAATGGCAGCAGGCAGGTGTGAGTGCATCTGCACGCACAGTGAGGCGAAGACTTTTGGAGGATGGCCTGGTGTCAAGAAGGGCAGCGAGGAAGCCACTTCTCTCCAGAAAAAACATCAGGGACAGACTGATATTCTGCAAAAGGTACAGGGATTGGACTGCTGAGGACTGGGGTAAAGTCATTTTCTCTGATGAATCCCCTTTCCGATTGTTTGGGGCATCCGGAAAAAAGCTTGTCTGGAGAAGACAAGGTGAGCGCTACCATCAGTCCTGTGTCATGCCAACAGTAAAGCATCCTGAGACCATTCATGTGTGGGGTTGCTTCTCAGCCTAGGGAGTGGGCTCACTCACAATTTTGCCTAAGAACACAGCCATGAATAAAGAATGGTACCAACACATCGTCCGAGAGCAACTTCTCCCAACCATCCAAGAACAGTTTGGTGACGAACAATGCCTTTTCCAGCATAATGGAGCACCTTGCCATAAGGCAAAAGTGATAACTAAGTGGCTCGAGGAACAAAACATCGACATTTTGCGTCCATGGCCAGGAAACTCCCCAGACCTTAATCCCATTGAGAACTTGTGGTCAATCCTCAAGAGGTGGGTGGACAAACAAAAACCCACAAATTCTGACAAACTCCAAGCATTGATTATGCAAGAATGGGCTGCCATCAGTCAGGATGTGGCCCAGAAGTTAATTGACAGCATGCCAGGGCGGATTGCAGAGGTCTTGAAAAAGAAGGGTCAACACTGCAAATACTGACTCTTTGCATAAACTTAATGTAATTGTCAATAAAAGCCTTTGACACTTATGGAATGCTTGTAATTATACTTCAGTATACCATAGTAACATCTGACAAAAATATCTAAAAACACTGAAGCAGCAAACTTTGTGAAGACCAATACTTGTGTCATTCTCAAAACTTTTGACCACGACTGTAGTCTCTGTAACAATCCACTCCTACTCCGTGTCATGTGACAAATGACACGGAGTACAAGGAGTGGCATGTAATAGCTGAACAGACTGGCAACCAGGCCAGACTCGACAGTCCCATTAGATGAAATATAGGCCAAAGATATTTGGTTTAGTGCAATACGTCATATTCTGAAATTATGTTAATCAGAAATACGTTTTTAATAAGCCCATCTTTAGTCAAGTAGGACCTACAAGCTTTCTATAACATTTTGTCTGTTTGCGCCCCTAATGGCGTTAGCGGAACATCGTCTCCCTTAGGCGTTCACTATTCAATTAGTCGTTATTGATTAGGTCGAGGCCGCGTGCAATGCATTTGTGTTTAACAATCGTAAAGGAGCATTTTCACGCAGACACCACTCAAAATTACCTGGCAATCAAATCAAGTTAGTGAAATAGGATCATTTTTAAGTGTTATCCAAGTGATTTATCCTGAATGCAAAGGAGCTCATTCACATTCAAATTAGTTGAATCATATTCAATCGAAATAAGTTTTATTTGAATTGTTTATGCATAATGGGTGTTGATTGGGCTACTATTATTATTAGGATGTATTACTCCTCAATCACATAATGTCATATCACTGTATTATAATTTTTTGAAGTTTAAGACCTACCACTATATTATGTTAATGATTGACATTTGAGTTGCGTGTTTTTGTCAATTTGTGATCAAGACAGAGATGGCTAGCTACAGTGAGTTGGAGCGCTGAAAGCCACCCTGTATCTTCTGATGTGTTCTTGATAAAGAGCAGAGCGAATTAACTTCTGCTCAAAATTAAATTATAGGCTACACATGTCACACACCACCGGTCCATCACTTATCACTGAGAAGGTTGAGAGGGTCCATAGATGCTGTAATCTCATATTTGAGCTTCTCACCGAACCAAACAAGTCAGAATTCATTTTTCAAATGAGACAGTTTGATATTTTTATATTTTTTTTTTCACAGAATTTAAAGGCCCAGTGCAGTCAAAAACGTGATTTTTCTTTGTTTTATATATACTGAACAAAAATATAAATGCAACATGTGAAGTGTTGGTCCCATGTTTCATGAGCTGAAATAACAGATCCCAGCATTTTTCTATACACACAAAAAGCTTATTTCTCTCAAATTCTGTACATTCATTTGTTTACATCCCCTTTAGTGAACATTTCAATTTTGCCAAGATAATCCATCCACCTAACAGGTGTGGCATATCAAGAAACTGGGGATAATAAAAGACCACTCGAAAATGTGCAGTTTTGTCACACCACACAATGCCACAGATGTCTCAAGGTTTGATGGAGCGTGCAATTGGCATGCTGACTGCAGGAACGTCCACCAGAGCTGTTGCTAGAAAATTTAATGTTAATTTATCTACCATAAACCGCCTCCAACATCGTTTTAGAGAATTTAGCAGTAAGTCCAACATGACCACATGTAACCAAGCCAGCCCAGGACCTCCACCTGGACAGCTGATGAAACTGAGGAGTATTTCTGTCTGTAATAAAGCCCTTTCTGATTGGCTGGGCCTGGCTCCCCAGTGGGTGGGCCTATGCCCTCCCAGGCCCACCCATGGCTGCTCTCCTGTCAAGTCATGGGAAAACCAATAAATTAGGGCCTGATTAATTTATTTAAATTGACTGATTTCCTTATGTAACATTACTCTTCTTGCGTTGTGTACAATCAATCATCAACACGAACTCCATCTTGTAACACCAGTCATGGAGCTTTATTCTGATAGGAACAGCACAAAATTGCACGTCATGCAATGCATGGCTCACCATCCAACTCTGCACTCACGCACTGTACAAAATATACAAACGCCCCACCAGACATAGTAAGTTGCTAGCTAGTATTAGCTGGAATTCTCTACAACAAATATTCACCAAAAAACACTGCATCTTATGTGTGATGTTCAAATAACATTTACAAACAAATTGATATAAATTATACATTTACATCATCACTTGGGAGTATAAAAATCACTTTTGACGTACAGTGCTTTGCAAGCAACAACTTACCGCTGGTTTGGTGCTTCTTCACTGGGACGATTCTAACTGAAACATCCTCCCTCGTAAGCAAGCTACGCCAACCAGCCAATAAGATGCCATGTTGAGTAGGTGAAGGCAAGACAAAACCAAAAACCCATTGGCTTAACAATAAAGTGGCAAGGGGAATCACCAATATAACCCTGTTACACTCCCCCCTACTGAATTCCACTTGCAAAGAAAAATAATAAAAATACAAAACGGCACTGTGCAAACATACCAGGTACAGAAACACTCAACATATATACAGAATAATTCAGAGATAATTTTCTTTTTTATATATATATTTTTATACTACCTAATATAGAAAACTAAAAGGTAAAGCTGTGTATAGAGGATGCAGACCCTGCTTTAAAACAGTCACTAAATATTCCAGTCATTAGACTATTCTCCTTGAGAATTAGAGTGAAAAGCGGTTGATCAATCCCCTTAGCCCTCATAGGTAAACATGCCTGTTACATGTTAAGTACACTCAGTGACTTTAAAACATCCAAGTAATAAAATAAACAACCATAAGAGACTTTATCATATTCGTCACATTACCATCCTGCAACCTCTAATCATGGTCACAATGATGTAAAAACAAAACAAATAAAAGATGTCAATACCATTCACATACTAACCTTCAAGAGCTAACTTTCTGCTGATTCATAATCTCAATCAGTCTAGACACTGGTTTAAATATTCTTCCTGCCCTTGACCTAATACGACCCCGAGTACCTTCAACTGCATAAGGGGTAACAGTGTTGTGTACTGTTGCAATAGTGGGTCTGTCAACACAGTCAGTGCATAACTGATCAGGTAAGGAATGGTCCGAGTTTGGTAGGTCAGTACGGATATCGTAAGCAGACTGGTCAATTATCTCACTCACTACACTGTTACGGTCTCGGTCAGATTCTTGAAGACTCTCTGATGGAGGCAGACCTTCCAGCTGCAGTATATCTTCCACAGAATCCAAAGGTGGAATATCCTGAGCTTACAAGGATCATACATCACCCTCCAGGCTTGTGTCACCTATTCCTTCGGAAGGAAACTCTGACACCCACACTCTTGTTCTGTACTCAGCATCATCATCCACTGCAGTGTCCATGGCAGCTGAGACTACAAAGCTGTCATTCATGTCCTCAGACTCTGTTAATCCAGACATGTCTGTTCCCTCATCAACGGCAGCATGGGGAAGAGGAAGAAAGTTGACTGGCATTATCAGGTTGCGATGTACCGTCTTCTCCTGTCCAGTGGAGCTGTTCTGAATCTTAAAAGTGTGACTGTCAGCATTCAATCCAGTGACAAGGTAGACAGTATCCTCCCAACGGTCAGCGAGCTTCCGCTTTCCTCGCTCCCCCTTGTTAGCCAGCAACACTCGATCCCCAATCTCCACTGGTGCTCCTCTGACTCTTCTGTCATAAAGGTCAGCGTGCCTCTTCAACTGCTTCGCGGCAGATGCCTGTGCTGTATTCATGGCTTCTTTCAGATCTCTCCTCAAAGACTGAACGAATTGATCAAAGTCGACAACTTCTGGGTTCTCTATGACAGAGCCAAAGACTATGTCAACAGGCAGTCTTGGCGTCCTCCCAAACATTAGCAGGAAAGGGGCAAAGCCTGTGGTCTCGTGGATGGTTCAATTGTACGCAAACGTGAGGGACTTCAGCGCCTGAGGCCATCTGTGCTTTGCTCTTGTCGGCAGGGCCCGGATCATGTTTCCCAACGTCCTATTCATCCTTTCACAGGACCCGTTCCCCATCGGATGGTATGGCGTGGTGTGGGACTTCTGAACACCTGCAACACTCAACAGTTCGGCTATTAAAGCGCTCTCAAAGTTGGCTCCCTGGTCTGAGTGTATACGGCGAGGCATCCCGTAGACACAGAAATAGTTGTTCCACAACTGATGAGCTACTGACTTAGCAGACTGGTTCGAGCACAAGAAGGCATGAGCCAATTTGGTAAAGTGGTCAGTAACATTCATGTCTTGATAAAGCACCAGATGGGGGGTCAACAGTAGCCTGACAGTTAATGACTACCTCGTTGGAGTCAGAGGCTTTGTCAAAGGGGTGGCTGGACCAGCGAAACACATCTTGCACTCTGTCTGTGCGCACAGCGTTAGCTTCAGCTAGTAAGGTCTCGTACGGGACCCTTGTCAGGCGATGGAGTGCACTGGGTCGTACGAAGGGCTCTCTGCTCAAAGCATCTGCAACAACTTTTATTTTTCCAGGGATGTACTTGATGTCAAACTCGTACGGTGCCAGCTTGGAATGTATATCAAGGGATTATTATCCGTCCATACCGTGAACTGCTGTCCCCGTAGCCAGTGGTGGAACTTGTCACAGATAGCCCATTTCATGGCAAAGAACTCGAGCCGGTGCGCAGGATACCTCGACTGCACATAACTGAGGGACTTGCTCGCGAAGGCTATAGGTCTCGCTGTAGCTCCCTGTTCCTGCACCTGGGACAGCACAGCATCTAAGCCGTTGCTGGACGCATCCACCGAGAGTAGAAAGGGTTTGTCGAAGTTGGGGTGGGCCAACAAAACCTGGTCCATTAAGGCTTGCTTTAGCTGGAATAAGGCCTGTCTGCATTCTGTTGTCCAGTCGGCAGCCGTCAACTTCCTGACAAGTGAGCGTCGCTTCTTTTTCCAGCGTGGAGCCTTGTGTCCAGTAGTCAATCCAAAGAGAGGCTTTGCGATAGTCAAGCAACCTTCAATGAATTGTTGATAATACACCACCATCCCAAGGAATGACCTCAATTTCTTCTGAGATGGAATGTCAGTGCCATCTTCCATCAGATCAGCTTCTGTTACTCCTGTAATGGCCCTCACCTTTTCAGGGTCTGTAGCTACACCATCCACACTAATGATATGCCCCAGAAACTTCACAGACCTCTGCAGAAAGTTACACTTTTTAGGCGCCAACTTCAGGTTGTGAGCCTTGAGACGCTCAAAAACCATTTACAGGCGCTGTATAGCCAGATCTTCAGTGGGTGCATAGACCAAGACATCGTCAAGGTAACACAGCAGGCTAAGAAAGTTCTGATCCCCAAAGATGTTTAGCATAATCCTCATTAAGGTTGCAGGACTATTACATAATCCCTGTGGCATACGATTGTATTCGTACAATCCAAATGGCGACGTAAAAGCTGTGAATCTCCGGTCATCCTCATGCACTTCCACATTGTAGTAGACAGAGGTAAGGTCCATTGTTGAGAAAAAGGCATTTCCACCTAAAGCAGCCAGCGCATCAGCCTGGTGAGGGAGCGGGTGTGTGTCCTTGATGGTGCGAGCATTGAGCAAACGAAAATCAGTACAGAGTCTCAGGTCTCCAGATTTCTTCCATACAAGGACAAGTGGAGAGGCGAACTCACTACTAGACTTCCTTATGATTTCACAATCTTCCATCTCATTCAATGCTTGCTTGAGCTTCTCATAATGATTTGGTGAAAGGCGTCGGTAGGGCATCCGAAAGGGTTTCTCATCACTCAGTTGAATGCGGTGAAGAGATCCAGAAGCGTTTCCACAATCCAACTTGTGCCTGGAGAAGATGGACTGGTACTCAGCTATGAGCTGGATGAGTTTCTTCTTACCAGCAGGAGACACTTGACAGGAGTCGACATCAATATCAGTCAAACCTAAGTCACGTAAGACCTCAGGACTGCTTGAACTGTCAGGTCCGTCAGTATCGTGAAGTTGGCTGGAACCGTCATCAGTCAGTGTCAAGTCATCTTGGCAGTCAGTGAGTATATCAGCCGTTCTCTGCACTTGCTGCTGAAAAGCTGCTGATGAATCATCATTCACAAACGAACAGTCAAAGTCCTCTAGAGCCATGCAAGGAAAGACATCGGCTAGAGTGGCGTTTCGTCTTAATGTCACTGTCTTCTGAGAAGGGTTTATCACTCTAACAGGGAGCCACCCATCCCCCCGCAATAGAGCTACTGTCCTCCCTACCAGGATTGACCTTGGTGTTGACCTTGAACTGCTGGGCTCAATGAGAACAGCACTGCCCGCTGATAGATTCTGAGTGTTTCGTAGTCTGCCCCAGACTAAGTGCTCCTGCATAGGCTCTAGAGTCACAGCCCCTTTTAGTCTCACAGTTCCAACTTTGTCAGGTACTTCACTGTCTCTCCATCTCTCCACATTAGCCATCATGTTGATTAGCTTGCTCTTCTCACCCCCATCACACACAGGAGTATAAACCCTCTTCCAGAGATCTCCATTAGTCTTCAGGTGGCGAATTAAGTGCTTTAGGAGATTGCTGCCCAAGATGAGGTCATCACTCTGGCCTTCAACCACCAGTGTAGGCACAGCAACTCTACAGCCGTACACCTCCATCTCCAGCTCACATTCTCCCGAAGGCCTCGTCTTCAACCCACCACAACCAACCAAGACTACCTCTGTAGGACTCAATGATGGACTTTCCAACACTCCTGCATGCAACAGTTCAGTTAAGACCCTAGAGCTCAATGTACAAGCCATGGACCCACTGTCAAGCATAGCTCTCACTTCTACTTCTCCTCCTATTAACACCTTGGCATAGAATAAATCATCATATGGGGAAAGTCTCTGTGTGTTCTGCGTTATGATACTCTTCTCAGTCTCCATTTCGTCACAAACACTTTTATATACAGACTCCAAATCAACAGCTCTCACTGATGGGGACTCTACAAAAGGCCCAACACTCTCCCCTTCTACATGCAGGCCTACTAGTTTCCCGGGAGCTGAGCAGTGATTACTGTAGGGACTCCACCAGCTGTGCTCAGAGCTGCGGCCTTGGGGCACTGAGAGCGTGCGTGGCCAGCTACATGACAAAGAAAGCAGAGGTGATTGGCCCTGCAGTGAAAGTAAGTATCATGTCCAGCATCCCAGCACACGTTACATGGCCCATTAGACTTCAATTTGCTCCTATTCTCTTTTTGGAACTTACGGTCAGACTTGTTGTGGCCTCTGCTCCAGTACACGCTCCAGCATTGCAAGGATACGTTCCATCGGCTCAGCTGAGCCCTGAATAGTCTGGGCTGGAGAAGGCAACGCATTAGGTACTTCCATGTGGGGCCTCACAGCAGGCATGGTGATTGGCATGACAGCATCAACTTCCTGCTTCATTGTTGCGATGGCTGGGGTCACCTTGGATAAGTGAGAGTACCTCTGCTCCCTCCTGTATTCATCCAACCTCTCATGAACATCTGCAGCGGTCCACTGCTGTAATGGTTTGCACTTAAAGATAAGCGACAGTTCGGCGTTAGGGCAATGTCTGATGAACATGACTGTGAGCTCACGAGATGGGTCTTCAACACTTTTTTTCTGTCTCTTTAGACAATCTTCAGCAACCTCCATAGCCCTGTTCAGTCTGAGCCAATAGTCGAATGGTTGTTCATCAGTCAGAGGTAATGTGGCATAAAAGTCAGCGAGGGGCATGCTTGAAAAAGCAGTGTCACTAAAATGTTGTTTCAGTATGTCAAAGGTGGGACTCAGGCCTTTGGATAAATCAACGGAGGGATTGCTGCGTATGCCCACTTTAACAACATCACGGGCCCTTCCCATAAGCCTACCCATAACCTCATCTGCTTGGTCCATCACAGATACGCCCCTCTTATGCATGTAAACCATGACCATATCCTCCCACTCATGCACTGTGCACTTTTCAGAGCCATCCCCCTAAAGCACACCGGTTCCCTGATATCAGACTTCAATTCCAGGTTCAGGCCTGACACATCCATACCCCTAGAGCTGCATGCATTTCCCATAACATTGTCACCAACATGTCCAACAATTGCCTTTGACTCCAAACAGGAGGTAATGTTCTCCCCAATGGAATGACCAATCTGCTGTACTATGTCTGCTATGAAATCCATGGAGACCTCCCCACTACCTGCATTTGGCAAAACTCTTTCATACACATTTTTGGGCATTTCCATGGGTAAACTATCATCAAAACTCCCAAAACCCTCCAGTTTAGGCAGAGGTGTAGAAGCAACTGGAATTTTGGCTGAACCCCTACCAACACATGGTGACAGATTAAATGTCAGGAAACCCCTACCTCTCCCAACACCTTCCATCTTAACAATTGGAAATCAACACACTAATAAAAATGTAAGCGCCCTCTTGTGGCGAAATGCGATATTGCCATAAACTGCACCAACAACGTCTTATCTGATTCTTCAACGGCAACCACGGCGAAGTTCTGAGATGGAAATCCAGCGAAGGGTGATCTGATCCAGAAGAACGGTCACGGCACCACTGTAACAGTACTCTTCTTGCATTGTGTACAATCAATCACCAACACGAACTCCATCTTGTAACACCAGTCATGGAACTTTATTCTGATAGGAACAGCACAAAATTGCATGTCATTCAATGCACGCCTCACCATCCAACTCTGCACTCACGCACGCTGGTTTGGTGCTTGTTCACTGGGCCATGTAGTTACCAAAATAATACAATTACAATATAATATCTTTAACAATGTACCTGATAGGAACAGCACAAAATTGCACGTCATGCAATGCACGGCTCACCATCCAACTCTGCACTCACGCACTGTACAAAATATACAAACCCCCCACCAGACACAGTAAGTTGCTAGCTAGTATTAGCTGGAATTCTCTACAACAAATATTCACCAAAAAACACTGCATCTTATGTGTGATGTTCGAATAACATCATTTACATCATCACTTGGGAGTATAAAAATCACTTTTGACTTACAGTGCTTTGCAACCAACAACTTAACGCTGGTTTGGTGCTTCTTCACTGGGACGATTCTAACTGAAACATCCTCCGTCGTAAGCAAGCTACGCCAACCAGCCAATAAGATGCCATGTTGAGTAGGTGAAGGCAAGACAAAACCAAAAACCCATTGGCTTAACAATAAAGTGGCAAGGGGAATCACCAATATAACACTGTTACACTTATATTAATTGTAACTCAGTAAAATCGTTGAAATTGTTGCATGTTGCGTTTATATTTTTGTTCAGTATATATTTCCACAGGGTTGGAATAATAATGTGAAATTTAGAACATTATTATGATAATGCCCTTTTAGTGTAAAAGCTGTTTGAAAAGACCGCGTGAAATTTCAGCCTGTTTTGGTGGGATGGAATTTTGGCCTGCCTGCCAGGCGTCCTTTTTATCCACACCAAACTTGGCGCAAAACTACGCCCACGAGTAACCTACGTACCCCGCCATCACAGAAAGGAAGAGGAAGAGAGGCCCAACTCGGCGGAAAATCTGTCTCACTCCAGCCGGTGGCATTTTTTCGTTGTTTCGCCCACCAAGCAAGGAATTTTAGTATGGAGGTCAATGAAAGAGTGTCGAATTTGGTCAACACAAACATTTATGGCTTATTTGCTACATGAGGTTTATTTGATCTAATAGAAGTTTCGTAATGCTTAAAGTTGTTACGAGTGTACTGATATAAGTAGGATACGTGACATCTGTTGATAAAACAAGTTTACTGGAGAACTGAGACCAAATAGAGACTTTGGACAGGGTGGATATGGTATAATAAAGGCAGTTTATTCAGAGGTAAAGATATCTGGAATCGCGTGCACGGACCCGTTCGTCAATCTCGTAGGGAGATATCTGAGAGAGCCCCGAAACATTGTGTGCAGACATTTTATACAGTAAATGATGTAGGTTGAATCTAGTAGTTCTGATCTTCTGATTGGTCCTGATGAGTTGGGCGAGGACCCCTCCACTGTTGCATTGGCTCTGAGTCGGGTTCTCTGTCTTCAAATGTTCAGCCTAAGAGAAGGGGATTTTTGTGTGTGTGTGTGTGTGTATGTGTCCTCAGAGCAAGAACTCGTGAGTTGGAAGAACTGAGAGACCTATGGCGTGGGTGTTGTCCTTAGCCACCTGCTGACAAGGCTGACAAGATAGGACTCTTTTGTCCATTGTATTGAATACAAAGGCCCAACACAAAATGGGTCATGCACAAGATTTTAGTCAGACCAAGCTATAACATTATATATTTACTACGACACATCCCGGCAACTTTGAGAAAAAAACACTTTATATCAGAGTTGTCATATTCATGGCATGATGCTAGTAGCATAGCATCTCTCTCCATTGAATACAGGCGGTAGATGTCAACAACCCTTATCAAGTATTCAAAAAAGGATTACAATAATGAGATGTATCCACCAATCCAAAGAAAGGATAGGAGGGAGCTGGACAGCCTCCCGTGCCACTTTGTGGACAACGACTCCCATTGTTAGGGCGGAGAGACATGTAACTTGTCAGTATATCCATCATCTTTGGACATCACCATGTCTTGAGACATCTTAAGACATGTCTTGAGACATCTTAAG
Organism: Coregonus lavaretus; assembly: GCF_964263955.1. Lineage (NCBI taxonomy): Eukaryota > Metazoa > Chordata > Actinopteri > Salmoniformes > Salmonidae > Coregonus > Coregonus lavaretus. Next base: position 19,785,679 of record NC_140017.1, read on the forward strand.
AAATATAAATTAAGATGTCTTGAGACGTCTCGAGACATGTCTTAAGATGTCTTAGAAAATGAAGACTTATTTAAGACAGTCTATAGACACCTCTTTGAAATACAATGAGACATCAGTCTTAGAACATCTTGAGACATTTTATAATTTATTGTTGTTTTCATATTTTATAAGTTGTTAATCCTTAAGAGTCTATTGACGCACCCGTCAAAATCTCCATCAGAATCTGTCAGTTTAAGCTAAATATATCATATTTGCATGGGCTGCGTCTCAATTCACCACATTCCTTTATGTCGGCCTTCCGCATCTGCAGTGAAAGTTGGCCGAGCTACAGCAATGTTTGTCAGACCATGAGACATCCCAAAAATTGGTCTTCTCACGAAAACGTCTGTAGCATCCGAACCTTTTGGCCTACAAACGGTTTGGCCTATGACCACTCTATGGAAAGATGAGACTCTTACGAGCATGATGGTTTTCTCTGTTTTGCTCTACAACCCTCACAAGTGTCATGGGACTCGTCTGAAGGTAACCCATACAAATGAATGGAAGTATGGAGGGAGTTTTGCGGCAACAAAAATAAAGGGTTAAATATGTGTCGAGAAAAAAACTTAAATATTTCCTGAGCTTTCTTATATCTCCTAGATCTAGGACAGACACTTCAAAACCTTATTCCTCCTGAGTTAGATAACATTACAGCTCTCTGTCTCCCTACACCACTACCCCCTGAGTTAGACAACATTACAGCTCTCTGTCTCCCTACACCACTACCCCCTGAGTTAGATATTACAGCTCTCTGTCTCCCTACACCACTACCCCCTGAGTTAGACATTACAGCTCTCTGTCTCCCTACACCACTACCCCCTGAGTTAGACATTACAGCTCTCTGTCTCCCTACACCACTACCCCCTGAGTTAGACATTACAGCTCTCTGTTTCCTTACACCACTACCCCCTGAGTTAGACAACATTACAGCTCTCTGTCTCCCTACACCACTACCCCCTGAATTAGACAACATTACAGCTCTCTGTCTCCTTACACCACTACCCCCTGAGTTAGACATTACAGCTCTCTGTCTCCCTACACCACTACCCCCTGAGTTAGACATTACATATATCTGTCACCCTACACCACTACCCCCTGAGTTAGACAACATTACAGCTCTCTATCTCCCTACACCACTACCCTCTGAGTTAGACAACATTACAGCTCTCTGTCTCCCTACACCACTACCCCCTGAGTTAGACATTACAGCTCTCTGTCTCCCTACACCACTACCCCCTGAGTTAGACAACATTACAGCTCTCTGTCTCCCTACACCACTACCCTCTGAGTTAGACAACATTACAGCTCTCTGTCTCCCTACACCACTACCCCCTGAGTTAGACAACATTACAGCTCTCTGTGTCCCTACACAACTACCCCCTGAGTTAGACAACATTACAGCTCTCTGTCTCCCTAAACCAGTCCTGAGTTAGGCAACCATCAGGTCACCACTGTATTTTCCACCTGTCTGCCCAATCATCAATAATTGTACTGAACATACCCTGAGGGTGTTTTTAATGATCTGACAATCAGCTCTGTTAATTATCTTTCTCTCGCTCTCGCTCTCTCTCTCTCTCTCTCTCTCTCTCTCTCTCTCTCTCTCTCTCTCTCTCTCTCTCTCTCTCTCTCTCTCTCTCTCTGTATCTCTCTCTCTCTCTCTGTATCTCTCTCTCTCTGTATCTCTCTCTCTCTGTATCTCTCTCTCTCCCTCTCTTTATCATTATTATGTTGTTACAGACAGGTTTGTGTTTGGTTGTCCTGTGTTTGTGCATGCAGTATAGTACACTACTGCAGACACTGCTAGACATCCTCCTCAGCACCAGCATACAGATGCCCATGCTGTCTCATGTATGCTTACCAAATGGCACCATATTCTCTAGTGCACTACTTTTGTCCAGACCCTTATGCCCTGGTCAAAAGTAGTGCACTATATAGGGAATAGGCTGCCATTACATTTGGGACATACCTCTGGAATACTCCACTGATTATGGGTGGAGGGGGTCTTTAACTCTAACCTACCCTGCATTGTCTAGAGAAAAGGGCTTGTGTCACATAAACCTGTATCTATCTATCTGCGTTATGAACAACAATGTTGCTGAAAAGCCTCGTGTCTGTCAGTGCAGTTAGTGCACTGAGGGACTAGTAGAGTAATGACCGCCTGCACCACGCCACTTGTTTCAGCGCATCTAGATGGGAGGAGAGAAGATGAGAGAGGAGGGCGCGTGTTAGCGAGGTGAGATGCTTGGTGCTTCCCTAGGAAGGCCTGCATGTCAATGAGGGACGGCCATCTGGAAATCACTGCTAAAGAGACAGAAAGCAGCTGCAGCTCGTGCAGCTCACACTTGCTCAATCACTGGGCAACAAAGGGACCGATGCTTTTTCTACCGCTCGGGCGATTATACTACACATATCAGCACTGACATAGTCTATTGGAGAGCTGATATATGCAATTGCTAAAATTTGACGCGGTTGACTGCATCAGACTTTAATTAAAGGTAAGTAGTTTTTTGCCCAAAACATATTTTAAGATGCCATAATGTGTTGTTCCGTGTCATTTAACAATAGCTTGGGTTATGTTGTCAGAAATTAATATGATGAAAACAAACGTCACATTGCCAATTGGGTGGTGGACGAAACTAGAGAGCATGACATGCGTGAGCGTGCTATAGCCTACAATCAGATTTTTATGTCCCTCAGAAAGAGCTCATTTTCAGTATGTGACAAACTGCCCACAAACATGTTAATTCTATCTGGCTAGCCAGCGGCGCTGTCCCTTCAGCACCGGGGAGTTCATTCTGACTACTGCCACCGCTATAGGCTACCTGTCAGACTAGCTAGCTGCTAGCAGAACCGCACCTGCATCACTGTCCATTCAGCACCACTGAAATGTCGGCCGCGGCCTCAGAGTTCATGCAGAAATCCAATTGATTCTACTCTCTCCAGTAGGCATATATGACATTCAACTAAAACTAAAGGATGACTTGTTTATTCTGCAAAGGAAAATATGCTTGAGGTTTAAATGTTCTCGTCCATAATGTTCCCCTCCCCGATTTGGCTCTTTCTGTGTAACATCACTACAGTCATGGAGCTGGAGCACTTTGACGAGCGGGAGAAAGCCCAGAGAAACACCCGCAGAGGCTCCAGGAACAACGGGCTGCCGAGCCCCACGCACAGTGCCCACTGTAGTCTGTACAGGACCCGAACACTGCAGTCCCTGGCCTCGGAGAAGAAGGCCAAGAAGGTCCGCTTTTATCGCAACGGAGACCGCTACTTCAAAGGGATTGTCTACGCTATTTCCCAGGACAGGTTCCGGTCTATAGAAGCCCTGTTGGCCGATCTGACCCGCTCCCTGTCAGATAATGTGAACCTTCCCCAGGGGGTCCGGACCATCTACTCTATCGATGGGACCAAGAGAATATCCGGCATGGAGCAGCTGGAGGAAGGTAAGCCAAACCTTAACCCTACCCTAAGGGTTGGGATGAGACAGTATTGAGCAGCTAACCCTAAGGGATGGGATGGGACAGTATTGAGCAGCTAACCCTAAGGGATGGGACAGTAGAAGTCTGAGAACAAAATAAGTTGTGAATTTGTCTAGGTTTCCCACTGTACAATGAGTGACCTGCTCCAGTAGGCCTATATAGTAGGCCGATAGGCTAGTATATTTCCAGTAGGTCTGTAAAATCTATAATCTAAATCTCATAGCTGTGTCATTCTGTAGTGCATGCAGTGAGGTCAGTCCATGGTTGCTGTGACCATGTAGGCCTATCTCTGTGTGTTGCCTACCTGCAGGAGAGAGCTATGTGTGTGGCTCCATAGAGCCATACAAGAAGCTGGACTACACTAAGAATGTCAACCCCAACTGGTCAGTTGGAGTGAAGACAGCTGCGGCTGCCTCTGCGCGTGGCCCCCCCTCCCTGGGCAGTGCCAAGGCTGGGGCCCCGGACACCAGGGAGAGTAAGGACTTCATCCGGCCCAAACTGGTCACCATCGTCCGGAGCGGGGTGAAGCCTCGTAAGGCCGTCCGCATCCTCCTCAACAAGAAGACGGCCCACTCCTTCGTACAGGTCCTCTCTGACATCACAGACGCCATCAAGCTGGACTCTGGGGTCGTCAAGAGACTGTACACCTTGGACGGGAAACTGGTAGGTTATGAAATATGGTTATATTAGTGAAGTTACTGCCTGGTTCTCAGGCTTAGCTTTCCCCACAGACTCAGAGGGATGGGCTATGAGGCAATTAGCAGAGTTAGAAGTAGGTTTCTGGGACTCAGTCTGCTGTGTTTGACATCCTTTATTAACCCAGTCAGTAGGCGTTTCAGGAGCACAGTTTCACTGAGACATTTTCACACATTGACCAATGGATGATTTTTAAATCTTTTTGAAGTATAGCCTTTATGACCAGATGACTATATGGTATAAATCCCGTGAACACAGACCTTTAACACACAGAGTCCTGAACACAGGATTACTAGAGAGAGTAAATAGGAGAAGTGAATAAGAAAGAGGCAAGTAGAGTTGGGAAACATGTTGTGTAGTTGTGATATGCCTATTAATAGTCAGTCTCTCCTCTTTTATAGTGGTTCTATCAATGAAACTCCAATGTAGTTTTCCTTTTTTCTCTCCTGGATGGTTTCTATGGTGATCTGGTTGCCTGGGCTGGTTGCTAAGGAACAGCCTCTGCGGCAGAGTGGTGCAGTGGGAATGTTGTATGTGTGGCTCAGTGTTGCAGAACAGTGTGTATGTCAGTGCTATTGAGGAAGGCTAGAGAATGGTGCAGGTACTCGTATGGCCCAGACATGACCGGGAGATAGTAGCTGTATATTCTATCATCAATATCATGCAGATGAAATGCATTCAGTGATCCATCTGTAATGTCTGCGGTTCATCCTGTTCATCCTGTTCAGTTTAACTTCACTGTCTCATTAAATAATTATGGTAGAATTAGAAAGTATTGACAAGAGTTTTCCAGTCACGCACTTCCAGGTCAATATCATTGTTTCTCCAGTTGATGGTTTATGAGGCCAATATGCTCTCTGTGCTGCTAAGTGAGACTGATAGATTTCAGGGTTGGGCTATAGAGTACAGTTCTATGCAGTGGGTATCAGGGTTGGGCTATAGAGTACAGTTCTATACAGTGGGTATCAGGGTTGGGCTACTATGCTGTACAGTGCTTGGCAACTCTATCTGACTGATGTTTCACTGTTAGGCGTGTGCGTGTGTGCCTGTTGACCATGACTGGGCCTCTCATTGGTGATTGTGCAATCAATCCACACACACACACACAGACATATACACACACACGCGTGTGCGCGCGCCTCACAGCTGTGGTAGAGATGTCACAGCTGCCTGAGGCTTGTTGCCTGTTGATGTTTGGCTTCAGCACCTCTCGTCCCCTAATATGGATCGACAGATCAGATGATGCTGTTGTGTTGTTACTGTTATAACTGTGTTATTGCTGTCTTATTACTGTGCTATTACTGCACAGTAAAGCAACTCCTTTTAATGGGAAAGGGACTCTGCTATTGTACAGACAGTGCCAGACTAGGACCGTGATTCAATCCGATCGCGCCTGTCGACAATGTGTCATTTAAAGGCCATTTCTAATTGAGCCGACGTCTACAGCGTTTACTACGGATGCAATATCTGCAAATGTGGTGACATTGCCTTTAAAAACCTAATTGTTGACAGCGTTATACAGATTGAATCCCGGCCTAGCGCTAATATGTTTTCTCAACATCAGCTGTGAAGTTGACCTGTTGACGTGATCTGTCTGGGGTGAAAATACAAGAACTTACAGCTGAGAATACTGAACTAATGTGAGTACTTTAAGCTGAGTGGTGAATTGAGCTTTGCTTCATGTAGTGTAGGGTTGCTAAGTAGCTGACTCCACAGTAACTGTGTGTTAGGGAACTGCTACAGCACAGTAATGGAGCTGCATACAGTTGTGCTGACTTGCAGCTCGGAAGCCAGTCATAATTCATCTCCTCCACTGCAGCTGCAGCTTGTGTCCCAAATGACACCCTATTCCCTATATAGTGCACTACTTTTGGGATGCAGTATAGTAATATAGCCGCCTGCTGGAACTCTGCTTAGCTCTTCATAAACACCCAGTGAGATTTACACACTGGTTATTGGCTCATTTCAGACATCCAGACGCATAGAAGTATTATTACTTAATCTGTTTGATTAGTGTTACTGCAGAGTTACAGTACGTTAACATTCTGTGACTGATTGCAATCATATTCAACCTGATGTATTCAATATGACTACTTGTACCTGTTATTGATATGAATACATTCCCCCTCCCCTACACACCTCTGAGAATGGACATTCCCTCTTGACATACTGTAGCAGTCTGTCTAATGTCTCTCAATAATGAATGAACAGATCTAAGACAGATAATAGCCTGGCTCTGAAACAGCCTGCCAATAGCCTTTCTTTGAAACATTCTGTTTAAAAAATTTAGCAGACACTCTTAATTAGGGTTAAGTGCCTTGCTTAAGGGCACATCAACAGACTTTTCATCTAGTCGGCTCCGGGATTCGAACCAGAGACCTTTCGTTTACTGGCCCAACACTCTTAACCGCTAGGCTACATGCTGCCCTACAGCCTATCAGTAGCTTGGTTTTGGAACAGCCTGTCAGTAGCTTGACTCTGAAAAAGTCTGTCTCTGAAACAGCCTGTCTCTTAGTGGGAGGCATTTAATTCCAGTGGGAATGTTGTAGGTGTGAGTCAGTATTTTTCTAGTACATGCATTAGGACTGCATGCTTTACTTTAGGCCTATATGAGTGTCTGGGGGAGGGAGGGAGGAGAAGGCGGGGCGGGGGAGAGGAGGTGGGGGTCAGGGAGAGGGGAGGAGGGATATGGGGGAGGGGTGAGGAGGTGGGAGAAGTGGGAAGGGGGGTGAGAGGAGAGGAGAGGCGGGGAGGTTGAGGGCGGGGATGGGGGGGGGGGGGTATTTTTGGTATTCTTTTGTATTTTATTAGGATCCCCATTAGCTGTTACGAAAGCAGCAGCTACTCTTCCTGGGTTCCACACAAAACATGAAATAATACAGAACATTAATAGACAAGAACAGCTAAAGGACAGAACTACATCTATTTTAAAAAAGGAACACGTAGCCTACATATTAATACATACACATAAACTATCTAGGTCAAATAGGGGAGAGGTGTTGTGCCGTGAGGTGTTGCTTTATCTGTTTTTTTAAACCAGGTTTGATGTTCATTTGAGCAATATGAGATGGAATGGAGTTCCATGCAATATATAATAATGTACGCTTTCTTTAATTTGTTCTGGATTTGGGGACTGTGAAAAGACCACTGATGGCATGTCTGGTGGGGTAAGTGTGTGTGTCAGAGCTGTGCGTAAGTTGATTATGCAAACATTTTGGAATTTTCAACACATTGTTTCTTATAAAAATAAGAAGTGATCAGTCAGTCTCTCCTCAACTCTTAGATGTAGAGGTTAACCCAGGCCCTGTAGCCCCCAGTATCACTCCTACCCCCCAGGCGCTATCATTTGTTGACTTCTGTAACTGTAAAAGCCTTGGTTTCTTGCATATTAACGTCAGAAGTCTCCTCCCCAAGTTTGAGTTATTCACTGCGTTAGCACACTCTGCCAACCCTGATGTTCTTGCAGTGTCTGAATCTTGGCTTAGGAAGGCCACCAAAAATTCAGAAATGTCCATTCCGAACTACAACATTTTCCGTCTAGATAGAACTGCCAAAGGGGGCGGAGTTGCAATCTACTGTAGAGATAGCCTGCAGAGCTCTATCATACTATCCAGGTCTGTGCCCAAACAGTTTGAGCTTCTACTTCTAAAAATCCAGCTTTCCAGAAATAAGTCTCTCACTGTTGCCGCTTGCTACAGACCCCCCTCAGCCCCCAGTTGTGCCCTGGACACCATATGTGAATTGCTTGCCCCCCATCTATCCTCAGAGTTCGTACTGCTTGGTGACCTAAACTGGGATATGCTTAACACCCCGGCCGTCCTACAATCTAAACTAGATGCCCTCAATCTCATACAAATTATCAAGGAACCTACCAGGTACAACCCTAAATCCGTAAACATGGGCACCCTCATAGATATCATCCTGACTAATTTACCCTCTAAATACACCTCCGCTGTCTTCAACCAGGATCTCAGCAATCACTGCCTCATTGCCTGCGTCCGTAATGGGTCCGCGGCCCAACGTCCACCCCTCATCACTGAAAAACGCTCCCTAAAACATTTCAGTGAGCAGGCCTTTCTAATTGACCTGGCCCGGGTATCCTGAATGGATATTGACCTCATTCCGTCAGTAGAAGATGCCTGGATGTTCTTCAAAAGTGCTTTCCACTCCATCTTAAATAAGCATTCAAAAAATTCAGAACTAAAAACAGATATAGCCCCTGGTTCACCCCAGACTTGACTGCCCTTGACCAGCACAAAAACATCCTGTGGCGTACTGCATTAGCATCGAACAGACCCCACGATATGCAACTTTTCAGGGAAGTCAGGAACCAATATACACAATCAGTTAGGAAAGCAAAGGCTAGCTTTTTCAAACAGAAATTTGCATCCTGTAGCACTAAGTCCAAAAAGTGTTGGGACACTGTAAAGTGGTGGGACACTGTACAGTGGTCCTCTGTAGCTCAGCTGGTAGAGCACGGCGCTTGTAACGCCAAGGTAGTGGGTTCGATCCCCGGGACCACCCATACACAAAAATGTATGCACGCATGACTGTAAGTCGCTTTGGATAAAAGCGTCTGCTAAATGGCATATTATTTATTATTATTTATTTATAAAGTCCATGGAGAATAAGAGCACCTCCTCCCTGCTACCCACTGCACTGAGGCTAGGAAACACTGTCACCACCGATAAATCTACGATAATCGAGAATTGCAATAAGCATTTTGCTACGGCTGGCCATGCTTTCCACCTGGCTACCCCTACCCCGGCCACCAGCTCTGCACCCTCCGCTGCAACCTGCCCATGCAGGTGGGAGTGGGGTAAGGGGGGGCAGAAGGATTACTTGATCCTGTCCCAGTTATTCCTTAAAGAGGTGGGGTTTCAAGTGTCTCCGGAAGGTGGTGAGTGACTCTGCTGTCCTGGCGTCGTGAGGGAGCTTGTTCCACCAGTACTGGGCAGCCGTCTTCATCGACCTGGCCAAGGCTTTCGACTCTGTCAATCACCGCATTCTTATTGGCAGACTAAATAGCCTTGGTTTCGCAAATGACAATTCTCGGGCCGACTCTATTCTCTGTGTATATCAATGATGTCGCTCTTGCTGCTGGTGACTCTCAGATCCACCTCTATGCAGACAACACCATGTTGTATACATCTGGCCCTTCATTGGACACTGTGTTAACAAACCTCCAAACGAGCTTCAATGCCATACAACACTCCTTCCGTGGCCTACAACTGCTCTTAAACTCTAGTAAAACTAAATGCATGCTCTTCAATCGAACGCTGCTTGCACCCACCCGCCCGACTAGAATCACTACTCTCGACGGGTCTGACTTAGAATATGTGGACAACTACAAATACCTAGGTGTCTGGTTAGACCGTAAACTCTCCTTCCAGACTCATATTAAGTATCTCCAATCCAAAGTTAAATCTAGAATCGGCTTCCTATTTCGCAACAAAGCCTCCTTCACTCATGCTGTCAAACATGCCCTCGTAAAACTGACTATCCTACCGATCCTTGACTTCGGCAATGTCATTTACAAAATAGCTTCCAACCCTCTACTCAGCAAATTGGATGTAGTCTATCACAGTGCCATCCGTTTTTACATGGGTATTTTTTTGTCACCAAAGCCCCATATACCACCCACCATTGTGACCTGTACGCTCTCGTTGGCTGGCCCTCACTACATATTCGTCGCCAAACCCACTGGCTCCAGGTAATCTATAAATCACTTCTAGGCAAATCCCCGCCTTATCTTAGATCATTGGTCACCATAGCAACACCCACCCGTAGTATGCGTTCCAGCAGGTATATCTCACTGGTCATCCCCAAAGCCAACACCTCCTTTGGCCGCCATTCCTTACAGTTCTCTGCTGCAAATGACTGGAACGAACTGCAAAAATCTCTGAAGCTGGAGACACTTATCTCCCTCACTAACTTTAAGCATCAGTTGTCAGAGCAGCTTACCGATCACTGCACCTGTACACAGCCCATCTGTAATTAGCCCACCCAACTACCTCATCCCCATATTGTTATTTACATTGTTATTTATTTTGCTCATTTGCACCCCAGTATCTCTATTTGCACATCATCTTCTGCACATCTATCTGTCACGCCCTGGCTCTGGGACTCTGTTATGTTGAGCCAGGGTGTGTAGTTTCTATGTATTTGTGTTCTAGGTTCTTTATCTAGCTCATGTGTTTCTGTGTTGGCCGGGGTGGTTCTCAATCAGAGGCAACGAGTGTCAGCTGTTGCTTGTTGTCTCTGATTGGGTACCATACTTAGGCAGCCTGTTTTGCCACAGTGTTTGTGGGATCTTGTTCCGTGTTGGTTTTGTGTTGTAAACCAAGGACTTCACGTATCGTTTTGTTGTTTTGTTCGTGTGGGTGAATATAAATAAAAGTATGTTCGCATATCACGCTGCGCCTTGGTCCACTTCCTCCAACGATCGTGACAGAATATCCCACCAATACTGGACCAAGCAGCGTGTCCAGGAGTACACGCCGGAGGTAACTTTAACGGATGTCCACCTCGACTGGGTCAAGCAGCGTGAGGAGGAGATGGACTTAGGAGCAGAGGATGGAGAGTCTGGCGAGAGCCATGGAGGCCATAGCCACGGGGGAGAGACAAGCCCAATAAATTTTTAGGGGGGGGCTCACACCGTGGACGACGGGGCTGCTGGAGGCAGATAAGGGGCGAGTTAGTGGACGAGGAGAGAAGGCCACCGGGTTACGGGAGCCATTGGCGAGTAGAGGGAAGGAAAATGTAGAGGCACGGCGAGAGGTACTGAGGTGTGTTGCCAGTCCGGTCCGGCCCGTTCCTGATCCCCGGGTAAGGCCAGTGGTGTGTGTTCCCAGTGCGGTCCGGCCTGTTCCTGTCCCTCGCACCAAGCCTGTGATGCGCGTCGCCAGCCCGGTCCGGCCTGTTCCTGCTCCCCGCACCAAGCCAATGGTGCGCGTCGCCAGCCCAGCCCGGCCCGGCCTGTTCCTGCTCCCCGCACCAAGCCTATGGTGTGCGTCGCCAGCCCGGTCCGGCCCGTTCCTGCTCCCCGCATCAAGCCAGGGGTGCGCGTCGCCGGCCCGGCCTGTTCCTGCTCCCCGCACCAAGCCAATGGTGCGCGTCGCCAGCCCGGCCCGGCCTGTTCCTGCTCCCCGCACCAAGCCAATGGTGCGCGTCGCCAGCCCGGCCCGGCCTGTTCCTGCTCCCCGGTACCGGTCAGCTGCTCCACATCGGAGCCTAAGCAATCCGCTCCACCGATGTCCAGTCCAGCTCCAGCCAGCGGGGCCAGACCGGACCAGGGGCGCTACGGGGGGATTGTTGGAAGGTGGTGGTCAAGCCCGGAGCCGGAACCGCCTCCGAGGAGGAATGCCCACCCGGCCCTCCCCTGTTCGGTTTTTATTTGGCGCGGTCGCAGTCCGCGCCTTTGGGGGGGGGGTAATGTCACGCCCTGGCTCTGGGACTCTGTTATGTTGAGCCAGGGTGTGTAGTTTCTATGTATTTGTGTTCTAGGTTCTTTATCTAGCTCATGTGTTTCTGTGTTGGCCGGGGTGGTTCTCAATCAGAGGCAACGAGTGTCAGCTGTTGCTTGTTGTCTCTGATTGGGAACCATACTTAGGCAGCCTGTTTTGCCACAGTGTTTGTGGGATCTTGTTCCGTGTTGGTTTTGTGTTGTAAACCAAGGACTTCACGTATCGTTTTGTTCGTGTGGGTGAATATAAATAAAAGTGTGTTCGCATATCACGCTGCGCCTTGGTCCACTGTGTTTGACGATCGTGACACTATCACTCCAGTGTTAATACTAAATTGTAATTATTTTGCACTATGGCCTATTTATTGCCTTACCTCCATAACTTACTACATTTGCACAAACTGTATATAGATTTTCTATTGTGTTATTGACTGTACGTTTTATTTTTGTTTATTCCATATGTAACTCTGTGTTGTTTTTGTTTTTATTGCACTGCTTTGCTTTATCTTGGCCATGTCGCGGTTGTAAATGAGAACCTGTTCTCAACTGGCTTACCTGGTTAACTAAAGGTGAAATTAAAAAATAAAAAATACAAATTAGCCAAGAGAGACGGGCATGCATAGTATTTATATTAGCCCTCTGATTACAATGAAGAGCAAGACATGCCGCTCTGTTCTGGGCCAGCTGCAGCTTAACTAGGTCTTTCCTTGCAGCACTCGACCACACAACTGGATAATAATCAAGATAATACAAAACTAGAGCCTGCAGGACTTGCTTTTTGGAGTGTGGTGTCAAAAAAGCAGAGCATCTCTTTATTATGGACAGACCTCTTCCCATCTTTACAACAATTTAATCTAAATGTTTTGACCATGACAGTTTACAATCTTAGTTAACACCAAGTAATTTAGTCTCCTCAACTTGTTCAACAGCCACACCATTCATTACCAGATTCAGCTGAGGTCTAGAACTTAGGGAATGATTTGTACCAAATACAATGCCCTTAGTTTTAGAGATGTTCAGGACCAGTTTATTACTGGCCACCCATTCCAAAACAGACTGCAACTCTTTGTTAAGAGTTTCAGTGACTTCATTAGCTGTGGTTGCTGATGCATATATGGTTAAATCATCAGCATACATGGACAAACATGCTTTGTTTAATGCCAGTGGCAGGTCATTGGTAAAAATAGAAAAGAGTAAAGGGCCTAGACAGCTGCCCTGCAGTACACCACACTTGACATGTTTGACGTTAGAGAAGCTTCCATTAAAGAAAACCCTCTGAGTTCTATTAGATAGATAGCTCTGAATCCACGATATGGCAGAGGTTGAAAAGCCATAACACATACGTTTTCTCAACAACAGGTTATAGTCAATAATGTCAAAGGCTGCACTGAAATCTAACAGTACAGCTGCCACAGTCATTTGTGTCAGTGCAGTACATGTTGAGTGCCCTTCCCTATAAGCATGCTGAAAGTCTGTTTTTAATTTGTTTACAGAGAAATAGCATTGTATTTGGTCAAACACAATTTTTTCCAATAGTTTGCTAAGAGCTGGCAGCAAGCGGATAGGTCTGCTGTTAGAACCAGTAAAGACCGCTTTACCACTCTTGGGTAGAGGAATGACTTTGGCTTCCCTCCAGGCCTGAGGACAAAGACTTTCCTCTAGGCTCAGATTAAAGATATGACAGATAGGAGTGGCTATAGAGTCAGCTACCATCCTCAGTAGCTTTCCAGTTGTCAATGCCAGGAGGTTTGTCATTTTTTTTATACCTGAGTATGATGGCTCACTGTTCATTGTTGGCATTTCCTGCCTAAGTCTGTCCACTTTGCCAATGAGGTCATCATTAAAATAATTGGCAACATCAAATGCTTTTGTGATGAATAAGCCATCTGATTAGATAAAAAATGGGGTTGAATTGGTCTTTCTGTCCATAATTTCATTTAAAGTACTCCAAAGTGTTTTTCCATCATTCTTTATATAATTGATCTTGGCTTCATAATACAGTTTCTTCTTCTTTTTGTTGAGTTTAGTCACATAATTTCTCAATTTGCAGTAAGTCAGCTAGTCAGATGTGCAGCCAGACTTATCAGCCACTCCTTTTGTCCCATCTCTTTCAACCATACAGTTTTTCAATTCCTCCTCAGTCTATGGAGCCTTAACAGTTCTAACAGTCAGGGGGCAGGGCGAGCAGAGGGAGTGGAGGGATACGGGGGAGGGGTTGAGGAGGTGGGAGAAGCAGGGAGGGGGGAGAGAGTAGGGGGAGGGATACAGGGAAGGGGGAGAAGAGAGGATGGGGAGGGATGCAGGGAGGGGGGAGAGAGGAGGGGAAGGGATACAGGGAAGGGGGAGAGGAGGGGGATACAGGAAAGGGGGAAGAGAGGAGTGGGAGGCATACGGGGAGGGGAGGGATACAGTTCAGAGAGAGATAGACCCAGTCTGTTAGCCTCTGTATCAGGCCTGTTTGTGCTATCATTCCAATCCTTGCCACTCCTTGTCATAGGCCAAACACCATCAGAAGTGTGGCATATGACAAGGAGTGGCAATGATTGGAATGATAGCACAAACAGGCTGGTACCCAGGCTACCTGTCTGTGTCATATCAAGAATGAATAAGTAATGTGAAGATTAGATGTTTGTGGTATCCTTGTTCCAGTTGACTGACAGTGTCTATCTGTCTGTGTGTTCCAGGTGACATGCCTTCAGGACTTCTTTGGTGACGATGACATCTTTATGGCCTGTGGTCCAGAGAAGTTTCGCTACCAAGATGACTTCCTCTTAGATGAGAGTGGTGAGATAGTTATAATAACAGTACCATAACATTTAAATTAGAATGTCACGGGAGTAATTAGTGTGTGTGTGTGTGTGGGTACTGTAGGTATGTGTGTGTGTGTAGTATCTGACGGTGTGTCCTCTCCCTCCAGAGTGTAGGGTGGTGAAGTCGACGTCATATGGTCGGATCTCCTCTCTGCAGGGACGCTACTCACCCAGAGGAGGAGGCTCACGCCGAAGCTCAGGCTCAGGTATGGCCCTGTGAGTGTGTGTGTGTGTTTTTGTGCATGCGTGCATGCGTGCATAAGTCATCTGCAGAATCAACATCTGTACTTTTTCAGCAATGTGTGTTTGCCCTTCTTATCAGCAACCAACTGAATGAGCAGTGTCTTTCTCTAACCTTCTAACCTCTTGTGTCTGTACTGTAGCCAATGGGACGGCAGGCAGTCAGCTGTCGACTCCTCACTCAGGGAAGTCCCCCAGCCCTTCTCCTACCAGTCCTGCCAGCCTCCGACGACGCAGGGTAGGACCACACAATGCTTTACTAATATAATCACAACGCATTATTAACATAGGCCTAGATTCAATCAGATCAAGCGGTAACCGGTGATAGCCGGCACCCACATAGCTAATGTTTTGGCGGTATCGGCGGTGTAACTGCGTTGGAGCTGTCAAATCGGTGAGCAGCTGCTCAGTTGTCACAAAGCCACACCCGTCCCACTCCCGTTAGAAGTTCAGAAGGAGAAAGTGTAGGCTATAGCCTACAGAAATAATGACGCTGAAATTGAAAATCATTAAAGAAAATAACGAGGATTTCTATCAGCCTAATCGAGGTGTAGATTACATCTCACATTCCAGTGTTTGAACTTGTAAACAAGGCTGCATGGGATTTCTCCTAATGCGACTCCTGCAGCCAATGGCAATGTCCACTTTAGGTATAATTCCAGGAGCCGCTTGTGGATTTGACAGCTCTAACGCGTTTCCACCTCCGACACCGCCAACACAACCGCTATGCGGATGTCGGCTAAAACGGATCTGATTGAACAGAGCCCATAGTATCCAATAGATGGTCTATAGATAGTCCCCTATATATAGTCCCCTATAGAGAGTCACCTATAGATAGTCCCCTATATATAATCCCCATAGATAGTCCCCTGTAGATGGTCCCCTATAGATAGTACCCCACATATAGTCCCCTATATATAGTCCCCCATTGATAGTCCCATATTGATAGTCCCCTATAGATAGTCAATAGTCGCCCAAACTGTCAACATCCATGTGTTCAAAAAGCATTTATGATCCCTCCCTCCCTCAGGGGTCCCAACACAGTGGCTCGTCCCTTTCTCTAGCCTCCACCAAGGTGTGTAGCTCCATGGATGAGGGAGACGGAGCAGGTAGTGAAGGTAGGAGAGAGGACATACTGTATACATGTTTCAGGGCAGCTTTTCCTTGAGCATCCTCTAGAAGGCATTAGCTGAGTCCCAAATTGCACCCTATTCCCTTTATAGTGCACTGCTTTTGACCAGTGCAGAAAAAAGTCAGTAAACAAAGTAAGTAAAAGTTGTGCACTGTATAGGGGATAGGGTGTCTATGGGACAGTGACTTAGGCCTAGATTCAATACGTAATGCAGATGATCAGCACTATAGCACGACTGACATTTAAAGGCAATGTTCCCACGTTCACGGAGTCTGTATTTATGGTAAGCGCTGCATTTGTCGGCTCAATTGGAAATTACTCTATAGTGCTGATCTTCTGCAATACAGATTGAATCCAGCCCTTATTAGTCTGGGGCCTGTGGAGTGGATAGTGCAGTAGCAGACATGATCGAACTCTCCCGTTTGCCTGGTTTGATAGCGGAGCTGAACCTGCTGAGTGATGAATGTCCCTCCGTCCCTCCTTCCATCGCTGAGAGGTACAAGGTGGGGAGGACTTTAGGTGATGGCACCTTTGCTGTGGTCAGAGAGTGTGTGGAGAGATGTACCGGCAGAGAATACGCCCTGAAGATCATCAACAAAGGCAAATGTAGGGGAAAGGTGAGAACTACTCCTGTATCGGCCCAGTTATACCAAAAACTACAAAGTAGTAAGTATCTTTGAAACACGTCACATTCGCTAATAGCCTAACAAGCAGGATGTCAAAGCTAGCTAGTGAGACCCTACCTCTTCCGATTGGTTATCGAGGGGTCGCATCACTTTCAATTTGCATAAACATGGGACTTGCTCAGCTCATAGTAGCTGACCGTTAAGTCGCTGAATGTTTCCTCGTGTCTCCTCCCCCAATTGAAAATGACTGCATGGTCTCCAGTAGTTTGATAGTAGTAGTATTATTATATTATTATTAACTGTACTACAGTACTATTAAGCTGAACTACTATTAACATCTGTAACCTGACCGTTCCCAGGAACACATGATCCAGAATGAGGTGTCCATCCTCCGTCGTGTCAAACACCCCAACATCGTCCTGCTGATCGAGGAAATGGACACCTACAGCGAGCTCTACCTGGTCATGGAGCTTGTCAAGGTGAGTTGACAGGACAGTTAGAAGAACAGTCGATTTTAGGGACAGGTTTAGAGAGGGATACAGAGAGCAAAGAGCACAGACAGTCGGCTGAGTGGTCCGGATCTTAGACCAGACTCCGGCAAGCTGGTCAAGATGAGCTGTACCTGGTCAGATGTTTCATAGATTACACCCTGTTATGGATAGAGTCATGCAGGTCAGTACTGTTCATTACAACTCTGCGTGTTGTGAGGTGTAATGTGTGTATCGGTCCACAGGGGGGTGACCTGTTTGATGCCATCACCTCCTCTAATAAATACACAGAGAGAGATGCTAGTGGGATGCTTTATAACCTGGCCAGTGCCATCAAGTACCTGCACAGCCTCAACATCGTACACAGAGACATCAAACCTGAGAACCTGCTGGTGAGTGTGTGTGTACATTATGTTTTTGTGTGTTTGTTTATTTATGTATATATATAGCCGGGATTCAATGCAAGGTGTGTTATAGTGCGGCACACCATACAATGCACCTTTTAAATGCCTGATGTTCAGGGAGATCGCATTCATGGTAAACGCTGCACATGTCGACTCAACCATAAATTACCATTAAAAGTCTGTAACGCGCCCTCCATTAAATCCCAGCCTATGCTTCACTGTGTCCCAGGTGTATGAGCATCAGGATGGTAGTAAGTCTCTGAAGTTGGGAGACTTTGGCTTGGCTAGCCTGGTGGATGGACTCCTCTACCTGGTCTGTGGCACCCCCACCTATGTAGCACCTGAGATCATCGCTGAGACAGGGTACGTCTATGTGTGACAGGTGTGTGTTGTCCTCTGACAGGTGTGTGTATTGTCCTCTGACAGGTGTGTGTGTTGTCCCCTGACAGGTACGGGCTGAAGGTTGATATCTGGGCAGCTGGAGTGATCACATACATCCTGCTGTGTGGCTTTCCTCCCTTCAATGGGTCTGTGCTTCTCTATGATACCTAGATAGACAATACCATTATAACCCTTCAGTGGGTCTGTGCTTCTCTATGATACCTAGATAGACAATACCATTATAACCATTCAGTGGGTCTGTGCTTCTCTATGATACCTAGATAGACAATACCATAATAACCCTTCAGTGGGTCAGTAAAAAAATCTAATAAATACAAATAAAATAAAACATGAAAATGGCGCCGACAGACATGGCAGCTCTGCTTCTAGCTCCTAAGCAACTTTGCAGTATTTTGTTTTTTTGTGTGTTATTTCTTACATTATTAGCCCAGGAAATTTTTTGGGTTATTACATACAGCCGGAAATAACTTTTGGATATCAGAGCGGCAGTAACTCACCAGCATTACGACCGGTAATACGACTTTCCCGAATTGGATCCTTTGTTCATACACCCCAGGGCAATTTAACTGATTCCAGAGGCTGGTCCAAAACACCGCCGGTGGAGAAGAGTTGTTCGGAGTGGACTTCTAGTCTGACTCAGGAGGCGCGCACACCATCCACCACTTCCGAGTATATTACTCGCTAATGTTCAGTCTCTGGATAATAAAGTAGATGAGCTCAGGGCGAGAATTTCCTTCCAGAGAGACATCAGGGATTGTAACATACTCTGTTTCACGGAAACATGGCTCTCTCGGGATATACTGTCTTTGTCCATACAGCCAGCTGGGTTCTCAGTATATCGCGCAGACAGAAATAAAATACTCTCCGGGAAGAAGAAAGGCAGGGGGTGTTTGTTTCATGATTAACCACTCATGGTGTAATTGTAATAACATACAGGAACTCAAGTCCTTCTGTTCACCCGACCTAGAATACCTCACAATCAAATGCCGACCGTATTACCTCCCAAGAGAATTCTCTTTGGTTATAGTCACAGCCGTGTATATTCTCCCTCAAGCCGATACCACGACGACCCTCAAAGAACTTCACTGGACTTTATGCAAACTGGAAACCACATATCCTGAGGCCGCATTTATTGTAGCTGGGGATTTTAACAAAGCAAATTTGAGGAAAACGCTACTGAAGTTCTATCAACACATTGACTGTAGTATTCGCGGTGCTAAAAACACTCGACCACTGCTACTCCAACTTCTGGGATGACTACAAGGCCCTCCCCTGCCCTCCCTTTAGCAAATCTGATCACAAATCCATTTTGCTCCTCCCTTCCTATAGGCAGAAACTCAAACAGGAAGTACCCATGCTAAGGACTATTTAACGCTGGTCTGACCAATCGGAATCCACGCTTCAAGATTGTTTTGATCACGCGGACTTGGATATGTTCCGGGTAGCCTACGAGAATAACATAGACGAATACGGTGACTGAGTTTATTAGGAAGTGTATAGGAGATGTTGTACCCACTGTGACTATTAAAACCTGCCCTAACCAGAAACCTTGGATAGATGGCAGCATTCGCGCAAAACTAAAAGCGCCAACCACCGCATTTAACCATGGCAAGGTGACTGGGAATATGGCTGAATACAAACAGTGTAGTTATTCCCTCCGTAAGGCAATCAAACAGGCAAAACATCAGTATAGAGACAAAGTGGAGTTGCAATTCAACGGCTCAGACACGAGACGTATGTGGCAGCGTCTACAGACAATCACGGATTACAAAGGGAAAACCAGCTACGTCTCTCCTTCTCCACGGCCGACATGAGTGAGACATTTAAGCGTGTTAACCCTCGCAAGGCTGCCGGCCCAGACGGCATCCCTAGCCGCGTCCTCAGAGCATGCGCAGACCAGCTGTCTGAAGTGTTTACGGACATATTCAATCTCTCCCTATCCCAGTCTGCCTTCCCCACTTGCTTCAAGATGTCCACCATTGTTCCTGTACCCAAGAAAGCAAAGGTAACTGAACTAAATGACTATCGTCCTGTAGCACTCACTTCTGTCATCATGAAGTACTTTGAGAGGCTAGTTAAGGATAGTATCACCGCTACCTGACACCCTAGACCCACTTCAATTTGCTTACCGCCCCAATAGATCCACAGATGATGAAATCGCCATCGCACTCCACACTGCCCTATCCCATCTGGACAAGAGGATTACCTTTGTAAGAATGCTGTTCATTGACTATAGCTCAGCATTCAACACCATAGTACCCGCCAAGCTCATCATTAAGCTCGGAACCCTGGGTGTGAACCCAGCCCTGTGCAACTGGGTCCTGGACTTCCTGATGGGCTCAGCCCCCTCCTGTACTCCCTGTTCACCCATGACTGCGTGGCCACGCACGCCTCCAATTCAATCATCAAGTTTGCAGACAACACAACAGTAGTAGGCCTGATTACCAACAATGACGAGACAGCCTACAGAGAGGAGGTGAAGGCCCTGGGAGTGTGGTGCCAGGAAAATAACCTCTTCCTCAATGTCTGCAAAACAAAGGAGCTGATCGTGAACTTCAGGAAACACGGGAGGGAGCACGCCTCTATCCACATTGACGGGACCGCTGTGGAGCAGGTGGAAAGCTTCAAGTTCCTTGGCGTACACATCACTGACGATCTGAAATGGTCCACCCACACAGACAATGTGTGGAAGAAGGCGCAGCAGCGCCTCTTCAACCTCAGGAGGCTGAAGAAATTTGGTTTGGCACATAAAACCCTCACAAACTTTTATAGATGCACAATTGAGAGTATCCTGTCAGGCTGTATAACCGCCTGGTACGGCAAATGCACCGCTCGCAACCGCAGGGCTCTCCAGAGGGTGGTGTGGTCTGCCCAACGCATCACCGGGGGCAAACTACCTGCCCTCCAGGACACCTACAGCACCCTATGTCACAAGAAGGCCAACAAGATATCAAGGACAACAACCACCCGAGCCACTGCCTGTTCAAGCCGCTATCATCCAGAAGGCGAGATCAGTACAGGTGCATCAAATCTGGGACAGAGAGACTGAAAAACAGCTTCTATCTCAAGGCCATCAGACTGTTAAATAGCCATCACTAGGCGGCTTCCACCTGGTTACGTAACACCTTAGAGGCTGCTGCCCTATATACATAGACTTGAAATCACTGGCCACTTTAATAATGGAACATTAGTCACTCTAATAATGTTTACATATTTTTGCTTTACTCATCTCATATGTATATACTGTATTGTATTCTACTGTATTTTAGTCTATGCCACTCTGACATTGCTCATCCTAATATTTCTAATATTTCTATATTCCTTCATTCTATTATTTTACTTTTAGGTTGTGTGTATTGTGTGTATTGTTGTGAATTGTTAGATATACTGCATTGTTGGAGCTAGAAACACAAGCATTTCGCTACACCCACAATAACATCTGCTTAACATATGTATGTGACAAATAAAATTTGATTTTATTTTATTTATGTCTGATTCGTCATAGGCCGGGATTCAATCCCAGGCACGCTCTAGCTCAGCACACTAGACAACCGACAATACGTTGTTTAAAGGCATTTTCCCAGACGTTTGCAGAGATCGCATTCATAGTAAAAGCTTCTCATGTCAGCTGAAGCATAAATTACCTTTAAATGTCAGCTTTAGTGTGCTGGGCATAGTATTTCAGTATACCCAGATAGAACATAACATCGTAATGCTGATGATGAAAATGACATGAGACTTGCTGTCATGTGTTTGTCCAGGAGCAGTGAGGACCAGGAGATTCTTTTGGACCAGATTCTAACAGGACAACTAGACTTCCCTTCACCGTCCTGGGACAACGTGTCTGTCACTGCTAAGGTTGGTCTATGGTTCTATCCCTGCACTTAGTGACAAATGTTTGTAAAAAATATATATATAATATATATATGTTGATTGATTTCTTGTAGGAGCTGATCACTGGGATGCTGCAGGTGAAGGTGGAACAGAGATACAAAGCGCTGCAGGTTCTGGATCACCCCTGGGTCAATGTGAGTACCTAAAACATACTACATAGAACATACATATGGTAGGTCTACTGTGTGTGTGTGTGTGTGTGAGTGTGTGTGTGTGTGTTTGTGTGTGTGTGTATGTGTTCCTTGACCAGCTCTATCAGAGGTTCTGTCTGTGTTCCAGGATGATGGGCGATTAGTGAACGACCAGCAGCTGTCTGTGGCTGGGAAGATTAGGAAACACTTCAACACTGGTCCTAAAGCCTGCAGCACCACCGCCGGAGTGTCTGTTATCACAGTAGGGACACACACACACACACCACCACACCACACACCACACTGTTATTATCACAGTAAGGATCCCTCTTAGTCATTCTTACTCAAGGCTGTGTAGGTGTTTAGAACTGTTCAGAATGTGTACAGCCCAAAACATTAGGTTCTTCACATGTAACCCTGACATCTAATGCATGTCCTCTTCTCCCTCTTCTCTCTCTCTCTGCCTCTCTCCCCCCATCACTCTGCCTCTCTCTCTCTTTGTCCTCTTTCTCTGTCCTCTCTCTCCCCCCCTCTCTGCCTCTCTCTCTCTCCCCCCTTCTCTCTCCCCTCTCCCTCTCTCCTCTCTCCCTCTCAGACCACCCCTCTTGATAAGGAGCGGCAGGATTTCAGACTAAGACACCAGCAGGATGTGAGGTTGAAGCCCCGCCCCCGCCCCCAACCAACTGGCTTCCCCACCAGCGCCAGCCAAAGCTCCACCCACAGCTCCAACAACCCTGCCCCCTCTCCCACTGACTTCACCTCAGAGTCAGAAGATTACTCCCCCAGCCCCTCCCCCACCTCTCCTAGCTCCGCTGACACCGTCCGCTCCCCCACCTCCCCCTTCTAGACTTCTAGACCCCAAAGGAAGAGAAAGGGGAGAGGAGGTTGGAGAGAGAAAGAGGAAGGACAGGGGGCACGTATCCCTGTACTAACACTAACCCATGTCCCTGTATTCACGATGACAGTCTGTCAAGATGCCTGCCAATTACTTAAACATTTATTTGTCATTCCGGGCTACAGTGTCAGTTAACACTAAGATACACTGGGGTCAGAGCCATACATAGAGATCAGTTAGGGTGGGGTTAGTGTTAAAGGTTAGAGGTTAGGGTCAAGGTTAAAGGTGTATTCTGGATGGGTTCTGCTCTGGCCCTGAGCGGTTACTAAGGCAGAGAATCTGTATCTGCTTATCTTTTTAAGACACCACACAGACATACAGTAGTTAAGCCTTATTTCAGCAAACACTGAATACTGGTCCACTGAGGTCCCCTGGTGTTGGGAGATCAGTACTGCAGGCCAACCAACCTGCTAACAGGACAGCTGAAACTGCAACACAACAGCTATGTAAACCTACAAATCAAAATCTTCCATTTAACTTGACGGTACCTCATACGCCCTGAATAGGGCATCTTACGTATTTATGTGATTAAACATACATTTTGAAAATAATAATGATAATAATAATGACTTTGGGTCCTTGAAAACCGCTATATAAATGAAATACCATGTATTATTATTCATTTTGAAAATGTATGCATCAAGTCAGTTATCTATTTCAGTGAAGTTATATTGTATCCAATTCATTCCAACTTGTACAGTTAATTCTGTAGAAAAACACTTCCAAGTGAAAAGATGTAATCTCAGATTCAGAACATTCAATTAGACGCCTGTAACGTGAAGCTATAATGTATGTATGTTTAGAAGGACATGTGGCTACGGTCATGTCCAGTCCAATCTTAATTATCGAACTAGTTAGTGTTAAGCTATTCTCCAGTTCTTGGTGCTGCTGTAGCTATAATATACTACACACTTTACAGACGGCCAGAGAGGGGAGCTAGAAGCTATCCAGGCATTCTGCTATACCATATGGAGTGGTTGATTGATTGTCTTTTTGTCCGTGACTGTTATGCCAGTGTGCCAGTTCATGTAAAGTCCTCATTTAATGGACTATGAAAAGGGTTGTGTATTGGGTAGAGTATTAACGGTCATTTTACATTTACATTTACATTTTAGTCATTTAGCAGACGCTCTTATCCAGAGCGACTTACAGTTAGTCAGTGCATACATTTTTCTTTTCATGGCTTTTTATTATTGTACAAAATTGCCCTTGTTTCAGTTAATATGTTAATATGTTGATCGTGAAAGAATGACCTATTTAAAGTACGATTATTGGCCTGAGCACAATGGTTCAAGTGCAATTAGGTTCTGGATCTCTTACCAACATTAGACAGCGCATATACTTTTTCAAGCGATTGTTAACTATAAACAATCCATACATTGTGAATGTATGTCAGAACAGAGGTGTCATGGCGGCTGCTTTCAGTGCCGCCTGAGTTTTTAGCTTGCAAGGGGTTGGAACCGGTTCAGGGAACAGAACCGAAAACCGGAAAATAATGCATGTCATAACAAGATGCCAAGCGCTTCAAGGCAAGCCTCCTCCTCCACCCTCTCGCAAAATTTTAGTCGCATCTCACGCCCTACAATTGTCTGTCCAATGCATGTAAACAACTATAGCTTGCCCGCTCCATAGCAAGCTGCTATATATGCACTGATTGGTAAAGTAATTTAATGTCGAGTTAAATGTAAAAAAATATAAGAAAAAGAAAGAAAAAAGATTTCAGAGGTTTAAAAAGGAACAGAAACGAACGATATAAGCTGCTACTATTTTGGGTGTTCGAACCGGTTCAGAACTTTATTTTGCTGGTCAGAACTTTATGTTGCTGGTCAGAACAATGGAACTGAACGAAAAAAAAGAATGGTTCTGTTTAGAACAAAACGATTGGAAAATAATGTTGGTTCCAACCCCTGCTGTAAGCACAGTGGGTTGGCAGGTCTAAAGAGAGAGAGAAGCACATTGAGTTTGCAGGTCTAGAGCGAGAGAGAGAAGCACAGTAAGTTGGCAGGTCTAGAGAGCGAGAGAAGAACAGTAAGTTGGCAAGTCTAGAGAGAGAGCGAGAAGCACAGTAAGTTGGCAGGTCTAGAGAGAGAGAGAGAGAGAAGCACAGTAAGTTGGCAGGTCTAGAGAGAGAGAGAAGCACAGTAAGTTGGCAGGTCTAGAGAGAGAGGCACAGTGAGTTGGCAGGTCTAGAGAGAGAGGCACAGTGAGTTGGCAGTTCTAGAGAGAGAGGCACAGTGAGTTGGCAGGTTTAGAGAGAGAGGCACAGTGAGTTGGCAGGTCTAGAGAGAGAGGCACAGTGAGTTGGCAGGTCTAGAGAGAGATGTACAGTAAGTTGGCAGGTCTAGAGAGAGAGGCACGGTGAGTTGGCAGGTTTAGAGAGAGAGGTACAGTAAGTTGGCAGGTCTAGAGAGAGAGGCACAGTGTGTTGGCAGTTCTAGAGAGAGAGGCACAGTGTGTTGGCAGTTCTAGAGAGAGAGGCACAGTGTGTTGGCAGTTCTAGAGAGAGAGGCACAGTGTGTTGGCAGTTCTAGAGAGAGAGGCACAGTGTGTTGGCAGTTCTAGAGAGAGAGGCACAGTGTGTTGGCAGTTCTAGAGAGAGAGGCACAGTGTGTTGGCAGTTCTAGAGAGAGAGGCACAGTGAGTTGGCAGTTCTAGAGAGAGAGGCACAGTGTGTTGGCAGGTCTAGAGAGAGAGGCACAGTGTGTTGGCAGGTCTAGAGAGAGAGGCACAGTGTGTTGGCAGGTCTAGAGAGAGAGGCACAGTGTGTTGGCAGGTCTAGAGAGAGAGGCACAGTGTGTTGGCAGGTCTAGAGAGAGAGGCACAGTGAGTTGGCAGGTCTAGAGAGAGAGGCACAGTGAGTTGGCAGGTCTAGAGAGAGAGGCACAGTGTGTTGGCAGGTCTAGAGAGAGAGGCACAGTGTGTTGGCAGGTCTAGAGAGAGAGGCACAGTGAGTTGGCAGGTCTAGAGAGAGAGGCACAGTGTGTTGGCAGGTCTAGAGAGAGAGGCACAGTGTGTTGGCAGGTCTAGAGAGAGAGGCACAGTGTGTTGGCAGGTCTAGAGAGAGATGCACAGTGAGTTGGCAGGTCTAGAGGGAGAAGCAAAAAGCACAAGAGAAGCATGAGATGACTGCTGTGTGGAACACTTTTTTCTCCTCTAGTACACCAGGTTTTAATGATAGAAACAGAGGAAATATATCTATCTGCTGAATGTAATTGTCCAAATTTCTGTTGTGAGAGAAAGAAAAAGTACAGATTGAAAGTATGTTGCTGTGCAAAAATGTATTGATACCCAATGGATATGGAAGATTCAGTGACTACATGTGAAGCCAATTTGATTGGGATTCATCACCAGTAGCACATTTTTATTTCCTGATGATGGTAGTAAATGGTCATTGTTCCTGTATAGCAACCCTTTAACAGTGGTCATCAGCAAGCCACACCTGTGAATAAACCACTTCCTCAATCTGAGAGCCTGGTCATTGTGCTGTGTCCTTCCAGTGGGAGTACAGTAGGACAATCTGGGATTTACAAACAGCAACCACAGTAGCAGCAATAACAACATCCAGCCAGTAGATGGCAGTATAAGATAATCTGTACCAGATCCAGAAGATAGTAACACAACACACAAACACAATATACATTTCAGCATGTTGAGTTTCAACTATTGAGATACCTTTTAAGTTTATGCGGTTATAGTCAATTTTTTTGTTGTTGAAAATACGAGTAACATACATATACATATTCTATATGCCAGACTATTAGAAAAACATACTACTAGTTATGTTGAAACTCCTATAAAAAATGGAAAATTCAGTCGCATAAGCGCTTGCTTTATTTTTTAAAATTATAAATACAACAAAAAGGAAAACAATTTTATATATTGGCATAAGTTAATGTAAAACAGCTCCAAACAAACAAGGTAAATGCCTCAGAAATTGCAACATACGCAAAAAACAACAGGTAAATACAAATAACTTATAAAATCATATGATATACTTATATCAACAAAATATATTACATACAAATCAACAAAATATTTTACACAAAATCAAAATGCTTTTTTTAAAGCAGTAAGAAACATTGATCAAAAAACAAAATAAAACTGCAGTGCTAATTTCAACACAAATAAAATGCATTTATTTAGCAAAATCCTCCTTACACAAATATTTATGTCAAATATTCAAAAGAAACCCAGTATGTCAAATTCATATTGATGGTTATTATGAACCAAACCAGTAAGATAGATGTTCTATCCTACAGCCACTGTAGCTCTCTGCATGCAGAGCCCCTGGTTCAGCTAGGCTGCTGTCTGTACCATTACAATGCAAACCCAAACTCTTTGCATATTGTGATTTCTTTTTTTCCTTTTCATCTTACTGTTAACACACACATGTGGCATATTTTACATTGTTGCAATAAAACAAAGTTATAATATTTTCTGTTTATTCAAAATAGTTAAGAATAATTTTTGGATGACTATAGCCTGTTCTTGGTTAGGTTAGCTACATGCCCCAACCTCTCATTTAGCCTGGGTACCAGTCTGTTTGTGCTAACATTCCACTCCTTTCCACTACTTGCCATGCCAAACATCATGTCATGTTTGGCATATGACACAGAGTACAATGAGTGGAATGTTAGCACAAAGGTCTGGATTGCAGGCTTTAACAAACTCATGATATTGCTAGTTATTATCCAGTGTTTCTACAACTGACGTCTTGCACTACCTTCCTTATCAATCCATTATCTGGAAATACAAACAATGACGACTAAAGAATTCAGTACTAAACCTGACTAGCCTGTGGTAGTAATTTTAAAAGTATATAAAAGTAATTTTAAATCCTTGCCTTTGTTGAAATATAAATAAAATAGTTACCGAACAAGAAATGGAATGGAAATCATTACAAGGACTGTTATTTCCTGTTGATAATGTGAAACGTGATTAAGAAACAAATTACAATTACAATGGACACATTTCACACGGTAAGTAGAGTTCTGAAATTGCCCTTACAGACATCTAAACACATTATCAAATTAACATAGAACAATTTGTCATTTTTGACACGTACATCGATAGACTACTGTTTGCCATGATGGGAGACCAACTATCAGATATTATTACTAACCAACTAACCCTGCATCCCAAATGGCACACTAATCCCTTTATAGTGCACTCCTTTTGACCAGAGCCCTATGGATCCTGATCAAATGTTGTGCACTATAAAGGGAATAGGATACCATTTGGGACGCATACTAAGATATGATGTGAGAGAGTCATGTCACGGTTTGGAACATAGAATTATGGTTCAACTGTCAAAATGGAGACTAAATGGAGATGTCTTGTTCTTTTCAAATATTTTCTGGAAATAAACTCTTTGCATCATCCTTATATACAAGTGTAGTCCCGTGTAGCTCAGTTGGTAGAGCATGGCGCTTGCAACGCCAGGGTTGTGGGTTCGATTCCCACGGGGGCCAGTATGAGAAAAAAATTAAAATAATGTATGCACTCACTAACTGTAAGTCGCTCTGGATAAGAGCGCCTGCTAAATGACTAAAATGTAAAATGTAATATAACAGTTTAAACTTTTTTCCTAGAAAAGTGTCCCAAGTTTGATATGTATTTGACATACAAATGTTGTATAAATGTAATTAACTGTAGGTTTGTCTTTTTAACAGTTTTTAACAGTTTTAAATATGACTAGTTGAATAAAATCGTACATTCTATATTTTATTTATCATTGTTAAAAGAAACTGTCACTGTAGCACTATAACTGACCTCTTCTTCTAAACTCATCAGTTGAAGTGTTTTTTCTCCAGGTCTTATAACCTATATTTTAACCTGTCTGTCTCTAGGTCTTATGATATACAGTGGGGTCTGAAATTATTGACACCCATGATAAAGATTAGCAATAATTACTGTATAAAATAAATAATTCAAATTCTGAGCTATATTGTATGATAAAAAAATCTATATTATTTTATACTAATACAATTGCTCAGAGAAAGGGATTTTGTTTAACAAGTCATATATTTTTTTATTCTAAGAAATGTAGGGGTAGGGTTGCAAAGGGAGGGTATTCATGGAAACTTTTGGAAGTTTACCAATAAACTACCAGAATTTTGGTATCTTTTAAGGATTTTATGTAATCTATCACAATAAATTTAGTGGCCCTTTTGGCACTTCAGTTTAGCACAGAAGGTCAAAGATCATACCCCCAAGACATGCTTACCTCCCCTGTTATTGGTAATGGTGAGAGGTTAGCATGTCTTGGGGGTATGATCTTTGACCCTCTGTAACTTTCCCAGTCATCATTATTCAGGATTCATTCAGGATTATCTGTAATCGTGGTAGCATCCACATTAATGTAGAAGTGTTTAGAAACATATTATATTCTTATTTACAATACAAGTTACTCCAAAATGACAGAATACACTGTTTACCATTATTTTCTATTGGGCACAAAATAATCTGAAACACAACCAAAATGAACTGCAAATGCATCCAACAAGTTTGATGTAGTCATTGCGTGCTAGGAATATGGCACCAAACACTACACTTTTGACTACTTTATCTAGAAGAATCTTTCCCGATGTCAATAATTTTGACCCATACCTTTGTGAGATAAAAAAAAAAAAACTTGTTAACCAAATCTCTTTCTCTAAGCAATTGTATTAGTATAAAATAATATATCTTTCAAATTTTTGGTGCATATAATTTAGCTCAGTATTTGAGTTATTTATTTTATACAGTCATTATTGTTAATCTTCATCAAGGATGTCAATCATTTTGGACCCCACTGTATTACTACACTGTATTCCTAACCTGGTTAACAGCTTATGGTTAGATAGTTAACCTGTATGGTTAGTTAACATTAGTTAACTCTTATACCGGTAGTTAGTTAACCCTAGTTAACTTGTATAGGTAGTTAACAGCAGTTAACCTGTATAGTTGATTAACAGTAGTGTCCAGGTGTCCTCCAAACCAGCAGCCTTGTCGTACTGCCTCTCTGTAACCCTCAGTATCTGTTCTGGTGTTCGTAGTGCCACCGGTTGAAGTCAATGTTGAACGCCACAATGCTACCGGATGCCATGCCAGTGATGAGAGTCCTGGGGGGGGGGGGGGGGGGGGTCGCACACACACACAATACAGTATTTACATCAACACAATGTACCTCTATATGACCCAGTAATAATTACATGAACTTATTGTAATTTCTTAGTTATTTCCCAAACATGAATCTACTTTAATAACATCAACACAATAGGTGTGTGTGTTTGTCTGTGTGTGTGTGTGTGAGTGAGTGTGTGTGTGTGTGTGTGGTGTGTTTGTCTGTGTATGTATGTGTGTGTGAGTGAGTGTGTGTGTTTGTGTATGTATGTATGTGTGTGTGAGGAAAGTGACGCTTGTGTATTGCTCCAAGGCAAGTGCTTTCAGAACCTTTCACTGCAATTTCGTTGTCTCTATGGCAACTGGTTCTATTTAAAGAAAAGAAAGCTCACTGAACTGCGAACGTTCCGTTTCCCCAAATGTACCCTGACAAGCATGAAACACAAAGGCCCTTTCAGTGTTCTACAGCCTACATACCGCTCTACAACCACAACCACACACACACACACAAGCCATTGATCCTGTATTAGAGGCAACCTGACTAGGAAGACTAACAGGACTAACCTCTGGTCGTGAGAGAGGTCCATGGCGCGGACACCAGCATCACAGCCTGGGTAGATGTAGAGCTGTTTGAAGTCACAGACCTGCCACACCTCCACCAC
Organism: Coregonus lavaretus; assembly: GCF_964263955.1. Lineage (NCBI taxonomy): Eukaryota > Metazoa > Chordata > Actinopteri > Salmoniformes > Salmonidae > Coregonus > Coregonus lavaretus. Next base: position 19,816,146 of record NC_140017.1, read on the forward strand.
CCCGTTGTCTCCTCCCGTCACCAGGTTCTGTCCATCACTACTCAGCATAATGGCCTAGGGAGCACATCATAATAATTATATAATAATACAAAATAAAAAGAATAATCATAACATCTACCTCAAATCACAGCCTAGGCCCTATGTAGTACACTACTTTAGACATTTAGACCCTAGGCCCTATGTAGTGTACTAGGTTTGAATATTGCTGTCCATCAATGACTCCCAAACAAATTGACTGAGCTTGAGCAATAAAAAACATTATACAGTACAAGTCAAAAGTTTGGACACACCTACTCATTCAAGGGTTTTGGGTGAACGGATGATCTCCACATGTGTAGTTCCCACCGTGACGCATAGAGGAGGAGGTGTGATGGTGTGGGGGTGCTTTGCTGGTGACACTGTCTGTGATTTATTTAGAATTGAAGTCACACTTAACCAGCATGGCTACCACAGCATTCTGCAGCAATACGCCATCCCATCTGGTTTGCGCTTAGTGGGACTATCATTTGTTTTTCAACAGGACAATGACCCAACACACCTCCACGCTGTGTAAGGGCTATTTGAAAAAGGAGAGTGATGGAGTGCTGCATCAGATGACCTGGCCTCCACAATCATCCGACCTCAACCCAATTTAGATGGTTTGGGATGAGTTGGACCGCAGAGTGAAGGAAAAGCAGCCAACAAGTGCTCAGCATATGTGGGAACTCCTTCAAGACTGTTGGAAAAGCATTCCAGGTGAAGCTGGTTGAGAGAATGCCAAGAGTGTGCAAAGCTGTCATCAAGGCAAAGGGTGGCTACTTTGAAGAATCAAAAATATATTTTGATTTGTTTAACACTTTTTTGGTTACTACATGATTCCATATGTGTTATTTCATAGTTTTGATGTCTTCACTATTATTCTACAATGCAGAAAATAGTAAAAAATTAAGAAAAACCCTTGAATGAGTAGGTGTGTCCAAACTTTTGACTGGTACTGTATATTATTATTAATTTGGAGAATGTTCTATAATTCTCTTTCACTTTGAAATTGTGGAGTAGGTTCTGTAGATCGGTAGAACCCCAACTCCCCCCCCCAAATTGAATCCCTTTTTTAAATTGAATTTTAAGACAGTAAAATGTGAAGACTGTGCAAGGCATGTGTTGACTTTCACTAGGCACATACTGTGTCTGTGGGCTTACCCGTGTTGAGTCATTGACCTCCATCTGAGCCAGTAATTTTCCGTTGATGCTGAAGTTACAGAAGCGTCCTCTCTCGTAGCAGATGATACAGTGGCCCTCGCTAGACACAGATATGAGGCGGGGACACAGGCAGTTATCTGGGCCTTCCAGGGCCCGCAGCAGATCCCCTGTTATAGTGTGGACCAGACACGGACCCTCTGGAGGGAGAGCAAGATAGAGTTACACACTAACACGCACGGACGCATGGTTGCATGCACACACACTATTTTAAGAATGTTACTCAACATTCCACTCCTAACTAAGATATGTCAATTATGTACTGTGGCATGTGACATTCCAGTCCTATCAGCCAACTCACATACCATAACCATTACCATCACCTTACCAGAACCATGTACCATAACTAATAGCTATGACTATATCCATTCTGATCCTAGCTGAAAAGAGAGAGAGTCTGTTCTCAGAGCCAGCTGATGATGACAGAAATGCCCAGGATGCTGATTTACCAGCTCTGATTCACATCTTTGACAGCTCTGTTTGCTGTCTGTCCATTGCTTTGTGTATAGTTATGTTATTTAAATACTGTGACTTCGAATTTATAGTACTTATTTTCTATAGTGCCTTGGGTGCGAGAAAAGCACTTTATAAACAAGATGAATTATTATTATTAGATGAAGGAGATTTAACTTTAGTACAGTACACTACTTTGGACCAGAGTCCTTGGACCCTGGTCAAAATAAGTGCACTACACAGGAAATAGAGGACTCAGGCTGTCTTTGCTGACCTTTGGCTCCACTGATGACCAGTCCCAGCTCGGCACACACAGAGACACACACCACCTCATGGTCATGGCCGGTCAGCACAGCTCGCGGTGCCGGGTAGTCACCTGGAACACAACACAACAGTTGGGTTTTATTAATAACAACATACAATGGCTTGGGATTGTTGCAACAGAGTGCACTTAACTGGAGGATGCACTTATCAGGAGCAACTGAAAATAATTTAATGAACTAAGAACTGACTGAGCTAAGAGCACTTATCGGGACTCATATGTGTTGTTATGTTGATAAATAACGGACCACAGTCATGGTGAGAGTGACACCCACCCAGCTGCTGCCAGCGAGGCCCTGGTTAATTGTCATTTAAATGTTGTGACGACAGATCACCCCCTTCCCCAACCACCCTCCCCTCACACTGTCCCATGATTGATGACAGCTGGGGGAGAGGTTAATGAGGGGAGGTCCTGGACACCTGGAGTCTCTCCCCTTCTCATCCCTCTCTCCTCTCCTCTCCTCTATTCCCTTTCACCCCTCTCTCCTCTCACCCCCACTTTCCTCTCCTCTCCTCCCTCTCTCTCTCCTCTCATCCCTCTTTCCTCTCCTCTCCTCCCCTCTCCTCCTTTTCACCCCTCTCTCTTCTCCAGTCCCTTAGAGAGTAGGACCAGAGCAGACCTGGCAGTCCCAGGACAGCGGTGAGGTGGCTGATGGGACATGTGTCAAAGAAGGCCTCCAGAGAGACCACAGACTCATCCAGCTCACCTGCCCTATAAAAGATTCAATCAGCCCCCCCCAACCCCTAGGGACACCTCAGCCAGACAACACAACCACCCCACCCCTACCTCCCCACACTGCCTCACATTTCAGTGGTATGGGCCGAGTTGGGCCTGAGAGGCAGAGGGTATTGAGCTGAAAGTAATTTGAATGATTAGGGGCCTCATTTAAATGCGTACATTTCTCCATAAATTCTGGCATATGTGGAGATTCTAGGATTTGCGTGAGCAACTAATTATTGGGATTGATCAAACTGTCATATGCAAAATATATGAATTTTTTTCATTGATAAATCAGAGCCATACTATATTTGTGAGCTCTCGAATGTGCGTTACAACCTTACCTGGTAAACGTCCTCCATTCACCTTTTTTGGTAATAAAAACGCCCTCATTTGCTGTATGATTTGGAGATGTTGGAACTGGGTCATGACTCATAACAGTTTCTAAAAGAAAGTGCAATGGCAAATATGATCACATTTATGTAGAGGTGTGGGCAGAATGTTTTAATCTTTTCAGTTACTTTTTTTTACCAAAAATGCATCCCGCCTATAGCGACTGCCAAACACTGGCAGCACATTCTACGTTTGATTTATTCAAACAATATAAAAGTAAATGCTGGAGCACACTTCTATGAAAAAAAAGATATATGTTTGTTTATCTCCTGCCTTGGTATAGGCTCTGGATTTAAATAGACTATGATGTCACGCTCCTATCGCACAGCAATACTGTAGCCTACCCATACTGTCAAATTTAAATAGGCTACCAGTCTATTTACTTTGGAGCATGTTTGGCTATTAAATGAGCAATGGATAAATGGTAGCCTAATATTTGTTGTGTAGCGTGAATAAACCAGTCATGTCAGAAATGGAGATACATGTCCTGTAATATGATTATTACAGTGCATACGGAAAGTATTCAGACCCCTTGACTTTTTCCACATTTTGTTACGTTACAGCCTTATTCTAAAATTGATTAAATTGCTATTTCCCCCTCATCAATCTAAACACAATACCCCATAATGACAAAGCAAAAACAGGTTTTTAGAATTTTATTTGAAAATTTATAAAATATGTATTACATTTACATAAGTATTCAGACCCTTTACTCAGTACTTTGTTGAAGCACCATTGGCAGCGATTACAGCCTAGAGTCTTCTTGGGTATGACACTACACACTTGGCACACCTGTATTTGGGGAGTTTCTCCCATTCTTCTCTGCAGATCCTCTCAATCGCTGTCAGGTTGGATAGGGAGCGTCGCTGCACAGCTATATTCAGGTCTCTCCAGAGATGTTTGATTGGGTTCAAGTCCGGGCTTTGGCTGGGCCACTCAAGGACATTCAGAGACTTGTCCCGAAGCCACTCCTGCATTGTCTTGGCTGTGTGCTTAGGGTCGTTGTCCTGTTGGAAGGTGCACCTTCGCCCCAGTCTGAGATCCTGAGCGCTCGGGAGCAGGTTTTCATCAAGGATTTCTCTGTGCTTTGCTCCGTTCATCTTTCCCTCGATCCTGACTAGTCTCCCAGTCCCTGCTGCTGAAAAACATCCCCACAGCATGATGCTGCCACCACCATGCTTCACCTTAGGGATGGTGCCAGGTTTCTTCCAGATGTGACGCTTGGCATTCAGGCCAGAGAATCTTGTCTCTCATGGTCTGAGAGTCTTTAGGTGCCTTTTGGCAAACTCCAAGCGGGCTGTCATGTGCCTTTTACTGAGGAGTGGCTTCCGTCTGGCCACTCTACCATAAAGGCCTGATCGGTGGAGTGCTGCAGAGATGGTTGTCATTCTCGAAGGTTCTCCCATCTCCACTGAGGAACTCTGGAGCTCTGTCAGAGTGACCATCGGGTTCTTGGTAACCTCTCTGACCAAGGCCCTTCTCCCCTGATTTCTCAGTTTGGCAGTCAGCTCTAGGAAGAGTCTTGGTGGTTCCAAACTTCTTCCATTTAAGAATGATGGATGCCACTGTTCTTGGGGACCTTCAACGCTGCAGACATTTTTTGGTACCCTACCCCAGATCTGTGCCTCAACACAATCCTGTCTCGGAGCTCTACGGACAATTCCTTCAACCTCATGGCTTGGTTTTTGCTCTGACATGTACTGTCTACTGTGGGACCTTATATAGACAGGTGTGTGCCTTTCCAAATCATGTCCAATCAATTTACTTTACCACAGGTGGACTCCAATCAAGTTGTAGAAACATCTCAAGGATGATCAATGGAAACAGGATGCACCTAAGCTCAATTTCGAGTCTCATAACAAAGGGTCTGAATACTTAAGTAAATAAGGTATTATTATTTTTTTTAAATACATTTGCTAAAAATTCTACAAACCTGTTTTCACTTAGTCATTGTGGGGTATTGTATGTAGATTGATGATTATTTCTATTTATTTAATCAATTTTAGAATAAGGCTTTAACGTAACAAAATGTAGAAAAAGTCAAGGGGTCTGAATACTTTCCGAATGCACTGTATGATAAAAGTAAAATAAACACATTAGTCTACATGCTGCTATGCGATCTCCTTACCAATGGTAAATGCATTTGTTTTATAATCAGGCCTTTGTTTCAATGTTTTTATTAGCCTACCATTATTATAATTCCTGTTCATCAAACACCTCAATTTTCCTCAAAATAACAATATTTGCTTGCAATACAGTTGATCAACCACTATATGTTATGTATATTCATGGTCTGAGATTTGCGTGGATACGCAAACTTTCCCGTCAAGTTCAAAATTGATAAAAACCAACCTTCACAGGAAAACTGGTGCACGCAAGGTTTAGAGTATTTTCTGTGTGCACGCACTTTTGATAAATGAGGCCCCAGGTGTTTAGGACAGACTCAGGCTGATGTAGTTGCAACACTGGAGGGCACTGTTCTCTCCCTGCTGCGGGTTACATCATCTTCAAATTTGTCAAATATAATACTCTCCTAACTATTAATTTCTACAGCCACTAGAGTGCTGTGCACTGAAGTCTGGCAAACAGTATTATCTTTAATCTTAAAATTGTATCATAACTGATAATGATTAACTGCTTTATAAATAATACAACTAAATAGATAATATATCTACTGAAGACTACTATGTGTTTCATCTATAGTGATGAACAGCTTAAAGGAAAACTCCACCTAAAAACTATATTTTGGTATTTGTTTCATTAGTCCATTGTTGACATAGTTCCAAAATGTTTTGCTTGTCAGCAATCAAGTTTTCAAGATATGTAACTTTCAAAATACAGAAATCAAATAAAATGTTATTTGTCACATGCGCCGAATACAACAAGTGTAGACCTTACCGTGAAATGCTTACTTACAAGCCCTTTACCAACAATGCAGTTCAAGAAAGAGTTAAGAAAATATTTACTAAATATCATCCCCATATGATGCGTTTTGCATCATATGATGCTGCGTTTTGCATCATATGATGATTTATGTATTTTGAAAGTTACATGTCTTGAAAACTTGATTGCTGACAAGCAAAACTTTTTGGGACTATGTCAACAATGGACTAATGAAACAAATACAAAAATATAGTTTTTTGGTGTAATTTTCCTTCACTGAGAAAACTGATATCAAACAACCTGGTTTGATTGATATGGAATGTGAATAGTTGAAGTTCTCTCCATAGAAGTAACCTTCCTTTGCTAGGGAAGGTGCACAGTACAGAAAGCGGTGTATGTGTGTTCTCCTGCAGTACAGTGCCGTGACCCCCTCTACTAATTGGAACAAACCAAGCTGAAATTCTTAATTAGCTTCAGTGAAGATAGTGAGAAAGCCTCAACCACAGCCCCATGTGACACCAGTTCATGCACAGTACACACAAACACAGTATACTTACGAACACGCACTTGCACTTACACACACACATTCTCACTGTTATTATGTCCAGTCATACAAATGGTGAAGTGGGTGTTTTGAACACAGATAATCAGTGAGTATGATGAACTAAGTGAGAAGAGCAGCAGAAATCAAATCACACTGAATAGCAAGACATCTGGAGTATTTTACTGGAAAGCAACACACACACATATAGGTGCATATACAGTAGATGCTCCTCCCTGTCAGGGCCAGCGTTATGGGCGGGGCCTAGGGGCCCTGGCCCGCCGTACCTTACCTCCTTGCCCGTCCAAATAAAATGTTGAAATATTGATAATTTATTTGACCGACACGCGCGACGACAGAAAGACGCATCAATCTCAGATATAGCATCCGAGTGAGCGAAACAGCGCCCCTCTGTCTCCATATATGTAGACCATGTATCTGATGCTGTCTGGACGAAAGGAGTATGGCATGTTATACTTTTTCTGGACAGACAGCATCAGATACATGGGCTACATTTAGTAAGACAGAGCCGCGCTGTTTCGCTCGCTAGTTTTACCAGAGAGGAAGAGGCGAAGCGAGAGAGCTCACTCTCGCCAAAATCTGTCCTGAATAAGCCTAATGCGTTTCTATGGGCATAATATGCAGACCTAAACTTGTCGCCTGCATTCCTGCCTTTGGGACAACGACTCGCATTGTTAAGGCAGAGACATGAGCATCTCGTCATTATATACAGATCTCTGGTTTCAGCCACTTGCAAATTAGAAAGGAAAGTTGTCGGGTGCGCTGTTCGGATGCTGGATTGCCCTAAAGTAAATTTATGTTTTGCCATAATTATATAATTACTCCTGTTTAAATAAAATAATTCAAAATACTTTACCAGAGAGCATGACTTAGTCACAGAGGAGCATTAGCTTCTTTAAAAAAAGAATAGCCTATGCTTATTTGGAAGCCAGCAATTAGGGCAGCACGCGTGGCAATAGGCCTAGCTGATTACTGAGTTGCGGCTGTCATTGAAAAGCATCTAAAATGTGTGAAGATAATGTGTCTTGAGTATCATTTTTTATGTTGAGACAAGAAGAAGGCGAAGATATGGGCGTCTCTTCAGAATGCATGCACTCAACTCTCCAGAATGTGCTCCGCTGTTTCCTGCCAATTCTTGCACATTCATTGTTCATTGTGTGAATTGTTTGCCCTTTGATTGTTTATTTTTTATCAATTCCTCATTAAATATGTAACCAGTAGGCCTAGTAAATGTACTGTTAATCCCCGTCATTTGGTTACATACATTTCTGTTAACGCATGTGTTACAGTAATTTTTCGTTCTCATTATCGGAGTGGAAACGTTGTTTGCAGAGTTCACAACTTGCTACACTTGTGAGAAACAAGTTTTGGGTTATTTCATAACCAATGGGAGTTTTTCATTGTCTTTTGTTTGGAGTGCTCCATGTGAGCAATGAGTATATGTGTGGTTTCTCTGTTCTCATAACGTTGCAGGAGAGCGCGTGCCTGAGCACGCCAACCTGCTGAGTTGATACAACGTTGCACTTCACTAGTGAAAACTCAAGTCAAGACAGATAGAAAGGGAGTTAGACGGGCAGAGTAGAAAGATTATTGCAATCAGGATATTTTCTACCGTTTTTTATTTGTCAGCTTTAGGCCTGTGTATTTTACTTAGTTGATGATGGAAGTTATTGGCCTAGTGCTGCATTGGCTATAGGCTATCTCTGAGTTCCATGCTCTAATTTCTTTAGACACCAATGGATAACAGTGTATCAATGTGTCCATATGGCAAAGGCTGGTGCTCTTGCATTAGTTGCATTTTTACTTTTAGATTTTTATTCATTTAATTCAGACTTTTATGATTAACCAAATGACAATAATTTTGAGAAACGAAAACGTTATTATTGAAGTGAAGGTGTTCCACGAAAATGCGCATATAAAAATAATATAACACGCAGACATGTAGAACTAGTAGGATAAATTGTAAGCTTCAGCAAACTTGAAACTCACGAGCTGCCTATGGTCTTTACTATAACACACATTAACAACATTTTGAGAAAAAAACGGTCAGCCTATAGAAATCAAATGCTGTCCAACTGATTCGTTCTGGCACCAGCCATGCTCCCTGTCTCTGTCCATTATTCGATAACAAGAGTGGAAACCAGGAGTTTCACTGCTGATCAAAGAATGCTGCTTTTAATATAATCATCTACCTTTATAAACCCCAGCTCCACTATGAGGTGCTGTAATTCATTTGAGCTGATATGAAGAGCTTCCTCTCTCTACCCTTGGACAGATGGCAGATACTGGCGTCTTTATGGGCTAGTATCATGGGCAGGACTGTTACACTGTGTGTGTGTGTGTGTGTGTCTCTGTCTGTCTGTGTGTGTGTGTGTGTGTGTGTGTGTGTGTGTGTGTGTGTGTGTGTGTGTGTGTGCGCGTGCGTGCGCATGTGAGTGTGTGTTCTGACTTACTGTTGTTGGGGTTGTCTCCTATGATGTGGTGTCGTCCGCTCCAGTACCACAGTAGCAGTGTATCGTCTCTGGACCCTGACACGATGTAGCAGTCTCCCCCGATGTAGCTCTCTGACCTGGCCAGACACGTCACCACGTCCCAGTGGCCGAACACTATCTGGGTTAGCTTACCTGCAGCACAGACACAGTATTATGATATAAACCAATGTGTGTAGGCCTACTGTGTGGAAGTAGTACAGCATAATATACTAGTAGTATAGTATTACAGTAGTATAGTATTACAGTAGTATAGTAGTAGTATTATGGTGGTACTATAGTAGTAGTACCATGGTAGTTAGTATTACCTGTCTCGGTGGAGTAGACTCTGAAGCTCTTGTCCCAGAAGCCACAGACCAGGATGTAGCGGTTGTCGGCGGTAACCACGAAGCAGTGTGTGTTGATCTGGATGCTCTGATCCACCAGGTCTGTGATCTGACGCTTGTTACTCCCAGAGTTGTTGGCTACACACACACACACAGAGGGATAACTTAGTTAGTATTCAGTACAATGGTCTGGCCTGTCCTCAGGGTAACACTCACCAATCAGAGGGTCCATCTCTATGGGCAGGTGGTGGGCCTGTTCCAGGGAGTAACCTGGCGCTCCTCTCAAACCTAGAAACACACACACACATACATTAAACATGTATATCACGCACGCACACATGCGTGCACACACACACACATACACACACACACACACACACACACACACACACACACCTGCTCCATGGTCAGAGGTTGGTTCATGAAGGTTTCCATGAAGCTTATTGATTTCAGTTTCTGACTGTCAGGCTGAGTAGAGCTATGATCCCCTGGAGGGTGACTGGAGGGCAGAAACACAACAGCATGCTGGGAATATGAAGCCCTTAGTATTCTGCTCATTATTGTTGGAACCCAGAACACTTTTCTTCTCTCCAACAGAAAAACATTGGAGCTGCAGCTGTGGTCATTAACGACAGAATGTAAGGCTCCACTCTGGTCCTCAACTCGGTGTGTGTGCGTGTGTGTGTGTGATGAGTGTGTGCTCCGGTGATAGATGTGGAAGTGTGAGGAGAATGTGGTGCAGTCACAGCCTAATTTCCCAGTAAGCTTTGCAGTGACGCTTGACCCTGAGTTGAGTTTGGTTTCTGAGAAGTGTGTAGGTGTGTGTGTGTTTGCGTTTGTGTGTGCATATATGTGTGTATGTGTTTGTGCGCCTGCGTGCGTGTGTGTGTGTGTGTTCCTTGGAGTGTTGGTGGGTAGTGTTGTTCACACATGCCTGAGGACCAACATGTGGAAGCACTCAGACTCTCTTCACCTGACCAAGGGGTGTAGCTGTGTGGGTAGATATGATGCAGTGGTAAGGCACTGGTCAAATGAAGTGGACTATACAGGGATTCGGGTGCAATTAGGGATGCAACCATGAATGACTGTGGAGATGGCGCTGACAAACTCTAGTTTGTCCAGACCCAGGCTGCTCCAGACCCAGGCTGCTCCGGACCCAGGCTGCTCCGGACCCAGGCTGCTCCAGACCCAGGCTGCTCCAGACCCAGGCTGCTCCAGACCCAGGCTGCTCCAGACCGAGTCTGCTACAGACCCAGGCTGCTCCAGACCCAGGCTGCTCCAGACCCAGGCTGCTCCAGACCCAGGCTGCTCCAGACCGAGTCTGCTACAGACCTAGGCTGCTCCAGACCCAGGCTGCTCCAGACCCAGGCTGCTCCAGACCCAGTCTGCTACAGACCCAGGCTGCTACAGACCTGAACAGGTTGGTATGGAGGGGTTTTACAGGGCCCCTGCTGTGGTAGGTAGCACGTGGTGGAACACGCAATTCGTTTTACAAGAGCATGTGTGTTCTGGCCTGTGAGTGTGTGTGTGTGTGCATATGTGTGTTCTGCCCTGTGTTTGCTGGCCTCTGTGTGTAGTCCACTCACCGACAGTGTTGTGCCAGCGGTTGACAGCGAACAGTCTGCTGCAGGTGACGGTGACAGCGGCAGGTACAGAGAGGTGTGGCAGGGTGTTGGCTGCTACGTGGGTCACTGGGGAGTTGGAAGGGAACTTCAACACCATGATCACATCCTGCTGCATCTGGTCCTTAAACATCAGAGGGCTCTGGGGAAGGAAACACTATTGAGTAGAAGAGAGAAGAAGAGAAGGAGTGTGGAGGGTGGAGGATGGAGGAGGATGAGGAGAGAGAAGGGGACAGAATGGAGATGTAATTAGTGTGGAGGTAAAACAGGGTTCAGACACAGGAGCTGCATGTACATGGTGGAGGAGGAGGAGGGAAGAGAGGAGGGGAGAGAGGGTAGGGAGGAGGAGGAAGAGGAGGAGGGGAGAGGGTAGGGAGGAGGAGGAAGAGGAGGAGGGGAGAGGGTAGGGAGGAGGAGGAAGAGGAGGAGGGGAGAGGGTAGGGAGGAGGAGGAAGAGGAGGAGGGGAGGGGAGAGGGTAGGGAGGAGGACAGGAGGGAGGAGGAGGAGGAGGGGAGGGAGGGAGGGAGGGAGGGAGGGCATGAGGGAGGAAGAGGAGGAGGACAGGAAGGAGGAGGAGGAGGGGAGGTAGGAGGAAGGGAGGAGGAGGAGGGGGAGGAGAGGTGGGGAGGAGATGGGGAGGAAGGAAGGAGAAGAGGACCCCCCTGACAGTCTGGTGGTCAGTCAGACAAACAGACATACTGTACATATAGACATACATGCAGACACATACACATACACAAATACAGACAGACAAGGGTTAGAAACATGAGATGGAGCTGTTGTACATGTCAGATGGTTAGTACATGAAACATCAGGGTTGTCCATCCATATGCATGTATCTTAACTTGCAAGCACAGTCAGGGCAACATTTTCCTAGTGCTAAATAATGTAGGTAATTTTTGCACTTTGCACAATTCTTTTGCACTAGGAAAATGTGGCCCTCAGTTTAGTTGACTGTATGGGGATAGCAAAAAGGACTAAACCAACAACACCTCAGACAGCAGCTGACTGCTGTGGTAGAACTGGGCCAGTAGGGGGCACTCTTCCCTCTGCTCTACACAATAGACACATCAATTCCTCATTCAATGGAGCCATGGGAAATATGTTGGTAGTAGTTATTTTATGGTACTGAGTAAGGAATTGGTATTGTTATGGTTTTGATATTTAATGGTGAAAATGTTTGTAAAATCTAAATGTATTGTCTGTGTTGACTTCTGATGCTTTCATTGCACATTTCTACTTTTTAGTGCTGGTGCTTGCAACCTGCTTGAATACAGACATACATGAGAGTTGAAATGGGGAGTGGGTACAACGAGTGGAGAACATGGTAGAGAAGAGAGCATAGAGAAACCTACTGACAACAATTTCTCTCTCCCACCATGGAGAGATGGGACTGCCACACACACCACAAACACACCATGCAAACACACACACACGAATGCACAGACACACTTGCACGGACACACACACACGCACACAGATAGACAGAGATGCCGTGGAGAGACATTTTCCAGCATGTCGTGTGTCTCACCAGGTGCATGGCCGAACTGCGAGGTGGATGTGGCTCGATGAGCAACTGAGACGGAGTCTGTCCAACAATCAGAATCTGCTGCTCCATCGCCTGAGGAGAGAGGAGAGAGAGAGGGAGAGCGAGCAGGAAGGTGGGGGTGAGAGCGAGAGAGAGGGAGATAGTATAAAAAGAGAGTGAAGAGAGCAGGGAGAGACAGCGATAGAGAGGGAGCGAGAAGGGGAGAGCAGGGGAGAGACAGAAATAGAGAGGGAGAGAGAGAGAGGGGGAGAGCAGGGGAGAGACAGAAATAGAGAGGGAGAGAGAGAGAGGGGGAGAGCCGGGGAGAGACAGAAATAGAGAGGGAGAGAGAGGGGGAGAGTAGGGGAGAGACAGAAATAGAGAGGGAGAGAGAGGGGGAGAGCAGGGGAGAGATAGAAATAGAGAGGGAGAGAGGGGAGAGCAGGGGAGAGAGAAATAGAGAGAGAGAGAGAGGGGGAGAGCAGGGGAGAGACAGCAATAGAGAGGGAGAGAGAGGGGGAGAGCAGGGGAGAGACAGCGTTAGAGAGGGAGAGAGAGGGGGAGAGCAGGGGAGAGACAGCAATAGAGAGGGAGAGAGAGGGGGAGAGCAGGGGAGAGACAGCGTTAGAGAGGGAGAGAGAGGGGGAGAGCAGGGGAGAGACAGCAATAGAGAGGGAGAGAGAGGGGGAGAGCAGGGAGAGAGCAATAGAGAGGGAGAGAGAGGGGGAGAAGGTAGACAGAGATGGAGAAAGGGGGAGGAGAGAGAGGAGAGAGATGAGAAAGAGAGACTCCTGTCACTATCAATATTCATCAAAGTGATGGGTCAATGCGTTAGTTGACAATGCAAGCAGATCCTAACTCAGCCGTGCCTCCGAGGAGGGGCGTAGATAGAGGAGAGGGGTGCATTCCCAATCCGCCTGGGTCCTCACCCTCCCCCCTTCCTCCCCGTTTCCTCCCCCCACAGCCTGCAGAGTCATCCAAGTGTTAGTATGGAAGAGACAACCCTTTCCCTATTAACATGCTTCAGTTAACCATTCCCATCCCCAGCCCGGGACCCTCCACACTAACGCTAACCTGGACTGACGTGATGCTAGGACTGCAGCAGGCCCCACGTACATGTTATTGTGCCTGGAACAAAGGCAGAGAGCAAACACACACACACATGCACGCACACACAAAACACACATAGTACTAGACAGTACACACCACTCAGTATCTACAGCTTCCATTGGCAACCACATGCCAGAGTGGGAGCAATGTGTTCTGGGTAGAAGGCGATTCTTAGCCAGGACCGTCTACCCACAATCCCCGGGTCACTTCCCATTATGCATAGCACCAGAGAGGTGAGGCCCCCTGGTCAGTTGAACATCGTGGAACACCAGTGGATGTTTCCTGTGAGTCATCGGGCGGCGAGCACATTTGGCAACCATTATCAGTCAGTGGTTCTTTACTACGCAGTCCGTCAAGTAATAACCTAGTCCCATTATAGCTATTTTAGGTGAGGGCTGGGGTGAGGGTCACCAAGTCTGTTCACATAACGAAATCTGATCCAGAGATCTGAAAGAACCAGAGGGCCATGTGGAAGACATCAGCCTATTTTCTGACCATTCATTCTATTCCAGAACACAGAAGAAAAAATGTACGGAAGAATTCCTTGACTGTGTACAACTGCTCTATTTCTACAGTCAAAGAACGAGTGTGAGCAGAAAGAGCAGAGAGAGAGGGAAAGAAAAATAGCAGAAAGCAGAGAGAGAGAGAGAGCGAGAGCGAGAGAGAGAGAGAGAGAGATTGAAGGTTATCTGAAGTGCATGTTTTCTCCCGACCATCACAACAACATGCCAATAGCTCTAATCCTCTCTGCGGTCGGTGTGTCAGAAATTCACCTGTATCTCAAACAGCCATCTAGAAGACTTAACAGGCAGTTCATTCATTTACGGCCCGCCAGCTTTAAGGCCCTGCCTGTCATTTGGCTGATAAGTGACACGTATTGCATAACTATCTGCTGATGTAGCTCCCAGCAACAACCAACCTGCCTGGATGAACACACAGGTGATATCAGCAGCTATCCCCTGGCCTGTGGGGCAGACAGATGGACAGACGGGTGGGCAGGGGGATGAACAACAGACAGACAGGTATAGTGCGTGGTATAGTACTGACTCATCGTACCTGGGAAGTGGGAACTAACTAACACCTGTTCGCCAGGTATGCATCACCTTTCAACAACATTGAATAAATGCTCCACACACCAAATCAACACGGATTGGTCATACTAATAGATGGTGTTTTTCTGTGTAGTTGAGATCAGACTTTTCCTCTGGAAGTGTGATGACTGTAGTTCTTAATTATCACATGATTAAATTCTAAAGGATCTATAAGAAACATTGAAGCACAAACGTTAACCACACAAAGCCAAAAAATATGTTTTGAATTCCATCCTTTCTTACACTATTAAAACCTTGTTGTGAGGTTATGAAGTTAACATTTCCCATTGTCATTGGAACAATGTAAGTGAGTTGAGCCAGTGTGGATTGGCTGTGGGTAATCCTTTCACCACAGACAGAGGTTAGCCTGAATGACTGTCTTTGAGTTAACATGTCAACTACTGTATGTAGAAGTACATCGGCTTGTCTCTAACAATGTTGTCACAACCACAGCTACCATCACCAGTAATCTGTATCTTTTAAGTTATGTATAGCTTATCAAGGGATTTTCTTACAGTTGAGGTCAACTATGTAAACACTAGCATGCCAGCGCTGCTACTATAGCAAGGTGACTGCAGTAAGCATTAATGAAAGCAGCTTCAAAGTTTCTGTCATTACAAGAACACCTTCATTGGTCTAGCACACATCCCCCATGTTGTTTGTCCCTTCAATAGGCAGTAATGGGCCATCTAACTGGAGGCTGTGTGACTGGCTGTCTGCAGGAGAACAGCCTCACTGATGAATAATTTGTCTGTTTGTGTCAGAGTGACACAGCAGGCTTTCAGCATCGACATCAAGGATGTAGTAGGACTGCTGTTCCAGCAGCGCGCCCAGTAGACCTGTCACTGTTCCCTCAGCCAACCACGGCCCGGACGCCTGTCTTAGCCAACAACGGCCCGGACGCATGTAACAGCAGCAGCAATCAGCCAGTCTAATCTGACACCTAGTCAGAGGAATGATTATCTCTCATTCTGACTTTCTAATTCCTTGACATTTTAATGTCATAATTGCAGCGGTTAATGTCAGACCTGCGGTTGCACCTGTCAGACAGGTATGACCAGTACCTGCCTGAAGCCAATCAACACATCCTAAAATGTTCTGGAGCCAATCAACACATCCCAGAATTTTTTGGAGCCAATCAGCACATCTCAGAATGTTCTGAAGCCAATCAGCACATCCCAGAATGTTTTGGAGCCAATCAGCACATCTCAGAATGTTCTGAAGCCAATCAGCACATCTCAGAATGTTATGGAGCCAATCAGCACATCCACTCAGAATGGCTGACTGACTGACTAACTGACTAACTGATAGGCTGGCTGGCTGACTGACTGGCTTGCTGGGTCAGCTAAAAGAAAACCATGTTGGACTCCTTTGACGGGGAGCAGCTCCACACATGGATCCCACCGCTGCCACCTTATTTCCACCAATACACAGGATCCCACCACTTCCACCATTATCAGGCGAATCTATATTTGGGATGCGTCCCAAAAGGCAGCCTTTTTCCATTGCATTTAGCTGAGCTAAGTCCTCCCTCCAACACACAGAGACACACAGACACATGTCAGAAAGGAGACAACATCAACTGGCCACCAACATTAGGCAGTATGAAGCTACACAGTCAGCTTCCATCCCAACGCCATCGTCTCGCAGGGTGGCAGACAGACAGACAGCTTCCACAACCTCACAGCCGGATGACTCCAATAATTGCCATTGTCTGAAAAAGCCTGAGAGGAAATAATGAAAACCAAAGCCGTTGTCCATATTGTTTGGTAATTAGGCAGCTGAGTGATTTGCATAGTGGTCACTTGATAGATAAAGGCGGCCCGGGAAGTGACGGGATATAAATGAGTTGTTTTGCAGACGGCAGATGGTGGATATCACAGGGAGAGGAGATCACACTGGAAACACCACACTGCTGCAGCATGCCAGCTGCTACTGCTGTACTGTAGTCTCAGCTCCACTCCACCTCCTCCTCCTCCTCTCGATCTCTCTACCTCCCTCTCCCTCTACCTCACACTCCCTATCTACCACAACCTCTCCTTCTTTCTCTACCTCCCTCTCTCTCTACCTTCCTCTCTCCTATCTCCTCCTCTCGCTCTCTCTCTTTCTCTACCTCTGTAGCTCAGCTGGTAGAGCACGGCGCTTGTAACGCCAAGGTAGTGGGTTCGATCCCCGGGACCACCCATACACAAAAAAAAAAAATGTATGCACGCATGACTGTAAGTCGCTTTGGATAAAAGCGTCTGCTAAATGGCATATTATTATTATTATTATTATTACCTACCCCCCTCTCTCTCTACCTCCTCCTCTCCATTGCTCTCCCTCTCCCTCTCTCTCTCTCTACCTCCACCTCTCCATTTCTCTCTTCCTCCCCCTCTCCCTCCCCTCTCTCTCGCGCTCTCTGCAATTAAGTTATTCACAGCTTCCTGCTGCTCAGAGAACAGTTCAGATCTAGTCAATTAATTAAATGTAAATGAGAGGATTCACTCCCATGTCTATTCACTAGATGACCCCTTGATGATTTATATCAAACAACACTTCAGACTAACATTCATTGATCTGGGTGTGAATGTGAGTGAGTGAGTGAGTGAGCGTGCGTGCGTGCGCGTCTGGAGTAGTATAGAGGTAGTATAGAATAATGTCAATAGTAAATGGAGTAAATGAGAGACAGTAAATAAAGCTACCCTTGACTTTGTACTGTATTGATCATGTATTTGCAACAACTATACTGTAAACCCATATCTGGTGTGTACTCTATATGGGTTTTATGTGGTTGTTGTCATCTATGTCCTGTTGTCTGTAAATGTTTATGGTTTAATATCTTTAATGCGAGACATATTCCTGTAAAATACCAAATAAATGAACTGAACTGAACCCAGATAGACAGCAGTATCTATCTATGGTGGAGCTGGGTAGATGGGAGGGGGGTGGGGTGGGGTGGGGGGGTTGGTGTCCATGGTGACAGTGACGTGCGTATCGTAGCGTGTCGTGTCAAGGCGTACCTCTCTGAGGGCGGGGTCAGTGATGCTGTCCAGGCTGACGGAACCCTCATAGGTCAGGTGGTGAAAGACGTTGAGGGCGCGCACCGCCTCGGGCCCGCGCTGCTTGTAGCCGAAAATAAGGTCAACCCACTGATGCAGCTGACACGACACGAACTCACTTTCCAGGGCCTGTCAGAACACACAGACACACAGGCAGCGGGGTTAGAGGGGAAAGGCACCCGGCTGCATGAAAACACACACAGTACACATAACACACCTTCATCCTCTACTCACCCTGCGTGTGTGTGTGTGTGTGTTATATATACAGTGGGGAAAAAAAGTATTTAGTCAGCCACCAATTGTGCAAGTTCTCCCACTTAAAAAGATGAGAGAGGCCTGTAATTTTCATCATAGGTACACGTCAACTATGACAGACAAAATGAGAAAAAAATCCAGAAAATCACATTGTAGGATTTTTTATGAATTTATTTGCAAATTATGGTGGAAAATAAGTATTTGGTCAATAACAAAAGTTTCTCAATACTTTGTTATATACCCTTTGTTGGCAATGACACAGGTCAAACGTTTTCTGTAAGTCTTCACAAGGTTTTCACACACTGTTGCTGGTATTTTGGCCCATTCCTCCATGCAGATCTCCTCTAGAGCAGTGATGTTTTGGGGCTGTCGCTGGGCAACACGGACTTTCAACTCCCTCCAAAGATTTTCTATGGGGTTGAGATCTGGAGACTGGCTAGGCCACTCCAGGACCTTGAAATGCTTCTTACGAAGCCACTCCTTCGTTGCCCGGGCGGTGTGTTTGGGATCATTGTCATGCTGAAAGACCCAGCCACATTTAATGTTCACTCAAAATCTCACGATACATGGCCCCATTCATTCTTTCCTTTACACGGATCAGTCGTCCTCGTCCCTTTGCAGAAAAACAGCCCCAAAGCATGATGTTTCCACCCCCATGCTTCACAGTAGGTATGGTTTTCTTTGGATGCAACTCAGCATTCTTTGTCCTCCAAACACGACGAGTTGAGTTTTTACCAAAAAGTTCTATTTTGGTTTCATCTGACCATATGACATTCTCCCAATCCTCTTCTGGATCATCCAAATGCACTCTAGCAAACTTCAGACGGGCCTGGATATGTACTGGCTTAAGCAGGGGGACACGTCTTGCACTGCAGGATTTGAGTCCCTGGCGGCGTAGTGTGTTACTGATGGTAGGCTTTGTTACTTTGGTCCCAGCTCTCTGCAGGTCATTCACTAGGTCCCCCCGTGTGGTTCTGGGATTTTTGCTCACCGTTCTTGTGATCATTTTGACCCCACGGGGGGAGATCTTGCGTGGAGCCCCAGATCGAGGGAGATTATCAGTGGTCTTGTATGTCTTCCATTTCCTAATAATTGCTCCCACAGTTGATTTCTTCAAACCAAGCTGCTTACCTATTGCAGATTCAGTCTTCCCAGCCTGGTGCAGGTCTACAATTTTGTTTCTGGTGTCCTTTGACAGCTCTTTGGTCTTGGCCATAGTGGAGTTTAGAGTGTGACTGTTTGAGGTTGTGGACAGGTGTCTTTTATACTGATAACAAGATCAAACAGGTGCCATTAATACAGGTAACGAGTGGAGGACAGAGGAGCCTCTTAAAGAAGAAGTTACAGGTCTGTGAGAGCCAGAAATCTTGCTTGTTTGTAGGTGACCAAATACTTATTTTCCACCATAATTTGCAAATAAATTCATTAAAAATCCTACAATTTGATTTTCTGGAAATCTCAATTTGTCTGTCATAGTTGACGTGTACCTATGATGAAAATTACAGGCCTCTCTCATCTTTTTAAGTGGGAGAACTTGCACAATTGGTGGCTGACTAAATACTTTTTTCCCCCACTGTATATATAACACACACACACGCAGGGTGAGTAGAGGATGAAGGCAGCCAGCAGCATGAAAACACACAAAGTAAACACACAACAATACATACAAGGGAAAGAATAACACACACCACACAACCCAACTCACGTGACACTACACACACAGTCTTGTTACTGTACATACAACTATGTTACTGTACATCACTGCACTGCTCAACACATAAACCGCACTGCACTAGTTGTGGTAAAACATGGAGGAACACTACCACTGAACCTAAATCACTCATTGATATTACAGACTCCTGAGTTTTGATAGCAGCTATTCTCTCTCCAGCCAGACTGTGATAAAATATATGGCACCCTATTCCCTATATAGTGCACTATTTTTGACCAGGGCTATCATCAAAAGTAGTGCACTAGCAATATATGGAATAGGGTGCTATTTAGGGTGCAGCCTAATAAACAGGATGAGCCTAATAAACAGGATGAGCCTCAGGAGAACCAGTTTAATTCCTCCAGCCTGATATCAGCCAGGTATCATGTTTCTTCTCTGTCTATTAAAAATAATGACTAGCTATCTTTCTCATGGAGTTCTTCAATACTAATTGAGACCCACTTTACTGTAAGCCGTGTGTGTGTGTGTGTGTGTGTGTGTGTGTGTGTGTGCGTGCGTGCGTGCGTGCGTGCGTGCGTGCGTGCGTGCGTGCATGTTCATGTGTATTGGTGTGTACAGAGAGGAAAAAGGAATTCTGATGGGAGTCTTGGGGTGTTTTAGATGAGATATTAAAGTAAACATAACTACAGTATTCCTGTAGTCTTACACTGGCCCCTATGGTAGACAGTGTTACTGTTGTGTTACATCACTATGGTACACAGTGTTACTGTTGTATTACATTACTATGTTGTGTTACTGTTGTCTTACATCACTGTGGTAGAGAGCGTTACTGTTGTGTTACATAACTATGGTAGACAGTGTTACTGTTGTGTTACATCACTATGTTACACAGTGTTACTGTTGTGTTACATCACTACGGTACACAGTGTTATATCACTATGGTAGACAGTGTTACTGTTGTGTTACATCACTATGATAGACAGTGTTACATCACTATGGTAGACAGTGTTACTGTTGTGTTACATCACTATGGTAGACAGTGTTACATCACTATGGTAGACAGTGTCACTGTTGTATTACATCACTACGGTACACAGTGTTATATCACTATGGTAGACAGTGTTACTGTTGTGTTACATCACTATGATAGACAGTGTTACATCACTATGGTAGACAGTGTTACTGTTGTGTTACATCACTATGGTAGACTGTTACATCACTATGGTAGACAGTGATGTACACTGTCTACCATTGTGATGTAACACAACAGTAACACTATGGTAGACAGTGTTACTGTTGTGTTACATCACTATGGTAGACATTGTTATATTACTATGGTACACAGTGTTATATCACTATGGTAGACAGTGTTACTGTTGTGTTACATCACTATGATAGACAGTGTTACATCACTATGGTAGACAGTGTTACTGTTGTGTTACATCACTATGGTAGACAGTGTTACTGTTGTGTTAAATCACTATGGTAGACAGTGTTACTGTTGTGTTACATCACTATGATAGACTGTTACATCACTATGGTAGACAGTGATGTACACTGTCTACCATTGTGATGTAACACAACAGTAACACTATGGTAGACAGTGTTACTGTTGTGTTACATCACTATGGTAGACATTGTTATATTACTATGGTACACAGTGTTATATCACTATGGTAGACAGTGTTACTGTTGTGTTACATCACTATGATAGACAGTGTTACATCACTATGGTAGACAGTGTTACTGTTGTGTTACATCACTATGGTAGACAGTGTTACTGTTGTGTTAAATCACTATGGTAGACAGTGTTACTGTTGTGTTACATCACTATGATAGACTGTTACATCACTATGGTAGACAGTGATGTACACTGTCTACCATTGTGATGTAACACAACAGTAACACTGTCTACCATAGTGATGTACACTGTCTACAATTGTGATGTAACACAACAGTAACACTATGGTAGACAGTGTTACTGTTGTGTTACATCACTATGGTAGACATTGTTATATCACTATGGTAGACAGTGTTACTGTTGTGTTACATCACTATGGTAGACAGTGTTACATTACTATGGTAGACAGTGTTACTGTTGTGTTACATCAATATGATCAACTATTACATCACTATGGTAGACAGTGTACTGTTGTGTAATATTATTATGGTAGACAGTGTTACATCACTATGGTAGACAGTGTTAATGTTGTGTTACATCACTATGGTAGACAGTGTTACTGTTATGTAACATCACTATCGTCGACGGTGTTACTGTTCTGTTACATCACTATGGTAGACAGTGTTGCTGTTGTGTTACATCACTATGGTAGACAGTGTTAAAGTTATGTTACATCACTATGTTACACAGTGTTACTGTTGTGTTAAATCACTATGGTAGACATTGTTATATCACTATGGTAGACAGTGTTACTGTTGTGTTACATCACTATGGTAGACATTGTTATATCACTATGGTAGACAGTGTTACTGTTGTGTTACATCACTATGGTAGACAGTGTGACATCACTATGGTAGACAGTGTTACTGTTGTGTTACATCACTATGGTAGACAGTGTTAGTGTTGTTTTACATCACTATGGTAGACAGTGTTACTGTTGCGTTACATCACTATGGAAGACAGTGTTACTGTTGTGTTACATCACTATGGTAGACAGTGTTACTGTTGTGTTACATCACTATGGTAGACATTGTTACTGTTGTGTTACATCACTATGGTAGACAGTGTTACATCACTATGGTAGACAGTTTTACTGTTGTGTTACATCACTATGGTAGACAATGTTACTGTTGTGTTAAAACAATATGATAGACTGTTACATCACTATGGTAGAGAGTGTTACTGTTGTGTTATATCAAAATGGTAGACAGTGTTACTTCACTATGGTAGACAGTGTTACTGTTGTGTTACATGACTATGGTAGACAGTGTACATCACTATGGTAGACAGTGTTACATCACTATGGTAGACAGTGTTACATCGCTATGGTAGACAGTGTTACTGTTGTGTTACATCACTATGGTAGACAGTGTGACATCACTATGGTAGACAGTGTTACTGTTGTGTTACATCACTATGGTAGACAGTGTTACTGTTGTGTTAAATCACTATGGTAGACAGTGTTACTGTTGTGTTACATCACTATGGTAGACAGTGTTACTGTTGTGTTACATCACTATGGTAGACAGTGTTACTGTTGTGTTACATCACTATGGTAGACAGTGTTACTGTTGTGTTATATCACAATGGTAGACAGTGTTACTTCACTATGGTAGACAGTGTTACATCACTATGGTAGACAGTGTTACTGTTGTGTTACATCAATATGGTAGACAGTGTTACTGTTGTGTTAAATCACTATGGTAGACAGTGTTACTGTTGTGTTACATCACTATGGTAGACAGTTTTACTATAGTATTACATCACTACGGTAGACAGTGTTACATCACTATGGTAGACAGTGTTACTGTTGTGTTTTACTTCACTATGGTAGACAGTGTTACATCACTAAGGTAGACAGTGTAACTGTTGTGTTTTACTTCACTATAGTAGACAGTGTTACATCACTATGGTAGACAGTGTTACTGTTGTATTACATCACTATGGTAGACAGTGATACTGTTGTGTTACATAACTCTGGTAGACAGTGTTACTGTTGTGTTACATCACTAAGGTAGACAGTGTTACTGTTGTATTACATCACTACGGTAGACAGTGTTACATCACTATGGTAGACAGTGTTACTGTTGTGTTACATTACTATGGTAGACAGTGTTACATCACTATGGTAGGCAGTGTTACAGTTGTATTACATCAATATGGTAGACAGTGTTACTGTTGTGTTACATTACTATGGTAGACAGTGTTACTGTTGTGTTACATCACTATGGTAGACAGTGTTACTGTTGTGTTACATCACTATGGTAGACATTGTTACTGTTGTGTTACATAACTATGGTAGACTGTGTTACTGTTGAGTTACATCACTATGGTAGACAGTGTTACTGTTGTATTACATAACTATGGTAGACAGTGTTACTGTTGTGTTACATCACTATGATAGACTGTTACATCACTATGGTAGAGAGTGATGTACACTGTCTACCATTGTGATGTAACACAACAGTAACACTGTCTACCATATCAATCAATCAATCAATTTTATTTTATATAGCCCTTCTTACATCAGCTAATATCTCGAAGTGCTGTACAGAAACCCAGCCTAAAACCCCAAACAGCTAGTAATGCAGGTGTAGAAGCACGGTGGCTAGGAAAAACTCCCTAGAAATGCGAAAACCTAGGAAGAAACCTAGAGAGGAACCAGGCTATGAGGGGTGGCCAGTCCTCTTCTGGCTGTGCCGGGTGAAGATTATAACAGAACCATGCCAAGATGTTCAAAAATGTTCATAAGTGACAAGCATGGTCAAATAATAATCAGGAATAAATCTCAGTTGGCTTTTCATAGCCGATCATTAAGAGTTGAAAACAGCAGGTCTGGGACAGGTAGGGGTTCCATAACCGCAGGCAGAACAGTTGAAACTGGAATAGCAGCAAGGCCAGGCGGACTGGGGACAGCAAGGAGTCACCACGGCCGGTAGTCCCGACGTATGGTCCTAGGGCTCAGGTCTCTCAGTTGGCTTTTCATAGCCGATCATTAAGAGTTGAAAACAGCAGGTCTGGGACAGGTAGGGGTTTCGTAACCGCAGGCAGAACAGTTGAAACTGGAATAGCAGCAAGGCCAGGCGGACTGGGGACAGCAAGGTGTCATCATGCCCGGTAGTCCTGACGTATGGTCCTAGGGCTCAGGTTCTCAGAGAGAAAGAGAGAACGAGAGAATTAGAGAGAGCATACTTCAATTCACACAGGACACTGGATAAGACAGGAGAAGTACTCCAGGTATAACCAACTAACCCCAGCCCCCCGACACATAAACTACTGCAGCATAAATACTGGAGGCTGAGACAGGAGCGGTCCGGAGACACTGTGGCCCCATCCGAAGAAACCCCCGGACAGGGCCAAACAGGAAGGATATAACCCCACCCACTCTGCCAAAGCACAGCCCCCGCACCACTAGAGGGATATCCTCAACCACCAACTTACAATCCTGAGACAAGGCCGAGTATAGCCCACAGAGGTCTCCACCACAGCACAAACCAAGGGGGGGCGCCAACCCAGACAGGAAGATCACGTCAGTAACTCAACCCACTCAAGTGACGCACCCCTCCCAGGGACGGCATGAAAGAGCACCAGCAAGCCAGTGACTCAGCCCCTGCAACAGGGTTAGAGGCAGAGAACCCCAGTGGAGAGGGGAACCGGCCTGGCAGAGACAGCAAGGGCTGTTCGTTGCTCCAGAGCCTTTCCGTTCACCTTCACACTCCTGGGCCAGACTACACTCAATCATATGACCTACTGAAGAGATAAGTCTTCAGTAAAGACTTAAAGGTTGAGACCGAGTCTGCGTCTCTCACATGGGTAGGCAGACTGTTCCATAAAAATGGAGATCTATAGGAGAAAGCCCTGCCTCCCGCTGTTTGCTTAGAAATTCTAGGGACAATTAGGAGGCCTGCGTCTTGTGACCGTAGCGTACGTATTGGTATGTACGGCAGGACCAACTCGGAAAGATAGGTAGGAGCAAGCCCATGTAACGCTTTATAGGTTAACAGTAAAACCTTGAAATCAGCCCTTGCCTTAACAGGAAGCCAGTGTAGGGAAGCTAGCACTGGAGTAATATGATCAAATTTCTTGGTTCTAGTCAGGATTCTAGCAGCCGTATTTAACACTAACTGAAGTTTATTTAGTGCTTTATCCGGGTAGCCGGAAAATAGAGCATTGCAGTAGTCTAACCTAGAAGTAACAAATGCATGGATTAATTTTTCTGCATCATTTTTGGACAGAAAATTTCTGATTTTTGCAATGTTACGTAGATGGAAAAAAGCTGTCCTTGAAACAGTCTTGATATGTTCGTCAAAAGAGAGATCAGGGTCAAGAGTAACGCCGAGGTCCTTCACAGTTTTATTTGAGACGACTTTACAACCATCAAGATGAATTGTCAGATTTAACAGAAGATCTCTTTGTTTCTTGGGACCTAGAACAAGCATCTCTGTTTTGTCCGAGTTTAAAAGTAAAAAGTTTTCAGCCATCCACTTCCTTATGTCTGAAACACAGGCTTCTAGCGAGGGCAATTTTGGGGCTTCACCATGTTTCATTGAAATGTACAGCTGTGTGTCATCCGCATAGCAGTGAAAGTTAACATTATGTTTTCGAATAACATCCCCAAGAGGTAAAATATATAGTGAAAACAATAGTGGTCCTAAAACGGAACCTTGAGGAACACCGAAATGTACAGTTGATTTGTCGGAGGACAGACCATTCACAGAGACAAACTGATATCTTTCCGACAGGTAAGATCTAAACCAGGCCAGAACTTGTCCGTGTAGACCAATTTGGGTTTCCAGTCTCTCCAAAAGAATGTGGTGATCGATGGTGTCAAAGGCAGCACTAAGGTCTAGTAGCACGAGGACAGATGCAGAGCCTCGGTCTGACGCCATTAAAAGGTCATTTACCACCTTCACAAGTGCAGTCTCAGTGCTATGATGGGGTCTAAAACCAGACTGAAGCATTTCGTATACATTGTTTGTCTTCAGAAAGGCAGTGAGTTGCTGCGCAACAGCTTTTTCTAAAATTTTTGAGAGGAATGGAAGATTCGATATAGGCCGATAGTTTTTTATATTTTCCGGGTCAAGGTTTGGCTTTTTCAAGAGAGGCTTTATCACTGCCACTTTTAGTGAGTTTGGTACACATCCGGTAGATAGAGAGCTGTTTATTATGTTCAACATAGGAGGGCCAAGCACAGGAAGCAGCTCCTTCAGCAGTTTAGTAGGAATAGGATCCAGTATGCAGCTTGAAGGTTTAGAGGCCATGATTATTTTCATCATTGTGTCAAGAGATATAGTACTAAAACACTTAAGTGTCTCTCCCGATCCCAGGCCCTCGCAGAGCTGTGCAGATCCAGGACAGCTAAGCCCTGGAGGAATACGCAGATTCAAAGAGGAGTCCGTAATTTGCTTTCTAATGGTCATGATCTTTTCCTCAAAGAAGTTCATGAATGTATTACTGCTGAAGTGAAAGCCATCCTCTCTTGGGGAATGCTGCTTTTTAGTTAGCTTTGCAACAGTATCAAAAAGAAATTTTGGATTATTCTTATTTTCCTCGATTAAGTTGGAAAAGTAGGATGATCGAGCAGCAGTGAGGGCTCTTCGGTACTGCACGGTACTGTCTTTCCAAGCTAGTCGGAAGACTTCCAGTTTGGTGTGGCGCCATTTCCGTTCCAATTTCCTGGAAGCTTGCTTCAAAGCTCGGGTATTTTCTGTATACCAGGGAGCTAGTTTCTTATGACAAATGTTTTTCGTTTTTAGGGGTGCAACTGCATCTAGGGTATTGCGCAAGGTTAAATTGAGTTCCTCAGTTAAGTGGTTAACTGATTTTTGTCCTCTGACGTCCTTGGGTAGGCAGAAGGAGTCTGGAAGGGCATCAAGGAATTTTTGTGTTGTCTGAGAATTTATAGCACGACTTTTGATGCTCCTTGGTTGGGGTCTGAGCAGATTATTTGTTGCGATTGCAAACGTAATAAAATGGTGGTCCGATAGTCCAGGATTTTGTGGAAAAACATTAAGATCTACAACATTTATTCCATGGGACAAAACTAGGTCCAGAGTATGACTGTGGCAGTGAGTAGGTCCAGAGACATGTTGGACAAAACCCACTGAGTCGATGATGGCTCCGAAAGACTTTTGGAGTGGGTCTGTGGACTTCTCCATGTGAATATTAAAATCACCAAAAATTAGAATATGATCTGCTATGACTACAAGGTCTGATAGGAATTCAGGAAACTCAGAGAGGAACGCTGTATATGGCCCAGGAGGCCTGTAAACAGTAGCTATAAAAAGTGATTGAGTAGGCTGCATAGATTTCATGACTAGAAGCTCAAAAGATGAAAACGGCATTTTCTTTTTTGTAAATTGAAATTTGCTATTGTAAATGTTAGCAACACCTCCGCCTTTGCGGGATGCACGGGGAATATGGTCACTAGTGTAACCAGGAGGTGAGGCCTCATTTAACACAGCAAATTCATCAGGCTTAAGCCATGTTTCAGTCAGGCCAATCACATCAAGATTATGATCAGTGATTAGTTCATTGACTATGACTGCCTTTGAAGTGAGGGATCTAACATTAAGTAACCCTATTTTGAGATGTGAGGTATCACGATCTCTTTCAATAATGGCAGGAATGGAGGAGGTCTTTATCCTAATAAGATTGCTAGGGTGAACACCGCCATGTTTAGTTTTGCCCAACCTAGGTCGAGGCACAGACACAGTCTCAATGGGTATGGCTGAGCTGACTACACTGACTATGCTATTGGCAGACTCCACTAAGCTGGCAGGTTGGCTAACAGCCTGCTGCCTGGCCTGCACCCTATTTCACTGTGGGGCTAGAGGAGTTAGAGCCCTATCTATGTTGGTAGATAAGAGGAGAGCACCCCTCCAGCTAGGATGGAGTCCGTCACACCATAGTGATGTACACTGTCTACCATTGTGATGTAACACAACAGTAACACTATGGTAGACAGTGTTACTGTTGTGTTACATCACTATGGTAGAAAGTGTTACATCACTATGGTAGACAGTGTTACTGTTGTGTTTTACTTCACTATAGTAGACAGTGTTACATCACTATGGTAGACAGTGTTACTGTTGTGTTACATCTCTATGGTAGACACTGTTACATCACTATGGTAGACAGTGTCACTGTTGTATTACATCACTACGGTAGACAGTGTTACATTACTATCGTAGACAGTGTTACTGTTGTTTTACATCACTATGGTAGATAGTGTTACTGTTGTGTTACATCACTATGGTAGACCGTCTTACTGTTGTGTTACATCACTATGGTAGACAGTGTTACTGTTGTGTTTTAATTCACTATGGTAGACAGTGTTACATCACTATGGTAGACAGTGTTACTGTTGTGTTACATCTCTATGGTAGACACTGTTACATCACTATGGTAGACAGTTTTACTGTTGTATTACATCACTATGGTAGACAGTGTTACTGTTGTGTTACATTACTATGGTAGACAGTGTTACTGTTGTGTTACATCATTATTTACATTTGCATTTACGTCATTTAGCAGACACTCTTATCCAGAGCGACATACAAATTGGTGCATTCACCTTATAGCCTGGTAGACAGTGTTACGGTTGTGTTACATCACAATGGTAGACAGTGTTACTGTTGTGTTGCATCACTATGGTAGACTGTATTACTGTTGTGTTACATCACTCTGGTAGACAGTGTTACTGTTGTGTTACATTACTATGGTAGACAGTGTTACTGTTGTATTAAGTCACTACGGTAGACAGTGTTACATCACTATGGTAGACAGTGTTACTGTTGTATTACATCACTACGGTAGACAGTGTTACATCACTATGGTAGACAGTGTTACTGTTGTCTTACATCACTATGGTAGACAGTGTTACTGTTGTGTTACATTACTATGGTAGACAGTGTTACTGTTGTGTTACATCACTATGGTAGACAATGTTACATCACTATGGTAGACAGTGTTACATCACTATGGTAGACAGTGTTACTGTTGTATTACATCACTATGGTAGACAGTGTTACTGTTGTGTTAAATCACTATGGTAGACAGTGTTACTGTTGTGTTACATCAATATGATAGACTGTTACATCACTATTGTAGACAGTTTTACTGTTGTGTTTCATTACTATGGTAGACAGTGTTACATCACTATGGTAGACAGTGTTACTGTTGTATTACATCACTACGGTAGGCAGTGTTACTGTTGTGTTATATCACTATGGTAGACAGTGTTACATCACTATGGTACACATTGCTACTGTTGTGTTACATCACAATGGTAGACAGTGTTACTGTTGTGTTACATCACTATGGTAGACAGTGTTACTGTTGTGTTACATCACTATGGTAGACAGTGTTACTTTTGTGTTACATCACTATGGTACACAGTGTTACTGTTGTGTTACACCACTATGGTAGACTGTGTTACTGTTGTGTTACACCACTATGGTAGACTGTGTTACAGTTGTGTTACATCACTATGGTAGACAGTGTTACTGTTGTGTTTTACTTCACTATAGTAGACAGTGTTACATCACTATGGTAGACAGTGTTACATCACTATGGTAGACAATGTTACTGTTGTGTTACATTACTATGGTAGACAGTGTTACTGTTGTGTTACATTACTATGGTAGAGTGTTACTGTTGTGTTACATTACTATGGTAGACTGTGTTACATCACTATGGTAGACAGTGTTACTGTTGTGTTTTACTTCACTATAGTAGACAGTGTTACATCACTATGGTAGACAGTGTTACTGTTGTGTTACATCACTACGGTAGGCAGTGTTACTGTTGTGTTATATCACTATGGTAGACAGTGTTACATCACTATGGTACACATTGCTATTGTTGTGTTACATCACTATGGTAGACAGTGTTACTGTTGTGTTACATCACTATGGTAGACAGTATTACTGTTGTGTTACATCACTATGGTAGACAGTGTTAATTTTGTGTTACATCACTATGGTAGACAGTGTTACATCACTATGGTAGACAGTGTACTGTTGTGTTACACCACTATGGTAGACTGTGTTACTGTTGTGTTACACCACTATGGTAGACTGTGTTACAGTTGTGTTGCATCACTATGGTAGACAGTGTTACTATAGTATTACATCACTAGGGTAGACGGTGTTACATCACTATGGTAGACAGTGTTACTGTTGTGTTTTACTTCACTATGGTAGACAGTTTTACATCACTATGGTAGACAATGTTACTGTTGTGTTACATTACTATGGTAGACAGTGTTACTGTTGTGTATTACTTCACTATGGTAGACAGTGTTACATCACTATGGTAGAAAATGTTACTGTTGTGTTACATTACTATGGTAGACAGTGTTACTGTTGTGTTACATTACTATGGTAGAGTTTTACTGTTGTGTTACATTACTATGGTAGTCTGTGTTACAACACTATGGTAGACAGTGTTACTGCTATGTTTTACTTGACTATAGTAGACAGTGTTACATCACTATGGTAGACAGTGTTACTGTTGTGTTACATATCTATGGTAGACTGTATTATAGTTGTGTTACATCATTTTGATAGACAGTGTTACTATAGTATTACATCACTACGGTAGACAGTATTACATCACTACGGTAGACAGTGTTACATCACTATGGTAGACAGTGTTACTGTTGTTTTACATCACTATGGTAGACAGTGTTACTGTTGTGTTACATCACTATGGTAGACAGTCTTACTGTTGTGTTACATCACTATGGTAGACAGTGTTACTGTTGTGTTTTACTTCACTATGGTAGACAGTGTTACATCACTATGGTAGACAGTGTTACTGTTTTGTTTCATCTCTATTGTAGACAGTGTTACAACACTATGGTAGACAGTGTTACTGTTGTGTTAAATCACTATTGTAGAAAGTGTTACATCACTATGATAGACTGTTACATCACTATTGTAGACAGTTTTACTGTTGTGTTACATTACTATGGTAGACAGTGTTACATCACTATGGTAGACAGTGTTACTGTTGTGTTACATCACTACGGTAGGCAGAGTTACTGTTGTGTTATATCACTATGGTAGACATTGCTACTGTTGTGTTACATCACTATGGTAAACAGTGTTACTGTTGTGTTACATCACTATGGTAGACAGTTTTACTATAGTATTACATCACTACGGTAGACAGTTTTACATCACTATGGTAGACAGTGTTACTGTTGTGTTTTACTTCACTATGGTAGACAGTGTTACATCACTAAGGTAGACAGTGTAACTGTTGTGTTTTACTTCACTATAGTAGACAGTGTTACATCACTATGGTAGACAGTGTTACTGTTGTACTACATCACTATGGTAGACAGTGATACTGTTGTGTTACATAACTCTGGTAGACAGTGTTACTGTTGTGTTACATCACTATGGTAGACAGTGTTACTGTTGTATTACATCACTACGGTAGACAGTGTTACATCACTATGGTAGACAGTGTTACTGTTGTGTTACATTACTATGGTAGACAGTGTTACAGTTGTGTTACATCACTATGGTAGACAGTGTTACATCACTATGGTAGACAGTGTTACAGTTGTATTACATCACTATGGTAGACAGTGTTACTGTTGTGTTACATTACTATGGTAGACAGTGTTACTGTTGTGTTACATCACTATGGTAGACAATATTACATCACTATGGTAGACAGTGTTACATCACTATGGTAGACAGTGTTACTGTTGTATTACATCACTATGGTAGACAGTGTACTGTTGTGTTAAATCACTATGGTAGACAGTGTTACTGTTGTGTTACATCAATATGATAGACTGTTACATCACTATTGTAGACAGTTTTACTGTTGTGTTTCATTACTATGGTAGACAGTGTTACATCACTATGGTAGACAGTGTTACTGTTGTATTACATCACTACGGTAGGCAGTGTTACTGTTGTGTTATATCACTATGGTAGACAGTGTTACATTACTATGGTACACATTGCTACTGTTGTGTTACATCACAATGGTAGACAGTGTTACTGTTGTGTTACATCACTATGGTAGACAGTGTTACTGTTGTGTTACATCACTATGGTAGACAGTGTTACTTTTGTGTTACATCACTATGGTACACAGTGTTACTGTTGTGTTACACCACTATGGTAGACTGTGTTACTGTTGTGTTACACCACTATGGTAGACTGTGTTACAGTTGTGTTACATCACTATGGTAGACAGTGTTACATCACTATGGTAGACAATGTTACTGTTGTGTTACATTACTATGGTAGACAGTGTTACTGTTGTGTTACATTACTATGGTAGAGTGTTACTGTTTTGTTACATTACTATGGTAGACTGTGTTACATCACTATGGTAGACAGTGTTACTGTTGTGTTTTACTTCACTATAGTAGACAGTGTTACATCACTATGGTAGACAATGTTACTGTTGTGTTACATCACTACGGTAGGCAGTGTTACTGTTGTGTTATATCACTATGGTAGACAGTGTTACATCACTATGGTACACATTGCTACTGTTGTGTTACATCACTATGGTAGACAGTGTTACTGTTGTGTTACATCACTATGGTAGACAGTATTACTGTTGTGTGACATCACTATGGTAGACAGTGTTAAATCACTATGGTAGACAGTGTTACTGTTGTATTACATCACTACGGTAGACAGTGTTACATCACTATGGTAGACAATGTTACTGTTGTGTTACATTACTATGGTAGACAGTGTTACTGTTGTGTTACATTACTATGGTAGAGTGTTACTGTTGTGTTACATTACTATGGTAGACTGTGTTACATCACTATGGTAGACAGTGTTACTGTTGTGTTTTACTTCACTATAGTAGACAGTGTTACATCACTATGGTAGACAGTGTTACTGTTGTGTTACATCACTACGGTAGGCAGTGTTACTGTTGTGTTATATCACTATGGTAGACAGTGTTACATCACTATGGTACACATTGCTACTGTTGTGTTACATCACTATGGTAGACAGTGTTACTGTTGTGTTACATCACTATGGTAGACAGTATTACTGTTGTGTTACATCACTATGGTAGACAGTGTTAATTTTGTGTTACATCACTATGGTAGACAGTGTTACATCACTATGGTACACATTGCTACTGTTGTGTTACATCACTATGGTAGACAGTGTTACTGTTGTGTTACACCACTATGGTAGACTGTGTTACTGTTGTGTTACACCACTATGGTAGACTGTGTTACAGTTGTGTTACATCACTATGGTAGACAGTGTTACTATAGTATTACATCACTAGGTTAGACAGTGTTACATCACTATGGTAGACAGTGTTACTGTTGTGTTTTACTTCACTATGGTAGACAGTGTTACATCACTATGGTAGACAATGTTACTGTTGTGTTACATTACTATGGTAGACAGTGTTACTGTTGTGTTACATTACTATGGTAGAGTTTTACTGTTGTGTTACATTACTATGGTAGACTGTGTTACATCACTATGGTAGACAGTGTTACTGCTGTGTTTTACTTCACTATAGTAGACAGTGTTACATCACTATGGTAGACAGTGTTACTGTTGTGTTACATTACTATGGTAGACAGTGTTACTGTTGTGTTACATCTCTATGGTAGACTGTATTATAGTTGTGTTACATCATTTTGATAGACAGTGTTACTATAGTATTACATCACTACGGTAGACAGTATTACATCACTACGGTAGACAGTGTTACATCACTATGGTAGACAGTGTTACTGTTGTTTTACATCACTATGGTAGACAGTGTTACTGTTGTGTTACATCACTATGGTAGACAGTCTTACTGTTGTGTTACATCACTATGGTAGACAGTGTTACTGTTGTGTTTTACTTCACTATGGTAGACAGTGTTACATCACTATGGTAGACAGTGTTACTGTTGTGTTACATCTCTATGGTAGACACTGTTATATCACTATGGTAGACAGTGTTACTGTTGTATTACATCACTACGGTAGACAGTGTTACATCACTATGGTAGACAGTGTTACATCACTATGGTAGACAGTGTTACTGTTGTATTACATCACTATGGTAGACAGTGTTACTGTTGTGTTACATTACTATGGTAGACAGTCTTACTGTTGTGTTACATCATTATTTACATTTACGTCATTTAGCAGACGCTCTTATCCAGAGCGACATACAAATTGGTGCATTCACCTTATAGCCTGGTAGACAGTGTTACGGTTGTGTTACATCACTATGGTAGACAGTGTTACTGTTGTGTTACATCACTATGGTAGACTGTGTTACTGTTGTGTTACATCACTCTGGTAGAGAGTGTTGCTGTTGTGTTACATCACTATGGTAGACAATTTTACTGTTGTATTACCTCACTATGGTAGACAGTGTTACATCACTATGGTAGACAGTGTTACTGTTGTATTACTTCACTACGGTAGACAGTGTTACATCACTATGGTAGACAGTGTTACTGTTGTATTACATCACTATGGTAGACAGTGTTACTGTTGTGTTACATTACTATGGTAGACAGTGTTACATCACTATGGTAGACAGTGTTACTGTTGTGTTACATTACTATGGTAGACAGTGTTACTGTTGTGTTACATCACTATGGTAGACAGTGTTACGTCACTATGGTAGACAGTGTTACATCACTATGGTAGAAAGTGTTACTGTTGTGTTACATCACTATGGCAGACAGTGTTACTGTTGTGTTACATCACTATGGTAGACAGTGCTACTGTTGTGTTACATCACTATGGTAGACAGTGCTACTGTTGTGTTACATTACTATGGTAGACAGTGTTACATCACTATGGTAGACAGTGTTACTGTTGTGTTACATCACTGTGGTAGACAGTGTTACTGATGTGTTACATCACTATGGTAGACAGTGTTACATCACTATGGTAGACCGTGTTACTGTTGTGTTACATCACTATGGTAGACAGTGATGCTGTTGTGTTACATCACTATGATAGACAGTGTTTCTGTTGTGTTACATCACTATGGTAGACAGTGTTACTGTTGTGTTACATCACTATGGTAGACAGTGTTATTGTTGTGTTACATTACTATGGTAGACAGTGTTACATCACTATGGTAGACAGTGTTACTGTTGTGTTACATCACTGTGGTAGACAGTGTTACTGTTGTGTTACATTACTATGGTAGACAGTGTTACATCACTATGGTAGACAGTGTTACTGTTGTGTTACATCACTATGGTAGACAGTGTTACTGTTGTGTTACATCACTATGGTAGACAGTGTTACTGTTGTGTTACATCACTATGGTAGACAGTGTTACTGTTGTGTTACATCACTATGGTAGACAGTGTTACTGTTGTGTTACATCACTATGGTGGACTTACAGTGCTTACGTTATTATTATTATTATTATTGTCGACCCAGTGGCCACACACTACAACTCTATCAGCTGATATGTATAGAGACATGCTGCATGACTTTACACTCTCCCTCCCACAGCACAAGAAAGCCTCTACCAACAGAGTGGAGCTAGCTAGAGCACACAGACAGAGATGAACACAGAGGGAGCTGAACACAGAGGGAGCTGAACTAGCCACGGGGCATGTCACCACGATTGAATCTGGCACATGCAAAGATGGGAACTGGAGGGAGGAGGGGTGGAGGGAGGGTGGGTGGGACGGAGAGAGAGAGAGAGAGAGAGAGAGAGAGAGAGAGAGAGAGAGAGAGAGAGAGAGAGAGAGAGAGAGAGAGAGAGAGAGAGAGAGAGAGAGAGAGAGAGAGAGAGAGAGAGAGAGAGAGAGAAAAAGAAAAGAAAAGAAAAGGTAAAGTAAGAGGTAAGCAGAAAATGAAGAACGCTATAATGAGATCTGAGAGCAGGATGACTGAGGACAGAGATGGAGAGTAAAGATGATGATTCTCTAGCTATCCATCCATGGATTCCGCATGTATACTAATGTCTACAACATAAGAGGATAAGAACACTTTGCCCCCCCGGTCTGCCCATCCACCTCCCTCCTCCTGTGTGTCCCCCCCTCCACCTCCCTCCTCCTCCCTGTGTGCTGGGCTGATGTAGATGTAGCTGACCAGGCAGTAGAGGAGAGGTGGAGAGCAGAGGGAGAGAGGAGGGGAGTAGAGTAGAGCTGAGCTTAGTGAAAGGTCACCTCTGCTCCCCACTAACCACCACCACTCCTCCCCACCACCACCCTTGCCTCCTTCCCCCCAGCTCTGTCATTCCTGCTGAAAAGGTCAAGTGTGTTCCTACCCCAATACACCCACCCCTTAATAACATTGTAGAAATGTAAACCCCCCCCATAATGTCATATCTATAACCATGTCTTGGTGTGTATAGGCATGAGGATCTACTTGCACACTGCAGTATGTGTACAGGGATGTAATGGTGTGTGATTGTGAGTGTGTGTGTGTGTGTGTGTGTGTGTGTGTGTGTGTGTGTGTGTGTGTGTGTGTGTGTGTGTGTGTGTGTGTGTGTGTGTGTGTGTGCGTGTGTTTGTATGTGTGGGTTTGAATTGTGATGAGAAGTGAAAGACTGTGTGCCTCCAGGCAGGACTGGTTGAGAGGCTGGCAGAGGGTGTAGAGGGCGCTCACGTTCTGTCTCTCTCTGTGTGTGTGTGTGTTGCTCAAAGGGCCTGCAGGGAGTACTAGGTTGTCCTGGGATAACACACACACACACAGCACACAGCCACACACACACGCACGCACAGCTAAATGATGATTGATGAGTCCGGCATTAGGTAACATTATAGGGGACACTTACTGGCCCGTCCTTTAGTGACATCACTGGGGTCAGCTGCAGATTGTGTTAGTATCGAGCAGTGCACTTTATCAGACGCTGCATGAGTAACTCACACAGACACACAGAGTGAGGGGGAGGAGAGGGGGAGAGGGAAGAGGGAGGAGGAGATGAGAAGGAGGAGAGATGTGGGGGGCAGGAAAGGAGGAGGGGATGATTGAAGAGGAAAGGAGAGGGTGGTACAAAATGAGAGGACGGAGGAGGAGACAAGGGTGACAAAGCAGGAGAGGAGAGGAGGAGAGGGTGGGAGGAGTGGGTTAGGTAGAGGAAGAGAGCAGAGGGTGGGAGATAAGGAGAGGAGGTGAGGTGTTTAGTTCCTCACCATCCGGTTGATCCTAACAAAGTCCTCAGGCTTGTTGGCCCAGGGAGGCAGCTCCACATCACACACCATGCTGCCGTCCTCCCTCTGACCCAGGTGGTAACCATTACTGTTACCAAACATCTCTGGCAGGTAGTAGAACTCTGGAATCAACTCCTGTTGGAGACAGGCATTACCACATTATTATACACATGTTATTTATAGGCCATCATACACATGTTATTATACCACATTATTACACATGTTATTTGTAGGCCATCATACACGTTATTATACCACATTATTACACATGTTATTACACATGGCTGGTGGTAGAACTGGGCTCAACAAGGGGAGAAGGGGAGGGGAGATGTAAGGAGAGTAAATGGACTGTGTACGTGTGTGTGACTTCAGGGGGAAAGGTAATACAAGCCAAATAAACAGCAGGCAATGGGTGTTGAGAGGTGCTGTAACAGTTATTTCAGTGGTGTGTGTGTGTGTCAGTGCAGGGCTGTGGTGATGGGGTCAGGACCTCGGTACAGAGAGGAAGAAACACACTCCCATGATCCTCCCTGGTGTGATTCCCACTTCAGAGAGAATAAACAACTAGCTGACCCTGGAGACACCCTTTAGCCCAGTGGTCACCAACCTTTTCTGAGTCAAGATCACTTTCTGAGTCAAAATGCAAGCCAAGATCTACCGCTCTTATATTTTTTAAAAACATGACTTAAAAAATGTAAGGCTATGTCTTATAAAAACACTTCTGTAAGGATGAGGTTTGTGCAGTAGGCCTAATCCATTATCACATCATATTGGCCTGCCAGTATTGTTCTTCTCAGACTATATTATATTTCAAAACTCATGCTAAATAAAAAAACAGATCAGGTGTTACATTCCTTGCGAGGCACAGCTGAGCATACATTTAAATAATTTGCTTTTTTATTTTACCAGACTAATGATACCTGCAACTGATGGTCAGTCTCAACGGAGGGAGGGAGAGAGCAGCAGAGGGTCAGCCTCTCACAGTCCCTGCTCTCTCCCTTCCTCCGTTGAGGCTGGGCAGAGAGAGGGGACACTCTTCCACCTGATGGCGAAACTCAAGAAGTCTGCATTATTTCTGCCTCATGCACAAATTCATGTTGTTGTTCCTATGACCAGAGAAAGTTAAATATTCCTCTACATTAAAATAGACAAGCCGCTAATAATATAAATGCAGGCCTATCAATACACTTGGCTACTCATTCATTTCAGCTGCAGTGCCTCCTCCCCTCCCCTCTTTCTCTGACAGATGCCTCTGTATATTGGACCATGTGCACAACAGGAATGTGGTGCCTCCCTCCTCCCTCTGTCAGAGCCCTCATTAGAAAACCATTTAAAACCATTTAAACGCTGTCTGTCTAGGCCTGTGTGTGTCAGGAGGTGCATGTGTTTGTGTGTGTGTCAGGTGTGTACGTGTGTGTGTGCGTACGTGTGTGTGTGCGGGTCAGTGACTTGGTGTTTGTCAGCGACTGTGTCTGTGTGTCTAAAATGTGCTTGGCCTCCTAGCTTGTTCAGTGGTAGTATGAGGGGTGTTTTATGAAAGCAGTGTTTGTCATGTTCTGTGATGCTTTTGGTTTTTACCAGGCCTATGGGAGTTTGACCAGGCCTGTTGCCTATGGGAGGATAACTACAGGAGGGTAACAGGCAGGGCTTTAGGACGGTAAATCAGGGTTTAGAGAGGAAGGTAGCATGACAGGAAACACCCCAATAAAACACTGGAGTCTGCTGTTGGTCACATTTCACCGTCTGACTGAGCACAACACTGGACTGACTGACTGACTGACTCTCTCTCTCTCTCTCTCTTTATCTCTTTACCTCTCTCTCTCTCTCTCTCTCTCTGTGTCTGTCTGTCTGTCTGTCTAAACTTCCCTGTCAAAACTCAGCACCAAGCCGTTAAAGATGCCAGCTCCATTTTCGAGCCCAGCTCCCCTGGCAGCCATTTATACAGCCACAGCCTGTTAATGGGCTGAACAAGTCAATCACACAGCCTCCATAGATAGCTAACAGGCTCCATAGATAACTATCTATGGAGCCTGTTAGCTAACAGTGTCCATAGATAGCTAACAGGCTCCATGGATCGCTAACAGCCTCCATAGATCGCTAACAGCCTCCATAGATAACTAACAGGCTCCATAGATAGCTAACAGCCTCAATAGATAGATAACAGGCTCCATAGATAGCAAACAGCCTCCATAGATAGCAAACAGCCTCCATAGCATTAGCTATATTAGATAGTCTCCCAGTCCCTGCCGCTGAAAAACATCCCCACAGCATGATGCTGCCACCAACATGCTTCACCTTAGGGATGGTGCCAGGTTTCCTCCAGACGTGACGTTTGGCATTCAGGTCAAATCTTGGTTTCATCAGACCAGAGAATATTTTTTCTCATGGTCTGAGTCCTTTAGGTGCCTTTTGGCAAACTCCAAGCGGGCTGTCATGTGCCTGTTACTGAGTAGTGGCTTTCGTCTGGCCACTCTACCGTAAAGGCCTGATTGGTGGCGTGCTGCAGAGATGGTTGTCCTTCTGGAAGGTTCTCCCATCCCCACAGAGGAACTCTGGAGCTCTGTCAGAGTGACCATCGGGTTCTTGGTCACTGACCAAGGCCCTTCTCACCCGCTTGCTCAGTTTGGCTGGGTGGCCAGCTCTAGGAAGAGTATTGGTGGTTCCAAACGTCTTTCATTTAAGAATGATGGAGGCCACTGGGTTCTTGGGGACCTTCAATGCTGCAGAAATGTTTTGTTACCCTTCCCTAGATCTGTGCCTCAACACAACCCTGTCTCGGAGCTCTACGGGCAATTCCTTCGACCTCATGGCTTGCTTTTTGTTCTGACATGCACTGTCAACTGTGGGACCTTATATAGACAGGTGTGTGCCTTTCCAAATCATGTCCAATCAATTGAATTTACCACAGGTGGACTCAATCAAGTTGTAGAAACATCTCAAGGATGATCAATGGAAACAGGATGCACCTGAGCTCAGGGTCTGAATACTTATGTAAATAAGGTATCTGTTTTTTATTTTTAATACATTTGAAAAAAATTCCCCCAAAAAAGTTTTCGCTTAGTCAATATGTGGTATTGTGTGTAGATTGATGAGGAAAAACTATAATTTAATTCATTTTAGAATAAGGCTGTAACATAACAAAATGTAGAAAGTCAAGGGGTCTGAATACTTTCCAAATGCACTGTATGTAGGTAGAACTGTGTGTGTGTAGGTAGAACTGTGTGTGTGTAGGTAGAACTGTGTGTGTGTAGGTAGAACTGTGTGTGTGTAGGTAGAACTGTGTGTGTGTAGGTAGAACTGTGTGTGTGTAGGTAGAACTGTGTGTGTGTAGGTAGAACTGTGTGTATGTAGGTAGAACTGTGTGTGTGTAGGTAGAACTGTGTGTATGTAGGTAGAACTGTGTGTGTGTAGGTAGAACTGTGTGTGTGTAGGTAGAACTGTGTGTATGGTAGAACTGTGTGTATGTAGGTAGAACTGTGTGTGTGTAGGTAGAACTGTGTCTATGTAGGTAGAACTGTGAGTGTGTAGGTAGAACTGTGTGTGTGTAGGTAAAACTGTGTGTGTGTAGGTAGAACTGTGTGTGTGTAGGTAGAACTGTGTGTGTAGGTGAAATAATTTAGCAGAATAATTCCTGTTACTAATACATAATGAAACACAGCTGCTGTTGTAATATCTTGTCTCTCTCGCTCTCTCCTTCGTGCTGATAGACCAGCAGCCATGTTCCGTGTGTTTCAACAGACAGACAGACATACAAGTAGTTTAAAGTAGCATGTATTTGTTAACAGGGCATGTTAGCTGGTGTGCTGCTCTCTCCCCCTCCTCCCCAAGCTGAGCCCAGGAAAAGCCCTGTCCGGACATAAAACACTACATTTTAAATAGCTTTTGTCATTAATGCTTTATTAATTGCCTGGGGCAACACTAACCCGATGCGGGGTGTTCTAGAAATATCTGACACTTTGAGGTCAGAGCTGCTCCCGCTGAGTGGTGGTGGTTCAGCGTTTCACTGTCTGCGTCCCAAATGGCACCCTATTCTCTATATAGTGCACTACTTTTGACCAAGGCCCCATAGGGAGCCATTTGGGACACACACTCTGAATGCTCCTCCATCTCTGAGGAAGGAAGGAGAGGATTTCTTTCTTTCTTTGTCTTCAGCCTTTGTTCACATACAGTACAGCACTCCTTTGTTTTTAAATATATATTAGAGGTAAATCAAGTATGTGTTTGTAAGTGCTTTAGTTATTCACTGTGTACCATGTCTCTGTTCCTCACAGTTTGAGCATAGTGTTATTTATAATTCATGGTATATATTTTATTGTGACGTTTCCTTCTGGGTTGAATACCGATGAACAGAGAACGCATCAGACCCACTGTAGATACAGATACAGAGTATTTTACATTGAGCAGAGTTTGTTTCATGGACGCGCACGCACGCACACACCTACACACACCGACAGAAAGACACACACCTTGACATCTGAGGTGTCTCTCTGGCAGTGCCTCCAGGAGCGGGTGATGGCTGAGAAGGTCCGGTCTGCATGGTCAAACTTGTTGTTGTTAGCATTCAGGAAGAACGTGGTGAAAGGCTCCTGCAAGAGAAAACACACAC
The DNA here is from genome assembly GCF_964263955.1 of Coregonus lavaretus. NCBI lineage: Eukaryota > Metazoa > Chordata > Actinopteri > Salmoniformes > Salmonidae > Coregonus > Coregonus lavaretus. The sequence continues at coordinate 19,858,283 of NC_140017.1, forward strand.
ACATTTTACGTTGAGCAAAGGATGTTTCATGGACACACACAAACAAACACAAACATCACAACACAGATAACACCACCATACCAAACAATACTTTCAGTGAACTAGATTTTCTATTGTGTGCTCAGAATGAATCATTTCTTGTCCCCTAAGGGGAGCTAATGGCTGAATTCTACTGGTTGTAACAGAGAGAAGGGACAATGAGAATGTCTCTTATTGGAATCATAGTTGCGGTAAAGAGGTCAATAGAAATCAGACAGTGGGGGATAGAAGAAGGACACCGAATTGGTACACATTCAACAAATCTGTTCTAACAAAGTGGATATTCGTCAAATCCGTCATGATTGATGTATTGTAACAGGCCCACAATGTGATTACTAAAGTCAGATTTTGTTTTCACTGCATAACATTTAGAAGTACACAATACACATATAATCAATAGCCTAAATTAAGGATCATTTTGCTGGGGGGCAATGAGGAGATTTGTGATCTTTCTCCCACCGCATCCATGGCATTTCCATTGTTTGGGTTGAGTTCCATTGACCTCTTTACCGCATCTATGGTGTGTTTCTGTGTATGTGATGTTCCTGTGCCAGACTATCTGTCTGTCTGTCTGTCTGTCTGTCCTCCCCTTCTGTACATTACCCACAATGCCTTAGGGAGTATTAATTACTGTGCTTCCTGGTCGCCGGGAGCGGACGGTGCTAATTGGCTGATGCTGTATGTGGTGTTCCCAGTCTGAGATTGAGACAGTGTTCTGATGGATGGATGTAGGGAGGAGAGGAGGAGAGATGGAGGAGAGGAGCGGTGTGTGTAGTGAGGAGAGGAGGAGAGATGGAGGAGAGGAGCGGTGTGTGTAGTGAGGAGAGGAGGAGAGATGGAGGAGAGGAGCGGTGTGTGTAGTGAGGAGAGGAGGAGAGATGGAGGAGAGGAGCGGTGTGTGTAGTGAGGAGAGGAGGAGAGATGGAGGAGAGGAGCGGTGTGTGTAGTGAGGAGCGGTGTAAGTGCTGTCAGAGGAACTCTTCTAATTCAACAGCCCCTCTGCTAACGAGGGGGAGAGGAGGCAGAGAGTGGCAGGCAAAGGGGTTGGGGGGGGGGAGTGCTACTAACTCCCCATCAAGCTTTCTCCAATTAACGAGCTGCCTAACATATCAGATCTGGCCAAACCCCAGGAGGGGTAACCCTATATCTCACAATTTAGATTCCGCTGGTATTTATTAAACACTAGGTGGTATCAATGTGCTTTCAACTGTGTGGACTGTGTGACTCACTATTTAACTAATTTACTGTTCTAGCTGCCATTAAGAAAATGTTATTTTGGATAAAAAAAATAAAAAAAAGTGTCTGTCTACACTTGAACGTCTACAATCAGATAGAAAGTATGTAGAAATGATGATGGACCTATATATGTTTTATCAACCACCCCTTTGCTGGGTATAGGGTACAGGGAATAGGGTATTGGGTGGATGGGGTATAGAGTACATACTATCCTGAGCAGCCAGAGCAGGGTGGACTTAGCGGTGGAGTAGTGGGTGTTGTAGTGATACGGGGGGGTCTGGTCCTCTTCCCACGTCTCGTAGCGCTCTGCATAGAACGCTGCACGCTTCGGGTTCAACGCTCCGATTGGCTGAGGGACAAACAGAAGTTACATACAGTAGATAGAGTATATGATGTTCAGTATATAACTGACCTTTTAGACTTAGCAGAGAGACAGCTCCTAGATAAGGGTTGTCAAACACACGGCCCCCAGGCCAAATGAGACAATTTAAATGTGGCCCGCCGTCATTGAAAAAAAATAAAAGGCCATAGCCCTCCAGGAGTTTAGTAAGGCCTGCTATTGATATTACAGTAATTACGTAGCTAGTCAATGGATAAAACAAGAAATATATGACTTTACAACCCAAATGTTGGCCTTTGATAGCGTGTTTCATTCTTCCACCATAACTCAGGAACAGAGGCCAAGTCAATATTACACTCTGGGTCCCAGCCTCTGTGTATTACGCAGAGACTCATTCTGGGTCCCAAATAGCAACCCATTCCCAATATAGTGCACTACATTTGACCATGGCCCAAAGGGCTCTGTTCAATAGTACTGCACTATGTGGGTAATAGGATGCCATTTGGGACGGGCCCTACGCCAATATTATGACACTGAGACTCACTCTGGGTCCCAAGCCTTTGCTTTCTCATATGTTTTTAAGACAATCTAATTAGCCCATTAAAATAAATTTACTGGAGGATAAATTGCTTTCTCTGCCTTTTCAATCACCCTGGCCAACAGGCAGGCTTTGGAGGTATATTGGCAGTCAATATTAATACACTCAGTGCTATTGAGTCAGGGGGGGAGGGTGTGTGTGTGTGTGTGGCGGCCATGTCTCGGATTGACCACAGGAATCATGGGAAATCTACCGCAACAAAGCCCTTGATTCAGACAGAGCTGCAGCTAGTGGAGAGACCAACGACTAAAAATAAAATCACTTTAATATCAAATCATTAAGACTGTGCCGTTACTCCAGTATTCCCATGGCTAGAGTTATGAGAGTGTTACAACACAAAAAGCTGCTTACCAAATGACATTCTATTCCCTATATAGTGCACTAGTTTTAACCAGAGGGCCCTCGATATATAGTGCATAGGCTTCCATATGAGATACAGCCAGACTGTCTCGTCATCTTCATTATGTTCCCACAGCCCATATCGCCCTCTATGTGGCTCAGAACACATGGCATTATTAGGAATGTTTGACTAGCGCTCAACTCTCTCACTCTAAACCAACTGGTCACGTCTGGTTTCCTTTTACGTTCCTTTCTTTTCTCTCCAACGTAATGACCGTCCACATCGATGTTAGCGCGATGAGATAGAATGAAAGAGAAGTTTATTGAGATCTGCTGAGATTTACGGGGTGATAATAGGCTGTCATGTGATGTCTGGGGCTGGCTGTGATTGGGCTGTGGGCTACAGGAAGTCAGACAGGCTGTTAAACGTCCAGGAGTAACCAGGCTGGTCTCAGTCAGCTTAGCCCAATCATAGCTGCAGCTGGACAGCACATACAGCTAATAGGACAGAATGGGTGTCAACCTGGGTCTGACAACCAACTAACATGTCTCACAGCTAACATGGCCTCAAAGCTAACATGGTCTCATAGCTAACATGGTTTCACAGCTAACATGGTCTCATAGCTAACATGGTCTCACAGCTAACATGGTTTCACAGCTAACGTGGTCTCATAGCTAAGATGGTCTCACAGCTAACATGGTCTCATAGCTAACATGGTCTCACAGCTAAGGTGGTCTCATGGATAACAATTGGCCCAGCATCGTCCAGGGTAGGGGAGGGAATGGCTGGCAGGGATGTAGCTCAGTTGGTAGAGCATGGCATTTACAACGCCAAGGTTGTGGGTTCGATTCCCACGGGGGGCCAGTATGAAAAAATTAAAAAATAATAATAATAATATTCATGTGGATATCATCTGGATAAGAGCGTCTGCTAAATGACTAAAATGTTAAATGTAATGTAAATATACATAGCTAACATGGTCTCATAGCAAACATGGTCTCACAGCTAACGTGATCTCATAGCTAGCCAAGAACCCCAAATACAGAGAGACTGTCAATATGAATATTTCCACTAAACCCAGCAGCAGGATGGATGTCCTATCTTAAGGACAAAACCACACCGACAAACAGTTAAAAGCAGCAGATAGAAGTCATATCGCCTCTGACCACAGAACATCGGCTGGCACTTTCTGTTCATTTCTAGACTATTCTACATGTTGAATTGTCACCATTCGTCGACACACACAGAAGGTGATCTACTGCGCACGGCTAACGTTGGTTATGGTGTGTCTTGTCCACCCTCACAGACAGCTCTTAGCCTATAAAAATATATTGCGGCTTTAGCCTGCTAAACTAGCTCATTAGTAAGATATTAAAAAGCTGTTAACATGGTAGATAGTGTTGGGTCTTAAGTGGACATAAGGACCTTCTAAAGCTCTAAGTCTTTCACATGCATGCAGCACTGGCACCCTATTCCCTATATAATATGCTACTTTTGACCAGGGTCCATTTGGGTAACAAAAACATTTGGCTAGTTCACGCAAACAAAACAACATCCATTTCTGGCTATACTCTGACCTTCTCTGTTGTTGATGTGCGACAGCTAGCTACCTAGCTAACTTTGCTACAACGTGGTATTTCATTGACTTTAAAGCAACCAGGAATGTTAAGTGTGTTGATTCTACTAGCAACTAAGTTACTTAAGGTTAATTGATGGAACCATCGATGCTAATGTTGGATACTAATGTTAGCAAGCTAATGTGCTAAAATAGATATTGGGTGGGAGATGGGGATATAAGGCCCTGGTCAAAAGTTGTGCACTACAGTATATAGGGAATATGGTGCCATATGGGAACCCCTTCCGTGGCTGGTTAGTTGGGTAGAATAGTGACAACAAACCTTTTCCTCTACCGTTCCTTTAACACAAAGTAATCACCAGCTACCTATTCTCAGGTGATTATGTAAATACAGGACATGATAAGGAAACAATAAAAACAAGTGCTTTAGACAGCTCTGCATTTAGCTCTTTCTGAGTTCACTCCCATAAATAACACCTGACCGAGTGATACCTTCCTGCACCACCAAACAAGACATGATCAAACCTAGCTGCTGGATTATAGGGCTGTCACATGCTACACTAGATAAACCACTCACCATATGTAATTAGGATCATTCTCTGACTGCAGAGAGTAGAGACCCCAAAGTGGAGGATCCAAGAGGAGCGTGTGTGTGTGTTTGTGTGTTTGTACATGTGTGTGTGTGTGTGTGTGTGTGTGTGCATCCGAGTGTGTGAAACACAGAGAAAGAGAAAGTTATGCGGTTCGTGTGGTAATATCTAGGCTAACTCCCGAGGAGACACACATACTGAATTTTATATTTCAAAGGAAATGACATCATGGTACAGTGCAGGAAGAGTCACACTTGTTTTTTCTCTGGGCTTGTCAGAAGAAACACCTTGAACAGCTACAATCTAGTTCTTCAGAGTTCTCCGTATGAGTGGTTTCTCTCATGGTATAGGTTTTCTGAAGTTCGGTAGCAGTCTATAAAACATTGACACAGTAAAGGGTGATATGCACGACTAGCACCACTAAATCTCCAGAGTTGTCAATGAGAGTTTGGCTGCGCAGCTAGCTAGCTAGCTACATTGCTAACCTTCGCTATGACATAAACAATACACTTTTCAGCTAAAACTTTTGTTAACTCTTTTAAAAACATGAATAGGATTTGCTACTAAGCAGAGAAGGCAAATGAATGTAACGTCACAATGGTAAACACAGCATAGTAGTGTCGCGACCCTGCGAACGCAAGTGAAAGGAGGGAGTAGTATAGAGTAGCAACCCTGCGTTCATAAACACATATATCATATATATATATATATGCACACATATGTGCACATTATAGTCCCGTGTGGCTCAGTTGGTAGAGCATGGCGCTTGCAATGCCAGAGTTGTGGGTACGATTCCCACGGGGGACCAGTACAAAAAAGTCTGAAAATGCATTTTCACTCAGATAAGAGTATCCGCTAAATAACTAAAATGTAAATATATCGACTCTTCCAAGGGAGCTAGCTTCCTTGGAGCCATCAAAAACGTGAAGGGCTCTGGTTCATAAGGTTGCGGGTCCGAAGACCAGCATGAACAAATTCCACTCACTCTCCGTTTCATAACAGTACCTATGAGGTAAAGTAGATCGGGTACATATGTCTGCTGTCATTTCACAGCTTTGGCTGTTTCTCCCTGAGAGAAGTTTTGACAGAGTCACATCACATCACCTCCTATCAGAGACACACAAAAGCAGGTAGAACAACAGCCGTGATAAACCTCTAGATTGTTAAGCAGAGCACGCTCAGTATGCCTTCATATAGGATTATCAGTGTTTCCACTCCATCAACTAACAGCTATGAGGAGATGAGCTTCCCTTTCCCATCAGCCACCTGTCAGTCAGCAGGAAATAATCATTAAAACCTAATGAACCGCTCCACCACACCACTGTACTGCTGACATGGAGGGTGTGTGTGTATGGTTGTGTATGTGTGTGTGTGTCTGTGTGCTCAACAGGCCTGTGATCTGACAGTAGGAATGCTCCACTGTGGCCCTGAGGCAGAGAACACTCTGTTCAGTTGGATTTAACATGGATGACTGGCTGGCTGATCAGCAGGTAAATTGCAGGTGTGTGTAGGTGTGTGTAGCGCGTTAAAGCAGGTGTGTGAGAGGATTAAGTGGCGTATCATCCAGGAGCTTTAGGACATTTAGCCTGCTGGTACTGGCACCCACTTCCTGATTGGTAGTCACGTGACCCCATGGCGTGAGCAGCTCAGTCAGAGGACAAAATATCACTGGATGGCTGCTTCCCAAATGGAACCGTATTCCCTACATACTGCACTACCTATAGGGCTTGGTCAAAAGTAGAGCACTATAAAGGAAATAGGGTGCCATTTGGGACGCACAAACTGTTTGGTGGTTTTACATGACTCTGTTCAGAAGACTTACAGTCTCTCTCACTCTCTCTCTCTGAGTTCCTCCCTATTTCCTCTCTCCCCTGCTCTTTGTCTAATCTGTTTATATGTTTGAGAACTCAAGCCCCTTCATTCCAGTTCAGTCCTTCGCTAGCTGGTACCTCTGGAAGTAGGAGCCCTGGGGTTGGAGGTGTGTGTGTGTGTGTGTGTGTGAGAGCCCTAGGGTTCCAAGGACAACCGTCAGGAGACAGAGGCCTGTGAACTCAAGGTAATGAAGGCAGCTCAGCCTGTAAACAGCATGGGAGGATGTCACTGAAATACATTACAATACATAACTGTCTCCCCAGGCCAGAGGGCTCGGGCTCTCTCTCTCTCGCACACACACACACACGGCCCACCTGGCTGTGTACAGACTGAATCCGCCACAGGGTGACATGAGCAGAAACGACAGCAGGAAGACACAGGAAAGGTATGTGTGTGTGTCTTACTGTAGACCTGCTGCCAGAGTGAACACTGGATCAGCCACTGTACTACCTACCTGAACAACTCAAACCAAATGTTGTCTTTTTTTATTTCCAACAGTGCTGAGTAGAAATATTCACACAATGACTTTATAGACTGGCTGGGTGAAACTGGTATGAACCAGGAGACTACCTTATAGACATATGTTAGGAGGGAAGTGTATTCACTGACATTATTAGTTCACATATCTACCAGGGTGCTTTAATTGTGGTTATTTCTTGTTTTCATCGTGAGTTCAACCTCTCTCATTTCCAGACCCTCCTTCCCCCCTTCCTGCTTTTCCCTCCTTCCCTCCCTGCATACCTGCCACCCTGCTTGTCCCTCTGCTTCCCTCCCTGCTTGTCCCTCTGCTTCCCTCCCTGCCTGTCCCTCTGCTTCCCTCCCTGCTTTTCCCTCTGCTTCCCTCCCTGCCTATCCCTCTGCTTCCCTCCCTGCCTATCCCTCTGCTTCTCTCCCTGCCTGTCCCTCTGCTTCCCTCCCTGCTTGTCCCTCTACTTCCCTCCCTGCCTGTCCCTCTGCTTCCCTCCCTAGCAAACATTTGTCTGATCTGATTTTTAAAAAACGTTTGTGAAAACGGAGCTCAGAGAGAGTCAGGGAGTCTGCACTTTGAGGAAGAGAGGGAATGGGGGAAGGAGGGAGCGACAGAGTGAGGGAGAAGGAAAGCTCAGACAGGAATGCGATTGTTTTCAGGTCAGTGAGTCTGTGAGTTGTAGAAAGAGAGAGAGAGAGAGAGAGAGAGAGAGAGAGAGAGAGAGAGAGAGAGAGAGAGAGAGAGAGAGAGAGAGAGAGAGAGAGAGAGAGAGAGAGAGAGAGAGAGAGAGAGAGAGAGAGAGAGAGAGAGAGAGAGAGAGAGAGAGAGAGAGAGAGAGAGCTGCTAGGAAGTTAAACAGGGCCAGAAGCCCTCATCATACAGACACTAAAAACTCCCCTACAGTTGATAGTCTAGGACAGTACCATGCCAAACAGAGCAGAGACAATAGAACATTAAGTTTATGTGCTGAGGCGATACAGTACCAAACAGAGCAGAGACACTTAGAGCTGCTATTCCAGTGTTGGGATCTGTTAGGATGTTATGTTTGCGTCCCAAATGGCAGCCTATTCCCTATTTAATGCACTACTTTTGAACAGAGCCCTATGGGGCCTGGTCAAAATAGTGCATTAAATAGGGAATAAGGGGCTCTGGTCGAAAGTAGTGCATTAAATAGGGAATATGGTGCCATTTGGAACTATAAGCTATTCCAGTGCTAGGATGTTAAACTATTAGCTCCTTCTCTACATTCCACCGCTGGGTTCAGACTGAGCACATGATGTCTGCATTATGATGTCTGCATTATTTCCCAGTCAAGATGACTTTCTCTTCCAGCCTGCATGGGCCTTAATATGGAATTTACCCTGCCGACTGAGACCCTCACCCCTCCTGTCCTTCCCCCTCTCCTCCAGTCCTACATGGTGTTTAACAGAATGACAGTACCTTGGAGAGATCTCTGAAGTTGCCCGGCAGGGTGAGGTCCAGCTCCTCGGACTCATAGTTGGTGAGAACCCAGGGAAACACAGGGTACTGGTTCAGATCGTTGTAGGTCCTCCCTACAGACAGACAGACAGAGATCTGTTAGAGAAGTTCTGTGAGAGAAAAGAGGAGGGGATGAGGTGGGGCGGGGGAGGATGTGTGAGGGGGGAGAACTGCGGCGTACAGGGGAGAACTGCGGGGTACACACAAGGCTTAGGTTACTTTGGGGACCCAGCATGCAACATTCCAGCAGAGCATTCCATCAGACTCCAGCTTCCTGTTTCTGACAGACTAACTTCCTGTCTGGGAGGTGACACCACCGCTAAAATAATCCTCACTCTGCTCTCTGTGGGGAGGCCTTAGTATGGGAGCAGTGTGGGAGTTTGTGTGTGTGTGTGTATGTGTGTGTGTTTGCCTCTGACCCTATTACGGCGGCTGAGTCACTGGCTTGCTAGTGCTCTCCCATGCCGTCCCTAGGAGGGGTGCTTCACGTCGTGCCAGGCTTTTTTCGCTATACTCGACTTGAGTGGGCTGAGTCACTGACGTTATCTTCCTGTTCGGTCTTGCACCCCCTCGGGCTCATGTGGTGGGGGAGATCTTCGTGGGCTATACTCTACCTTGTCTCAGGGAAGTAGCGGTACGTGGATAAAATCACTGGGGAAGCCAAGCCAGGGGAAAAAAGCCATATTACAACCTATGTGTTGTGATAATTGCGTTGTTTGCTCTATAACCTGTTAGTTCACATGCCTTGACACCGTGATATATTCAACCACACCTTTGTTTCATCACAAAACCAGAGAGCAACATCTGTCCAGTGGAGTCCACAAAGCATATTGCATGTAACAAACAGTTACATGACCTACAACATGGCCAATCAAGTTAATGTTTCTGACATTGTCGGACTACTAAACAACTATTGATTTAGAACACTGGAAAGTTACCGCAAGTCGCAAAGAAAACAGGAGCTGCCTCCACTATTTCAGCACCATTTCAACTTCTACATTTCAACATCATCAAAACACCTATGCTTAGGCTAATACAGTGACAACTAAAAGGTCCAATCAACCTACGCTAAATATCATGTGGCTGTCCATGGTACTGATTTTAGTGTGTGTTTAAGTAGAAAAAACATGTTGACTCACCCTACTTGTAGAAAAACGCCAATGCCATCCTCCTCTCTTTCATGTTGCCGAAACGGTCTATGACTCTGTCATACAGTACACACTTTTAGTTTTTGTTGTCCTAGACCACCTGGCTAAAATGCTTGCTCGCTAGCCTAACTTCCTTTCATGGGCAACGATTAGCCAGCTAGTTAACATTAGCCTACTACATCTAGCTACATATTCAACTTCCATCTTCTCAGGCCAGAGGCACAATGTATGACTTTATGGTTGGATCAAAACCGGCACTATAATCATTGGCCAGTACGGAGAATTAAGTAAAACCACAAGTCAAAATTCCCATCTCCGTCCTTGGCTAATTTAAGAAAGGGCAAATTTTGTGAGTTGGACAACAACACATCGAGATGCAACAATTCCATTTGTTTCTGTCTATGACTTTTAGCTTGATGTGATGTGATTGGTGTGAAGCTAAATCCAAACTGGCTTCCCTTGACACTTTTATTTGGTGCGCCAGGACCATTCACAGTTGAGCTCACTCAGCTAAGCTCAACGCTGATTGGCTATTATAATTTTTATATCAAGGGAGGACAAATGCTCATTGGCTTCCCTTGCATTCAATGCTATGGGCGGCAACAATATCATACTATTTTTGACCAGACAGCATCAGATATATGGGCTACACATACAGAGACAGAGGGACGCTGAGAGAAGAAAGATACATTATTATTTATTTATTTTGGTCAATGTTTTGGGGAAGCCTGGCTTCCCTTGGCATCCATGAATACATGCCACTGTCTCAGGGTAGTAAGTTGGTGGTTTGTTGATATCCCTCTGGTGGTGTGGGGGCTGTGCTTTGGCAAATGGGTGGGATTCAATCCTGCCTGGTTGGCCCTGTCCGGGGGTATCGTCGGACGGGGAACACAGTGTCCCCCGACCCCCCCTGTCTCAGTCCCCAGTAGCTATGCTGCTATAGTCTATGTGCAGGGGGGCTAGGGTCAGTCTGTCCTATCTGGTGTAATTCTCCTGTCTTATCTGGTGTACTGTGTGATCTTAAGTATGCTCTGTCTAATTCTCCCATCTCTCTCTCACGCTCTCTCTCCCCTCCCGGAGGACCTGAGCCCTAGGACCATGCTTCAGGACTACCTGGCCTGGCGACTCCTGGCTGTCCCTGTCCCCAGTCCACCTGATCGTGCTACTGATCCAGTTTCTGCTGTTCTGCCAGTGGCTATGGAGCCCTGACCTGTTCACCGGACCTGCTACCTTATCCCAGACCTACTGTTTCGACCCCCTCTTTCCCTCTCGCTCTCTCTACGCACCTGCTGTCTCAACCTCAGAATGCTCGGCTATGAAAAGCCAACTGACATTTACTCCCGAGGTGCTGACCTGTTGCTTCCTCTATAACCACTGTGATTATTATTTGACCCTGCTGGTCATCTATGAACATTTGAACATCTTGAACAACAATCTAGCCTTAATGGCCATGTACTCTTATAATCTCCACCGGCACAGCCAGAAGAGGACTGGCCACAACTCAGATCCTCTCTAGGTTTCTTCCTAGGTTCCTGCCTTTCTAGGAAGTTTTTCCTAGCCACTGTGCTCTTTGGGGTTTTAGGCTAGGTTTCTGTATAAGCATTTTGTGAATCTACTGATGTAAAAAGGGCTTAATAAATACATGGGATTAACGATTGATTGTGTGTGTGTGTTCTTCCTTTCTCTGCTTGGTCCTGATGAATATATTAGACCAGTCTGGGGTTGGGGTTAAACGTTTCTTATATGGAAGAAAACCGAATGAAACGGGGAGGGACCTACCTGAATTTGTCCAATAGAAACTCTTGTTTTGCTCGGTTTTGCTTCCGTTTGTTTCATAAATGTTAAATGGTGTCCGTAATGAATACGCCCATGGTTAGGAGCAAAGAGGTGTGTATGGAGTGTCTATATGTAGTGTGTGTAGTGTGTATATGTATTCTGTGTTATATATGTAATTACAGAGATATAGAACTGTTCTCCTGGTCACCGTGTTGTCGTTGAGCACGCCTGATGTGACACCGCCAGGCTAGCCTCCTGATTGGACAGCCTGTGGCAGTTACCATGGATACCTCAGTCATGGCAGTGCCCACATGCAGCTATACTGAGGGTTGCCAGATGTGAGAGCTTAGTTTTCCTCTTCAGTGGGATGATGGTTTTCAGATGGAACCCTTACTCAGCCATGAGAACCATGAGGAGCTCCTCAACATTCCATGTCGCCACAAGTCCTCTCTAATTTCACACTGCTATGGACTGGTCCAATCAGAAGGCACTGTTATGGGCTGGTCCAATCAGAAGACACTGCTATGGGCTGGTCCAATCAGTAAACACTGTTACGGGATGGTCCAATCAGAAGACACTGCTATGGGCTGTCCAATCAGTAAGCACTGTTATGTGCTGGTCCAATCAGAAGACAATGTTATGGGTTGGTCCAATCAGAATGCACTATTATGAGCTGGTCCAATCAGAGAACAGAGCTATGGGTGTGATGGTGTGATATCAACAACTGATTATAGAGCAGTATTACACACTAGCAGCAAACCCACAACAGCCAGTCAAACAGGACAGGAGACCACTATCAGCACTGACAGAATCGTTTTAATAAACAAAAACTATTTAAATAAAATTAAAATCACCAATTTGAATTAAATCCAAGATACTGCAAGATAGTCATTAAAAACCCTTTTCCTTAGTTGGTGTGAGATGATGTGCAGCACTGTGAGAGGTGTTTGGTTTGAAGTGAGTTTTGTTTGGTTTGTAGAAGGTTAAGTTTCCATGCTACACTCCAAACTGACGGTTTAGAGTTTAAACAGCAATACACTTCACTTCTAACAACACTACGGTGTCACACACACACACAAAACACACACACACACACACACGCGCATACCTCAGTGAAAGATGAGCCCTGACCTGAGGCTACAACAAAGAGAAACACTACAGCTATTTCATCTTTACAGAGCCATAAGTCACACAGCAGCACTCTGCTTCCTGAAACACGTCCAAGCACCAAACCTCCCAGCCTCCCATCCTCCCAGCCCCCCAACCTCCCAGCCCCCTAGCCTCCCATCCTCCCAGCCCCCTAGCCTCCCAGCCTCCCAGCGCCCTAGTCTCCCAACCTTCCAGCCCCTTAGCCTCCCAGCCCCCTAGCCTCCCATCCTCCAAGCCCCCTAGCCTCCCATCTTCCCAGCCCCCTAGCCTCCCAGCCCCCTAGCCTGCCATCCTCCCAGTCACCTAGCCTCCCATCATCCCAGCCCCCTAGCTTCCCATCCCCCCAGCCCCCTAGCCTCCCAGCCTCCCAACCTCCCAGTCCCCTAGCCTCTCTGCTCTACTCTGCAATGTTATGCTCTGTCCCCAACCTACCAACCTCCTATAGCCTATCAACCTCCCAACCTTCTAGCTTCCCTGCTCTACTCTGCAATGTTCTGATCTGTCCCCAACCTCTCGGCTCTCTGTGTCCCTGGGGGCTACTCTTACTTCCTCTGACAGAAACATGTCATACCCAAATAGGGATGTTAAAAATGCAAATGATAATGTACTGGATTAGTACACAGAAGTTCCCACAGCAAATAAGACGGCTGCTGAGTGTTTAATGTTATGGTAGGGTGGTTCTGCTTCAGCTGTGATGTACAGACAATCATTAGGGTTAGATCTGGGTGTTGTGAATGGTACATGATGCTGGGCAACACCCAGATCTAACCCTAATGATTTTAAGTCACTCTGGATAAGAGCGTCTGCTAAATGACCAAAATGTAAATGCAGAAAATGATGATACAGTATGGTAGTAGGTTAGGGTAAGAGCAGGGTGTGATGGATGCTACAGATATAAAATCACACACATGCCCTGGGGTGATGCACACAGCTAATTCTCAGAGCTACTGTGACAGACTGGGTTCGTACCCAAGTGTCCTTCATGTCAAAAGACTGCATTAGCCCACTGAGCTTAAGCCTAGACATTAGCTTGGAGAGATAACGGTGTGAGTAGATTTACCACTGCTGTAGCCTGTTCCTGTTCTGGGGTGAGGGTGTAGGAGGGAGAGGGGGGTCCTGTGTGTGAGGGTGTATGGAGGAGACAGGGGTGAGGGTGTAGGAGGGAGAGGGGGGTCCTGTGTGTGAGGGTGTATGGAGGAGACAGGGGTGAGGGTGTAGGAGGGAGAGGGGGGTCCTGTGTGTGAGGGTGTATGGAAGAGACAGGGGTGAGGGTGTAGGAGGGAGAGAGGGGTCCTGTGTGTGAGGGTGTATGGAAGAGACAGGGGTGAGGGTGTAGGAGGGAGAGAGGGGTCCTGTGTGTGAGGGTGTATGGAGGAGACAGGGGTGAGGGTGTAGGAGGGAGAGGGGGGTCCTGTGTGTGAGGGTGTATGGAGGAGACAGGGGTGAGGGTGTAGGAGGGAGAGAGGGGTCCTGTGTGTGAGGGTGTATGGAGGAGACAGGGGTGAGGGTGTAGGAGGGAGAGAGGGGTCCTGTGTGTGAGGGTGTATGGAAGAGACAGGGGTGAGGGTGTAGGAGGGAGAGAGGGGTCCTGTGTTTGAGGGTGTATGGAGGAGACAGGGGTGAGGGTGTAGGAGGGAGAGAGGGGCCCTGTGTGTGAGGGTGTATGGAGGAGACAGGGGTGAGGGTGTAGGAGGGAGAGAGGGGTCCTGTGTGTGAGGGTGTATGGAAGAGACAGGGGTGAGGGTGTAGGAGGGAGAGAGGGGTCCTGTGTTTGAGGGTGTATGGAGGAGACAGGGGTGAGGGGGGAGATCGGGATGGCATTGTGGTGTGGGTAGATGTGCCAGTGGTATTCTAGGGTGGTGGTGTAGGGAAAGACAGGGTGAGGGGCAAGAGGTGGATGTGAGGTTGTAGGGGGGAGATGCATTGTGGGTAGAGTTCCAGCCTGTTCTGAAGTGTCAGGATGAAACACACACAACACACACTCTGAAGTGTCAGAATGTTAATAATAGTAGAATAGTGTTTAATTAGAAGAGCACTGGCTGCATGTTAACACCTCTCGCCCTCTCTTCCTCTCCTCCTCCACCACCCCTCTCCTCCTCCTCTTCCTTCCACCCCCCTCCTGTCTTCCACCCCACCTCCCCTGACACTTCTGGCAGCTCAGGTCATTACCACACATTTTGTTATGAATTTCCACCATGTTTTTCTGTCTGCCGTACATCTAATTAGATGACAATAATGTATCGAACTCACGCCACAGATAAATATAAATATGCATGAATCTGCAGCGAGTGAGGGAGCGAGGGATGTGACACTTCTCAGAGAGGAGTGGTGCAGCAGGCGCTTTCGTCTTCCAGTTAGTCACAGTTCAGATCAGAGGCGACAAAGAGGAGCACGCACGCACGCACGCACGCACGCACGCACGCACATGAGGAATATGACTTGAGTGTAGGCTACCTACAGTACTAACAGTACTACTGCTCAGGAGTGAACTGAACACTGAACAAAGCATCCGACTCCTTAAACAAAGACAACTTACCTGTAGGTCCTGGCTGGCATATTTTAACAGCCAGTCAACAACAACATACACTACATTCATCATGGTAGAATAATAGATGATGAGATTTTGGGTATGGAGAGAAGAGGTGATTGGCTCAACACAACAACATGGATCAATCCAAGATAAGGGGGAGAGAGCGTAGAAGAGGGGGAGAAAGGAAGAGTTGGGAAAAGAGGAGAGGGCAGGAGAGTGGGAAAAGAGAGAGGAGGAAAGGGAGGAGAACGGAAGCTGACCTGCGACGGTGTTGAGGAACATGAGGTACTCGAAGTTGGAGATCTCCCTCCTTTGCCAGCGCTGGGTCATGTTGGACGACTTGAAGAGCTGCCGGGGCGTCGCCATGGAGATACGCCTGCACAACAACAGAGGAAGAAACATCTTAGGTTGTGTCCAAAATGGCACCCTTTTCCCTATGTAGTGCACTACCTTTGACCAGGGCTCATTCAAACCAGACACACATAGACCAACTAAAGACCAACACTCCCAGACACACAATCATTCAGTGAGAGCTCAGCAGCACACACTGACACCGCGTGACAGCTTCATCAGCATGTGAGACAGGAGCATTCTTCAGCCATGAACAAAGTATCAGAGTCCTGCAGGCCTTGAAGTGACTTCAACTCAACACATTGGGAGAATCAAGAGTTGGATGGAGGCTGTTTCTAAAAGAACTCACACAGTCGTAATGTCGTTATAGGCTAGACCATAGTCTGGCTAACAATAGCTAAAACTACTTGCCAACCAATAGCGAACACCAATTGCTAACACTATACCAACCAATACCTAACACTAGTTAACTAACTGATAGCTAACACTACAATAGCTAACAATACTAGCTAACACTAGTCAATAGCTAACACTAGCTGATAGCTAACACTAACCAATAGCTAACACTAGCTGATAAATAACCCTAGCTAACAACAGATAGCTAACACTAGCCAGTAAACAGTTAACACTAGCTAACTGATAGCTAACAATATATGTGTGTTTTGTGGTACTTAATGACAGGGTGTAGGTATGATAAAGGGACTGTCCTCTCCTTCTGTGTATTTTACTGTGCGGCCAGTGGTCAGGAAGGCAGGCAGGCTGCAGCTCTGTGCTATAGAGACTTAACTTAGAGAATTAGATCAGTTCAGTCAGGGTCAAATGACCACTCACTCCAATGATGGGAGCATTGGGATTCACTTCCTGTTGAACGCGGAACAAGGGAGAGCTCGGTTTGTTGTTTTGGAAAGTTTGCTGTTTTGAAAGTGTATTCAAACGTTTCTTAGTAGCTAGCTACCTTTTGAGTTTGGATCTCGCGACACGGTTGGCATTAGTTGCTGGGACTGCTACTCTCAGTGATCCTGCCGACCAAGGCTGGGTCTGAGGAGCTATTTGACGTAACAGCTAGCCTAGCTGCTAGCTAGATGCCTATCAAGCTAGCAGGGTTTTCTTGGGAGCTTGAATGCAGCCCCCGATGCGGTTAGCCATTGTGGCTGGGAACGCAGATTGTCCCGGGTTTGTGGCTGTCTAGTTCCCTGCTGTTTGTTGTTTTCAATCTTTCCTGTGACCTGCCCTGTCTGAAACTGCGAGGAGTAACAGCGTAACCTACGTTGCTACCATGACAAAGACTAAAGCCGGCGGGAGAACCGTTGAGGACAGTAGTGTCTATCTATCACAGGCGAAGGATCTTTAAAACGAACAAAAATAGTTCTACAAGCAGTTGTTACAACAACAAGAAAATAGCTTCAATTGTTTTGTCCAAATACTGGTGGAGTCAACTAATAAAAGGAAGGACGACCTGACCAGAGAGGTCAAGGACCTGAAGAACAGTTTGCAGTTCTCCCAGGGTCATTTCTATGAGTTTAAACAGGAGAACGGCAAGATGACAGCAATCTGTAAGTCATTGAGAGAGAACATCAGTTCTATATGTGAATCTATGATAACAATATCTTGAGGGACAATCAAGGCGGAACAACATGGTTGTGGACGGAATTGCAGAATTTCCACATGAGACCTGGACGGAGTATGAGGACAAAGTGAGGGAAATTATCTCGGAGAAACTGAAGATGGAAGATTGAGGTGGAGCACGCCCAAAGAATTGGAAAACCCATCACCGGCCCAGGAGACAGGCCCAGGCCAATAGTGGTGAAGTTCCTGATGTTCAAGGACAAGGTAGCCCTTCTGGAAAGAGCCAAGAACTTGAGAGGAACGTATATCTTCCTCAATGAGGATTATCCTGAAGCTGTGCGCCGGAAGAGAAATTAACTTAACCTGGCCATGAAAGCTGCCAGAGCGCGTGAGGATATTGCTTACACCCACTATGACAGGCTCATTGTCCACCCTCCCTCCCAAAAGCTTGGAAGGGATGAGAGAGCCAAGCCTATGGGTTCGTACCTTCAACCCCACAGCACACACACACACTTACACACACCAACTGATTAATGCTGAACATATATTTTTTTATCTTGCTTAGTTTGCCATTTTCTATATTATGTCCATCTCTGATAAGCTACCCAGGAAAGGGCTGGAAATAGCCCATAATAATATATGTAGCCTTAGAAATAACTTGCTAACATCAGATAACATTAATATATTAACAATTTCTGAGACTCAATTAGATCATTCATTTGATGACACAGCAGTACCAATACAAGGATATAACATCTATAGAAGAGACAGAAATGCTTATGGGGGAGGTGTTGCTGTATATATTCAGAGCCATATCCCTGTAATGCTTAGAGAAGATCTTATGTCAAGTGTTATTGAAGTGTTGTGGTTGCAGGTTCACTTGTCACATCTAAAGCCTTTTCTTTTGGGGTGTTGCTATGAGCCACCAAGTGCTAACAGTCAGTATTTAAATAATATGTGTGAAATGCTTGATAGTGAATGTGATGCAAACAGAGATGTCTACTTTCTTGGGGACCTGAATATTGACTGGTTTTCATCCAGCTGTCCACTCAAGAGGAAGCTTCTCACTGTAACCAGTGCCTGTAATCTTGTTCAGGTTATTAATCAATGTACCAGGGTGTTTACAAACACTACAGGAACAAGATCATCCACGTTGTTCGATCACATTTTTACTAATACTGTAGAACTTTGTTCTAAAGCTGTATCCATACCCATTGGATGCAGTGATCACAATATAGTGGCTATATCCAGGAAAGCCAAAGTTCCAAAAGCTGGGCCTAAAATAGTGTATAAGAGATCATACAAAATATTTTGCTGTGACTCTTATGTGAATGATGTTAAACATATTTGTTGGTCTGATGTGATTAATAAGGAGTATCTACAGTTGAAGTCGGAAGTTTACAAACACACATTTCTTGTTAACAAACTATAGTTTTGGCAAGTCGGTTAGGACATCTACTTTGTGCATGACACAAGTAATTTTTCCAACAATTGTTTACAGACAGATTATTTCACTTATAATTCACTGTATCACAATTCCAGTGGGTCAGAAGTTTACGTACACTAAGTTGACTGTGCCTTTAAACAGCTTGGAAAATTCCAGACAATTATGTCATGGCTTTAGAAGCTTCTGATAGGCTAATTGACATAATTTGAGTCAATTGGAGGTGTACCTGTGGATGTATTTCAAGGCCTACCTTCAAACTCAGTGCCTCTTTGCTTGACATCATCGGAAAATCAAAAGAAATCAGCCAAGACCTCAGAAATAAATGTGTAGACCTCCACAAGTCTGGTTCATGGGACCACGCAGCCGTCATACCACTCAGGAAGGAGACGCGTTCTGTCTCCTAGAGATGAACGTACTTTGGTGCGAAAAGTGCAAATCAATCCCAAAACAACAGCAAAGGACCTTGTGAAGATGCTGGAGGAAACAGGTACAAAAGTATCTATTTCCACAGTAAAACAAGTCCTATATCGACATAACCTGAAAGGCCGCTCAGCAAGGAAGAAGGCACTGCTCCAAAACCGCCATAAAAATGTCAGACTACGGTTTGCAACTGCACATGGGAACAAAGATCGTACTTTTTGGAGAAATGTCCTCTGGTCTGATGAAACAAAAATAGAACAGTTTGGCCATAATGACCATCGTTATATTTGGAGGAAAACACCATCCCAACCGTGAAGCACGGGGGTGGCAGCATCATGCTGTGGGGGTGCTTTGCTGCAGGAGGGACTGGTGCACTTCACAAAATAGATGGCATCATGAGGAAGGAAAATTATGTGGATATATTGAAGCAACATCTCAAGACATCAGTCAGGAAGTTAAAGCTTGGTCGCAAATGGGTCTTCCAAATGGACAATGACCCCAAGCATACTTCCAAAGTTGTGGCAACATGGCTGAAGGACAACAAAGTCAAGGTATTGGAGTGGCCATCAAGCCCTGACCTCAATCCTATAGAACATTTGTGGGCAGAACTGAAAAAGCGTGTGCGAGCAAGGAGGCCTACAAACCTGACTCAGTTACACCAGCTCTGTCAGGAGGAATGGGCCAAAATTCACCCAAATTGTTGTGGGAAGCTTGTGGAAGGCTACCCGAAACGTTTGACCCAAGTTAAACAATTTACAGGCAATGCTACCAAATACTAATTGAGTGTATGTAAACTTCTGACCCACTGGGAATGTGATGAAAGAAATAAAAGCTTAAATAAATAATTATCTCTAGTATTATTCTGACATTTCACATTCTTAAAATAAAGTGGTGATCCTAACTGACCTAAAACAGGGAATTTTTACTAGGATTAAATGTCAGGAATTGTGAAAAACTGAGTTTAAATGTATTTGGCTAAGGTGTATGTAAACTTCCGACTTCAACTGTAGATGCTGCAGTTGATGAATTTATGAAATTGCTTCTTCCAATTATTGATAAACATGCACCTGTTAAGGAACTGACTGTTAGAACTGTTAAGGCTCCATGGATTGATGAGGAATTGAAAAACTGTATGGTTGAAAGCAATGGGGCAAAAGGAGTGGCTAATAAGTCTGGCTGCACATCTGAATGGCAGATTGAGAAATTATGTGACTAAACTCAACAAAAAGAAGAAGAAACTGTATTATGAAGTACTTTAAAAGAAATGATGGGCAGAAAGACAAATTCAACCATCTTTCATCGAATCAGATGGCTTATTCATCACAAAACCATTTGATGTTGGCAATTATTTTAATGATTACTTCATTGGAAAAGTGGGCAAACTTAGGCAGGAAATGCCAACAACGAACAGTGAGCCATTGTACTCATGCATAAAAAAACAAATAATTAAAGAAAAGCATTGCAAGTTTGAATTTTGTAAAGTTAGTGTGGGAGAGGTGGAAAAATTATTGTTGTCGATCAATAATAACAAACCTCCTGGCATTGATATCTTTAATCTGAGACTAGAGGAAAGTCTTTGTTGTCAGGCCTGAAGCCAAAGTCATTCCTCTACCCAAGAGTGGTAAAGCGGTCTTTACTGGTTCTAACAGCAGACCTATCAGCTTGCTGCCAGCTCTTAGCAAACTATTGGAAAAAATTGTGTTTGACCAAATGCAATGCTATTTCTCTGTAAACAAATTAACAACAGACTTTCAGCATGCTTATAGAAAAGGGCACTCAACATGTACTGCACTGACACAAATGACTGATGATTGGTTGAAATAAATTGATAATTAGAAGATTGTGGCAGCTGTACTGTTAGATTTCAGTGCAGCCTTTGACATTATTGACCATAACCTGTTATTGAGAAAAATGTGTTATGGCTTTTCAACCTCTGCCATATCGTGGATTCGGAGCTATCTATCTAATAGAACTCAGAGGGTTTTCTTTAATGGAAGCTTCTCTAATGTCAAACATGTAAAGTGTGGTGTACTGCAGGGCAGCTCTCTAGGCGCTTTACTCTTTTCTATTTTTACCAATGATCTTCCACTGGCATTAAACAGAGCATGTGTGTCCATGTATGCTGATGATTCAACCATATACGCATCAGCAACCACAGCTAATGAAGTCACTGAAACCCTTAACAAAGAGTTGCAGTCTGTTATGGAATGGGTGGCCAGTAATAAACTGGTCCTGAACATCTCTAAAACTAAGAGCATTGTATTTGATACAAATCATTCCCTAAGTTCTAGACCTCAGCTGAATCTGGTAATTAATGGTGTGGCTGCTGAAGAAGTTGAGGAGACTAAATTACTTGGTGTTAACATAGATTGTAAACTACCATGGTCAAAACATATAGATTCAATGGTTGTAAAGATGGGGAGAGGTCTGTCCGTAATAAAGCGATGCTCTGCTTTTTTGACACCACACTCCAAAAAGCAAGTCCTGCAGGCTCTAGTTTTGTCTTGTCTTGATTATTGTCCAGTCGTGTGGTCGAGTGCTGCAAGGAAAGACCTAGTTAAGTTGAATCTGGCCCAGAATAGAGAGGCACTTCTTGCTCATCATTGTAATCAGAGGTCTAATATAAATAGTATGCATGCCAGTCTCTGTTGGCTAAGAGTTGAGGAGAGACTGACTGCATCACTTCTTCTTTTTATAAGAAATCCTAAATTATTTGTATAGTCAACTTATACACAGCTCTGACACACACACTTACCCCACCAGACATGCAACCAGGGGTCTTTTCACAGTCCCCAAATCCAGAACAAATTCAAGAAAGTGTACAGTATTATATAGAGCCATTATTGCATGGAACTACGTCCCATCTCATATTGCTCAAATGAACAGCAAACCTGGTTTAAAAAAACAGATAAAGCAACAACACCTCACGGCACAACGCCTCTCCCGTATTTGACCTAGATAGTTTGTGTGTATGTATTGATATGTAGGCTACGTGTGCCTTTTTTAAATTGATGAAGTTCTGTCCTTGAGCTGTTCTTGTCTATTAATGCTCTGT
>NC_140017.1:19885263-19904451 GCF_964263955.1 Coregonus lavaretus
AAATACTATAGTTTACCATGCTTGTATACACTGCTCAAAAAAATAAAGGGAACACTTAAACAACACATCCTAGATCTGAATGAATGAAATAATCTTATTAAATACTTTTTTCTTTACATAGTTGAATGTGCTGACAACAAAATCACACCAAAATTATCAATGGAAATCAAATTTATCAACCCATGGAGGTCTGGATTTGGAGTCACCCTCAAAATTTAAGTGGAAAACCACACTATAGGCTGATCCAACTTTGATGTAATGTCCTTAAAACAAGTCAAAATGAGGCTCAGTAGTGTGTGTAGCCTCCACGTGCCTGAATGACCTCCCTACAATGCCTGGGCATGCTCCTGATGAGGTGGCGGATGGTCTCCTGAGGGATCTCCTCCCAGACCTGGACTAAAGCATCTGCCAACTCCTGGACAGTCTGTGGTGCAACGTGGCATTGGTGGATGGAGCGAGACATGATGTCCCAGATGTGCTCAATTGGATTCAGGTCTGGGGAACGGGCGGGCCAGTCCATAGCATCAATGCCTTCCTCTTGCAGGAACTGCTGACACACTCCAGCCACATGAGGTCTAGCATTGTCTTGCATTAGGAGGAACCCAGGGCCAACCTCACCAGCATATGGTCTCACAAGGGGTCTGAGGATCTCATCTCGGTACCTAATGGCAGTCAGGCTAACTCTGGCGAGCACATGGAGGGCTGTGCGGCCCCCCAAAGAAATGCCACCCCACACCATGACTGACCCACCGCCAAACCGGTCATGCTGGAGGATGTTGCAGGCAGCAGAACATTCTCCACGGCGTCTCCAGACTCTGTCACGTCTGTCACATGTGCTCAGTGTGAACCTGCTTTCATCCTTGAAGAGCACAGGGCGCCAGTGGCGAATTTGCCAATCTTGGTGTTCTCTGGCAAATGCCAAACGTCCTGCACGGTGTTGGGCTGTAAGCACAACCCCCACCTGTGGATGTCGGGCCCTCATACCACCCTCATGGAGTCTGTTTCTGACCGTTTGAGCAGACACATGCACATTTGTGGCCTGCTGGAGGTCATTTTGCAGGGCTCTGGCAGTGCTCCTCCTGCTCCTCCTTGCACAAAGGTGGAGGTAGCGGTCCTGCTGCTGGGTTGTTGCCCTCTTACGGCCTCCTCCACGTCTCCTGATGTACTGGCCTGTCTCCTGGTAGAGCCTCCATGCTCTGGACACTACGCTGACAGACACAGCAAACCTTCTTGCCACAGCTCGCATTGATGTGCCATCCTGGATGAGCTGCACTACCTGAGCCACTTGTGTGGGTTGTAGACTCCGTCTCATGCTACCACTAGAGTGAAAGCACCGCCAGCATTCAAAAGTGACCAAAACATCAGCCAGGAAGCATAGGAACTGAGAAGTGGTCTGTGGTCACCACCTGCAGAACCACTTCTTTATTGGGGGTGTCTTGCTAATTGCCTTTAATTTCCACCTGTTGTCTATTTCATTTGCACAACAGCATGTGAAATGTATTGTCAATCAGTGTTGCTTCCTAAGTGGACAGTTTGATTTCACAGAAGTGTGATTGACTTGGAGTTACATTGTGTTGTTTAAGTGTTCCCTTTATTTTTTTGAGCAGTGTATATACAGTACACTGAACAAAAATATAAACAACATGCAACAATTTCAAAGATTTTACTGAGTTACAGTTCATATAAGGAAATCAGTTAATTTAAATACATTCATTAGGCCCTAATCTATGGATTTCACATGACTGGGAATACAGATATGCATCTGTTGTTCACAGATACCTTTAAAAAAAAGGTAGGGGCATGGATCAGAAAACCAGTCAATATCTGGTGTGACCACCATTTGCCTCATGCGGCGCAACATATCTCCTTTTCATAGAGTTGATCAGGCTGTTGATTGTGGCCTGTGGATTGTTGTCCCACTCCTCTTCACCGGCTGTGCGAAGTTGCTGGATATTGGCGGGAACTGGAACACGCTGTCGTACAGGTCGATCCAGAGCATCCCAAACATGCTTAATGGGTGGCATGTCTGGTGAGTATGCAGGGAATTGGGACATTTTCAGCTTCCAGGAATTGTGTACAGATCCTTGCGCCATGGGGCCGTGCATTATCATGCTGAAACATGAGGTGATGGCGGCGGATGAATGGCACGACAATGGGCCTCAGGATCTCATCACGGTATCTCTGTGCATTAAAATTGCCATCGATAAAATGCAATTGTGTTCATTGTCCGTAGATTATGCCTTCCCTTACCATAACCCCACCGCCACCATGGGGCACACTGTTCACAACGTTGACATCAGCAAACCACTCACCCACACATTGCCATACATGCTGTCTGCCATCTGCCCGGTACAGTTGAAACCGGGATTCATCCGTGAAGAGCACACTTCTCCAGCGTTCCAGTGGCCATCGAAGGTGAGCATTTGCCCACTGAAGTTGGTTACGATGCCAAACTGCAGTCAGGATAAGACCCTGGTGAGGACGACGAGCACGCAGATGAGCTTCCCTGAGATGGTTTCTAACAGTTTGTAACAGAAATTATTTGGTTGTATAAACCCATAGTTTCATCAGCTGTCCAGGTGGCTGGTCTCAGACGATCCCACAGGTGAAGAAGCCGGATGTGGAGGTCCTGGACTGGCGTGGTTACACGTGGTCTGCGGTTGTGAGGCCGGTTGGACATACTGCCAAATTCTCTAAAATGACATCGGAGGCGGCTTATGGTAGAGAAATTAACATTAAATTCTCTGGCAACAGCTCTGGTGGACATTCCTGCAGTCAGCGTGCCAATTGCATGCTCCCTCAAAACTTGAGACATCTGTGGCATTGTGTTGTGTGACAAAACTGCACATTTTAGAGTGGCCTTTTATTGTCCCCAGCACAACGTGTACCTGTATAATTATAATTCTGTTTAATCAGCTTCTTGATATGCCACACCTGCCAGGTGGATGGATTATCTTGGAAAAGGAGAAATGCTCACTAACAGGGATGTAAACAAATTTGCACATAACATTTTAGAGGAATACGCTTTTTGTGCACATGGAACATTTTTGGGATCTTTTATTTCAGCTCATGAAACATGGGACCGACACTTTACATGTTCATATTTTTATTCAGTGTAATATATAGAGTTTATGTTGGGTGTAGATATGTTAGAGTTTATCACAAGTGTAGATAGGATAACATTTTGCACATTTCACTAAGTAAGATGAGACACCACAGCCCCAATCAATACATTTCACAACTTATTTTACCATGTGTGAATGTTCCACTTTCTACTAGGCATCCTGGTATAGTGAAACTATTTCACTCTGTTTTCTGCTCGCCATTCTGTAAGAAATGTATTAATCTCTTCCTTCTTTAAATTCATTGCTAGGCAATACAGGCACTGGGCCTCTTAACCTTCATTTCAAAACAACGGAAACAAATCTAATTTTGTGTGTCAACATGTGTCAAGCAGCTCTGGAATATGCATCTAATTTCTTATCCATTATAGTGGAATGTAGTGTGTGTGGCTGGGTGGGTGGGTGTGTGTGGGTGGCTGGGTGGGTGGGTGGGTGTGGGTGCGCTGTGTAGACAACATGGGGTGGGAAACAACAAGAGGCCATTCAACAGACCACAAGGACCAAACCAACTGACAAGGAACCTAAAAACAAACCAATCACTGAAAAACAGGTTATAAAGGTTTTATACTGAAAAAAAATTCTGAAATGTTCTCTGGAGGACTAATCCATAACAAAAGTATTGCTATGTTCCGTTAAGTAAATGAGAGGAGACATATCTGAGCTCTATGACCAATGCCTGTCACAAACCAACCTTTTACTGCAACTATAATCCCCACTAGGTCCCTTTCAGATTGATGCTGAAGTCTTCCCAAATATCAAAGCATGCATTCCATCTGATCTTCCCTTGCCATGACAACTGTTATGACTGTTATTAGGGTGGAAATAGGGAAACGCTAAAACTCTCTGAGATTATAGTTAGGAGGCAAAGCGCTCGGTTCCCTCTCCCAGTTCCATATCTCAACTTCAATAAAGTACCAGGCTCCTGAAGCAGGTATTGGGGAAAATAAGATACAGATTTGCATAATCAGTGTCACTATCCATTTGTGTGGTGGCTGGAGTGTGGAGAGATGACACGGTGCTGGCTGGCGGTAGCGAGCGAGGCTGGTAGCGGTAGCAGGGAGCTGTTGCTCTGGGACCACTGGGATAAAAGGATGAATATACATCACATCAGGCCGCTGCTGCTGGCTGCAGATCACTGCCCCAAACGTCCAGCCAAGTTTGTCAATAATGTTTATGTCACGTCGCTGTATTTCACGCACGTTACCAGGCGGGGTTGAGTAGCGGGGGCTGTGTGTCTAAAACATTCTGACAAAAGAGAGAGGGGTGTTCAGCTCGTAGGGGGTTTCTCTCTCTATGAAGAAGTCAGTGATACCTCAACCCTAGTCTGCACCACCAGTACAGTAGTCACACAACATACACACAGCAAGAATATACCAATAAAAAAACCGAAGGACTAGGCTTAATCTGTGTCTGGGAAATCGGCCCAGAAGTGATATTTTACACATTTCAAATACATTTCCAATAAATAATCACTTTGATTATACACTTTAAGAAAATGAGACAAAACCACTCTGTCATATGATAGTTACTGTATTTAACACTTTCAAAGTCTTAGATACACAACATCCACACACAGCATACAAATACAGTGCATTTGGAAAGTATTCAGTCCCCTTGACTTTTTCCACATTTTGTTACATTACAGCCTTATTCTAAAATGGATTAAATTGTTTTTTCCCCCCTCATCAATCTACACACAATACCCCATAATGACAAAGCAAAAACTGGTTTTTAGAAATGTTAGCAAATTTATAAAAAAATTAAAACTGAAATATCACATTTACATAAGTATTCAGACCCTTTACTCAGTACTTTGTTGAAGCACCTTTGGCAGAAATAACAGTTCCTCTCAAGCTCTGTCAGGTTGGATGGGGAGCGTCGCTGCACAGCTATTTTCAGGTCTCTCCAGAGATATTAAATCGGGTTCAAGTCCGGGCTCTGGCTGGGCCACTCAAGGACATTTAGAGACTTGTCCCAAATCCACTCCAGCTTTGTCTTGGCTGTGTGCTTAGGGTCGTTGTCCTGTTGGAAGGTGAACCTTCGCCCCAGTCTGAGGTCCTGAGCGCTCTGGAGCAAGTTTTGATCAAGGATCTCTCTGTACTTTGCTCCGTTCATCTTTCCCGCGATCCTGACTAGTCTCCCAGTCCCTGCCGCTGAAAAACATCCCTACAGCATGATGCTGCTACCACCATGCTTCACCGTAGTGATGGTACCAGGTTTCTTCCAGATGTGACGCTTGGCATTCAGGTCAAAGAGTTCGATCTTGGTTTCATCAGACCAAAGAATCTTATTTCTCATGGTCTGAGAGTCTTTAGGTGCCTTTTGGCAAACTCCAAGCGGGCTGTCATGTGCCTTTTACTGAGGAGTGGCTTCCGTCTGGCCACTCTACCATAAAGGCCTGATTGGTGGAGTGCTGCAGAGATGGTTGTCCTTCTGGAAGGATCTCCCATCTAGACAGAGGAACTGGAGCTCTGTCAGAGTGACAATGGGGTTTTTGGTCACCTCCCTGACCAAGGCCCTTCTCCCCCGATTGCTCAGTTTGGCCGGGCGGCCAACTCCAGGAAGAGTCTTGGTGGTTCCAAACTTCTTCCATTAAGAATGATGGAGGCCACGTGTTCTTGGGGACCTTCAATGCTGCAGATCGTTTTTGGTACCCTTCCCCAGATCTGTGCCTCGACACAATCCTGTCTCGGAGCTCTACGGACAATTCCTTCGACCTCATGGCTAGGTTTTTGCTCTCTTATATAGACAGGTATGCGCCTTTCCAAATCATGTCCAATCAATTGAATTTACCACAGGTGGACTCCAAACAAGTTGTAGAAACATCTCAAGGATGATCAATGGAAACAGGATGCACCTGAGCTCAATTTCGAGTCTCATAGCAAAGGGTCTGAATACTTATGTAAATAAGGTATTTCTGTTTTTTTATACATTTGCAAAAATGTATAAAAACCTGTTTTTGCTTTGTCATTATTGGGTATTGTGTGTAGATTGATGAGGATTTCTATTTATTTAATCAATTTTAGAATAAAGCTGTAACGTAACAAAATGTGGAAAAAGGGAAGGGGTCTGAATACTTTCCGGGGGCACTGTACATAGCCCAGCTTCAGATGGCCTACACTAAGGAGCTAGCCTAGAGTGAAGAGTTGCAGTCATTTGGTATTGGACTCTTTCAGCAGGACTTCACTAATGGGACTTATTCAGGGACTTGTCAGCCATAAGACGACTGAAATCTCCTTGGTCTGCTCCTCTCCTCTGGATGCTGAAGGCTGCCACCAAACTGGGGCTTAAATCCATCCCACATCTCACTGCTTTATGTGGGAGGGTGGAGGCTCACAGAGACATGGAGAGAGAGAGAGAGAAAGACACAGAGATGAAGAGGAGGAGAGAGAAAGACACAGAGATGAAGAGGAGGAGAGAGAAAGACACAAGGATGGAGAAGAGGATATGGAAAGAGACTGAGCTAGAGAGGAAGAGAGGGAAAGAGACAGGGATAGAGAGAGAGGGGAAAATACATGGATGAGAGGAAGAGAGGGAAAGAGACAGGGATGAAGAGGAGGAGAGACAGCGGAAGAGAAGTAGAGAAAGAGCAAGCGGTTAGAGAAGGCCTGATGATCAATGAGCGCCTCACTTGTCTCAATTAATCTTGTCTTTCTACCTTTGCTCCAGCACTCTACACAGAGGTAATAACGACAGCCTCATCCATTACCCCTTTATCCCTGCTATTCACTGGGAATCGCTTAATAATATGTTACAGATTTGTCTCCACTTGTATAATTCTCTGTGTCGTTCACGGTATATCATCTGGAAAACACGCAGCCTCCCTTTCTGCCGGACGCTCTTTGAGGATTATGGGGGATGACACCTCCGGTATGCAGTCGGAATCTGGAGCATCATTTTTTCAGGCGTAAAGCGGAATTAGCCTGACTGATGTCTCAGTGTCAACAGCACAACAAGCTGTGGAGGCATGCGGGTGGAGGGCTGAGGAGGGCTGTGGGCTGAGTTAAAGGTAGAGCAGGTTGTTATCTACAGGCTGCTCAGGACGGCAGAGCTGAGTGTGTAAATGTATGGTAATGAGAGGCTAACCCTCCAGGCTGGGAGCAGCGTTCAGAACAGGACGCTAATCTGGTTTGTTGACTGCACTAGATCATTTGGACTTGATCCTCTTGTAATTATATAGTTTAAATCTTTTTACCCAAGCTAATCCCACGCCATGTGGAAACGTCTTGAATCCCAGCATGTAGCCTGCTCAGTAGCTAGCGCTCGCCAGCGTACGTCTTACTCTCACTCAGAAACACACACAGCTACGTAGGAGGAGAGGACACAGCTGATATAATTACTCTGACTTCTTGAATGCCAGGTTCACAATCACCATAACAGACATCCCTATATAATTCTGATACTACTGGGAGACAGATAGACAGACGGACACCCTTAGGCTACACCATGTGGAGCGAGAGAGAGAGCCTCCCCCTCTCTTTGTCTTTTTACCATGGCTTTGTGAGGAAGGAGAGATGGAGGGTAGACTGGCGTGTGGGATTGGCCTGCGCTGTGTGCTGTCCAGAGGGACTCCAGCAGGACATGTTGCCTGCATGCCAAAACGGACAGGCCTGACAAGCCGTGTGGCGTGCTGTAATTTGACTAATTACACTGGATTAAAGCATATTAATGCAAGCTGCTTTTACCAGGGTCAATGACCTGCAGACACACATTATGGAAAAGACATGAAGGACAGATCTTACTTTTAAGGAAACATAGTAAAAGAAAGTAAACGGACAATCCTCTCAGTGTGATTTCTGATCAGTAGAGAATCTCTCTCTCTCTCTCTCTCTCTCTCTCTCTCTCTCTCTCTCTCTCTCTCTCTCTCTCTCTCTCTCTCTCTCTCTCTCTCTCTCTCTCTCTCTCTCTCTCTCTCTCTCTCTCTCTCTCTCTCTCTCTCTCTCTCTCTCTCTCTCTCTCTCTCTCTCTCTCTCTCTCTCTCTCTCTCTCTCTCTCTCTCTCTCTCTCTCTCTCTCTCTCTCTCTCTCTCTCTCTCTCAATAAGGAATTTCAGAAACCCCATGGGGAGAGAGCGTGAGAGTCTGCAGAATGATTAATTGAAGAGGGACATGATGTGTCCATGTATGACAACAACAACATTACAACGTTTCATTGTAATCTTGCACCTTTCTTACCAAAATATTTACATGGCACCAGATACTGATTAATGATGATTTGTTATCTGTAAATATTCTAGTGACGGTGGTGATTCAGAGGTCCTGTTCCTAACCCTTCATCTGTTCTGGTTCCACTGAGGGAGACTCAGGTCTCAGCGAGCTAGACTGTGATTTATTAGGGACGTTGATGTGGGACTGAATAGTATATTATAATTCATTAATAACAGTAATAGTATATCTGGGAAGACAAACATCAATGTCTTTTTTAAAAATCAAGACAAAAACCAAACAAACTCATTTTTCTCATGCTTTATATTTTAACTGTTTCTATGATCTATTCTTGGTTTTGAATGGGAAAACAATGCTGAGGCGAGTTCAATAAGGTTTCTGTCTGCAGCGAACATGTTGCCAGAGTAACAATTTCAGTTGAACGATTTGAATGAAGATTCCAAAATGTTATGGTGAAACATCAAACAGCTACTTCTTTGTAAAAATTAATGTGGCTTTTTACAGACAATATTCAAACAGAAAACGACTTAGCTAATCCTACTAAATATAGTAGAAAGTATACATGGCCACTTGATTATTTTTAGCGGCAGTTAAGACCCGAAACAGACGTTCGCCGCACTATCTTCTCAGACTCTTAGCTAACGTTAGCGAACGGTCACGGCTAACACAAAACAAATGGAATATGTTAGCTAACGTTAGCCAACATTTGCGAACTATTTCCCTTGTTGAACGCACCTCTGGTCTATCCTTTGTTGGATAGTTGTTTGTTCAGTTAAATTAATTATTCACTATTCATTTTGATATATAATTAAGTGAAATAGGTTTATATAGGATGTGGTATTATGCATTATAATATAACATAAAACAAGGATGTGTAATATAATATAATAATATTAGGATGTGTGGTTTAATACAACAGCTCTCCTAATTGTCCCATATCAATCTGAGTCAGACAAAAGAGAAGCAGTTCCACTATGTGTTCCTCTGTCTGTAACGTGCTGTAATAGTCTTAAAACAGCATTATGAAGAAAGAATACCAAAGAGGCTTACAGCCGAGGTTTCATGAAACATTTAGGCTGAACTTCCAAGGCTGTGCTGATGAAAGAAGGTGCCTGCTGGAGAGAGAGGAGAGAGGGAGCACCAGCCAGTATTGTACAGGAGTCACATCAAATTAATACTGAGGGCCATTTGGAGCCTTTCTTCTCCCAGGCTTTTCACAACGGATTAACTATGAAAACTCAGAAATTACTAAAGCACCTATTAAGCATCATGCCAAGGCTTTCTTCTCCCTGCTTTTGAAAGTGTTTGATTGTGCTCTGGCATTCAATCCCCTCACAGAACAAAAGGTTATTGTTTGCACGCTTGATGAAACCTGATGACAGGCTTGATAAAGGAGGACGTAAAACACATATCTACACGTGAACTTTAAACAAATGACAAGCACCTTCAACTGCACAAAGACACACATTTATACAACTCATAGCAAGCAGGTGCATAAACAAATGCATTAATTTATTTTATTGCTTACGAGTAAGGTGTAGTAATTATGGCCAGCAAATAAAATAAATTATTGTCATTATATTATAATTATATTATTTAAACTTGGACTTGTTCTAAAGATCTGTTGTAGAGTGTGAGTGTGTGTGTGTCTGTGTTTGTGTACATGCGCATGTGTGTGTATGTGTGCGTGTGCACCCTCTTGAGAGAGTGTTTCCACTAAACTGAAGGGTCTCCAGTCTCGGTGCCTCTCTGCTCTCTCTGGCTGTTCACAGCCTCTCTGGGAGCCATGAATTGTAATTGTAGCTGCTAACAGGATTGCTGAGGGCCCAAACGGAGCCACTTGAGAAGCAGGTCGTGTGGAGTTAAACGCCTGTCAGACACTCAAAGCCCCCAGCATGGAAGGTGGCCCTCAATGGCCCTCAAAGGCCCGCCTCCAGCACCACCACCAGCACCACGTCCAGGCCCTCTTCTGTTCCCCTCCCTGCTCCTCTGAAAGACCTGCTACCACCAACAACATTATGTCCCTCCAGACACTAGGCCTAACCCCTGTATGCTTCTCTCTTCTCCTTCTGCTATATATGCTCAGATGAAAGATAAAATATGACCCTTTAAAGCACCTGTTCACCATTCACAACACAAAAGTTCACGTCTGTTTAGTCATTTATGCATTTTCCCTTAGCCTCTAGTCTATCCCAATATACCCCAGCTAGCTCCAGCCCAATATCCTTCACTCCAGCCCCTATGGTATACTCCAGCCCTATCTCACCTAACATCTCCCCAGCTCCAGCCCCATCCTACACCCCTCACCCCATGCTAAAGCACCAGTCGCAGTACCACCCCCGCCCCCTCGTTCCCCCATCCCTGCAGCGTGAAGGACCTCACCATGACCCTTATTAAAATCTTAATTGGATTGCGAATCGCTTGGAGGAGAACTTCAACATCCTTCATTCAACTCTGATTTTAATCTTTCAGCATTCCTCCAAGTATTTTGCCGCCCGTCGTAACAATAAGAATCCCAAAGAAAGTTATTCAAAAAACACAACCAGATATTCCTGAAAACGGAATAGGCAAAACGAACCGTTCTCCTTCAGAGGCAGAGAGACGTGAGTTTCCCAGGCAGGGAGCTGCATGGTGACTGACTGACTGAGACAAAGCCCAGAACAGACCATTGTGTTTCTTTTCACTGTTGTAATGGTCTTAAAACGACTACAAGCAGGCTACCATTCACTATACTGACCAGTCTGTATACTGCTTTTCTCTACTGACCAGTCAGTGCAGCTCTGCTTTCCTCTTTACAGCCCAGACCAACTCTACACGGGACAGAAGCACAGGGGAGACTAAGGGCTAATCTAAGTCTCTCTCCACTACTACTATAGTCCAATACTTTTGGCCAGAGGCCATAGGTGCCCTACATAGGGAATAGGTCTCTGGTCAAAAGTAGTTCACTATACAAGGAATATGGATTCGGCTAAAGGGCATAATACGAATGGGCCAATGGCCAAAGATAGAGGTTCGGACACAGCCTGACTTCACTTCTACTACACCCTGTGTCCTTGTGTCTAAATGACCAATCAGTGAGTGAGGAGCTTCTCAACAGCTCTCCTATAATTATAGAGAACTACTCCCATAACAACAACATCAATCACGGTCATAATGGAACACAGCATAATGACAATAATTACAATAACATCTCATTAAGAGGAGAACGGCAGCACAGGGAGCATTAATAGCAGACAGGTGTGCAACACAGCGCAATTATAGAACCTGAAATGAGCTCACAGCCTGGAGGCAAACACAGGGAAAAAGAGAACACCACTGTGAAAGAGAGCCAGTGTGTGTGTGTGTGTGTGTGTGTGTGTGTGTGTGTAAGAGAGAGAGATGACAGGGGGAGAGAGAGGCTCAGTCAGAAAAAAAGAGAATTGCAAATAAGCTAACAAAAATATCTTCAATGTGTAAATTAGGGAGAAAATGAGAGGGAAAGCTTTTTCCAACAGACTGCATCTGAGATGAGAGAGAGTCAGCCAGACGTGATCAAGGGGAGCCGTGGAGCGCTGAGGCAGGCGTCAAGACAAGACACTCAACTCTCAGCCACTCAGCCTCTCATTCAGCCTCCCAGCCCCTACCCTCAACCTCCCAGCCTTCCAGACTCTCATTCAACCTCCAGCCTCCCAACACCAAACGTCTTAACTCCCCAACACTCAGCCTCCGAGCACCTTCTCTCAGCCCTCAACCTCTCAACTCCCAGTCCCTAACCTCAGTCAGCCACTGGCAGCTTCTCCAGTCAGTCAGTTAGTCAGTCAGTCACTACTGAGCCTAGTGCTGCACAGGACATCCTATATGATCATATTACAGCTAACTGACTGTCTCTCTACTTGACCTATCATATGACAGCTTCTGTAAACCACAAATCTCTGTTAGACGGTGTCAACACCCCCCAACCTGACCCTGCTCTCCCACACACACATACACTGAGTGTACAAAGCATTAGGAACACCTTCCTAATATTGAGCTGCACCCCCTTTTGCCCTCAGAACAGCCTAAATTCATTCGGGTCACGGACACTAACAAGGTGTCGAAAGCTTTCCACAGGGATGCTGGCCCATGTTGACTCCAACGGCTCCCACAGTTGTGTCCAGTTGGCTGGATGTCCTTTGGGTGGTGGACCATTCTTGATACACACGGGAAACTGTTGGGGGTGAAAAACCCAGCAGCGTTGCGGTTCTTGACACACTCAAACCGGTGCGCCTGGCACCTACTACAATACCCCGTTCAAAGGCACTTAAATATTTTGCTTGCCCATTCACCCTTTGAATGGCACACATACACAATCCATGTCTCAATTGCCTCAAGGCTTAAAAATCTACACTGATTCAAGTGGATTTAACAAGTGACATTAATACGGGATCATAGTGTTCACCTGTATTAACTTGGTCAGTCTATATCATGGAAAGAGCATGTTTTGTACACTCAGTGTATACCTCTCCAGCCCTACACACCTCCCCAGCTCCACACACACCTCCAAAATACTACACACACACACACACACCTCCTCAGCCCTACATACAGTGCATTCGGAAAGTATTCAGACCCCTTCACTTTTTCCACATTTTGTTACGTTACAGCCTTATTCTAAAATTGATGAAATTGTTTTTTTCCCCCCTCATCAATCTACACACAATACCCCATAAAGTCAAAGCAAAAACTGGTTTTTAGAAAGTTTTACAGCCTTGAGTGTTCTTGGGTATGACGCTACAAGCTTGGTACACCTGTATTTGGGGAGTTTCTCCCATTCTTCTCTGCAGATCCTCTCAAGCTCTGTCAGGTTGGATGGGGAGCGTCACTGCACAGCTATTTTCAGGTCTCTCCAGAGATATTCAAATCAGGTTCAAGTCCGGGCTCTGGCTGGGCCACTCAAGTACATTTAGAGACTTGTCCCGAATCCACTCCTGCTTTGTTTTGGCTGTGTGCTTAGGGTTGTTGCCCTGTTGGAAGGAGAACCTTCGCCCCAGTCTGAGGTCCTGAGCGCTCTGAAGCAGGTTTTCATCAATGATCTCTCTGTACTTTGCTCCGTTCATCTTTTCCTCTATCCTGACCAGTCTCCCAGTCCCTGCCGCTGAAAAACATCCCCACAGCTTGATGCTTCCGCCACCATGCTTCACCGTAAGGATGGTGCCAGGTTTCCTCCAGACGTGATGCTTGGCATTCAAATCAAATCAAATTTTATTGGTCACATGCGCCGAATACAACAGGTGCAGACATTACAGTGAAATGCTTACTTACAGCCCTTAACCAACAGTGCATTTCTTTTAAACAAAAAAAATAAAAATAAAACAACAACAAAAAAAAGTGTTGAGAAAAAAAAGAGCAGAAGTAAAATAAAGTG
This sequence comes from Coregonus lavaretus, assembly GCF_964263955.1. Lineage (NCBI taxonomy): Eukaryota > Metazoa > Chordata > Actinopteri > Salmoniformes > Salmonidae > Coregonus > Coregonus lavaretus. The sequence goes on from NC_140017.1 coordinate 19,898,933, forward strand.
ACAGTAGGGAGGCTATATATACAGGGGGGTACCGTTGCAGAGTCAATGTGCGGGGGCACCGGCTAGTTGAGGTAGTTGAGGTAATATGTACATGTGGGTAGAGTTAAAGTGACTATGCATAAATACTTAACAGAGTAGCAGCAGCGTAAAAAGGATGGGGTGGGGGGGCAGTGCAAATAGTCCGGGTAGCCATGATTAGCTGTTCAGGAGTCTTATGGCTTGGGGGTAGAAGCTGTTGAGAAGTCTTTTGGACCTAGACTTGGCACTCCGGTACCGCTTGCCGTGCGGTAGCAGAGAGAACAGTCTATGACTAGGGTGGCTGGAGTCTTTGACAATTTTGAGGGCCTTCCTCTGACACCGCCTGGTATAGAGGTCCTGGATGGCAGGAAGCTTTGCCCCAGTGATGTACTGGGCCGTACGCACTACCCTCTGTAGTGCCTTGCGGTCGGAGGCCAAGCAGTTGCCATACCAGGCGGTGATGCAACCAGTCAGGATGCTCTCGATGGTGCAGCTGTAGAATTTCAGGCCAAAGAGTTCAATCTTGGTTTCATCAGACCAGATAATCTTGTTTCTCATGGTCTGAGAGTCCTTTAGAGGAACACTGGAGCTCTGTCAGAGTGTCCATCGGGTTTTTGGTCACCTCCCTGACCAAGGCCCTTCTCCCCCGATTGCTCAGTTTGGCCGGGCGGCCAGCTCCAGGAAGAGTCTTGGTGGTTCCAAACTTCTTCCATGTAAGAATGATGGAGGCCACTGTGTTCATGGGGACCTTCAATGCAGCAGACATTTTTTGGTACCATTCCCCAGATCTGTGCCTCGACACAATCCTGTCTATGAGTTCTATGGACTATTCCTTCAACCTCATGGCTTGGTTTTTGCTTTGACATGCACTGTCAACTGTGGGACCTTATATAGACAGGTGTGTGCCTTTCCAAGTCATGTCCAATCAATTGAATTGACCACAGGTGGACTCCAATCAAGTTGTAGAAACATCTCAAGGATGATCAAAGGAAACAGGATGCACCTGAGCTCAATTTCGAGTCTCAAAGCAAATGTTTTGCTTTGTCATTATGGGAAATTGTGTGTAGATTGATGAGGAAATGTTTTATTTAATCACGTTTAGAATAAGGCTGTAATGTAACAAAATGTGGAAAAAGGGAAGGGGTCTGAATACTTTCCGAATGCACTGTATATACATACGCACACACCTCCCAAACCCTCACCACAGACCTGACACTTTAGTACAATTATTATCTTGTTGTGTTAAATCAGTTCTGCTGTTTGTTTTTTTCCCAAACCAAATCAGCTCCCTTTGTCTCCATCATCCACCATCATCGCCTCCTCTTTTCATTCACTCTTCCTCTCCTCCTCATCCCCAATTCCAGAGCTGGACTAAATAAATTAATCCTGAGCTCTTCAATGTTTAATTGGCTGGAGCCATCAGGCTGGACTGTCTCTCTCTACAGCCTCAGGGCACAGCTATACTGAACAAAAACATAAACGCAACATGTGTTGGTCCCATGTTTCATGAGCTGAAATAAAAGATCCCAGAATTTTTCCACATGCACAAAAAGCTTATTTCTCTCAAATTATATGCACAAATTTGTTTACATCCCTGTTAGTGAACATTTCTCCTTTGCCAAGATAATCCATCCACCTAACAGGTGTGGCATATCAAGACGCTCATTAAATAGCATGATCATTACACAGGTGCACCTTGTGCTGGGGACAAAACAATGCCACAGATGTCACACAACACAATGCCACAGATGTCTCAAGTTTTGAGGGAGAGTGCAATTGGCATGCTGACTGCAGGAATGTCCACCAGAGCTGTTGCCAGATAATTACATGTTAATTTCACTACCATAAGCCACCTCCAAAGTCATTTTAGAGAATTTGGCAGTACGTCCAACCCGGCCTCATAAATGCACACCACGTGTAACCACGCCAGCCCAGGTCCTCCACATCCGGCTTCTTCACCTGCGGGATCGTCTGAGACCAGCCACCCAGACAGCTGATGAAACAGGAGTATTTGTTATTTTATAGTTTTTTGGGTGGTATTTTACTCCCTTTTTATCCCGAATTTCAATCCCCAACGGGCTCGGGAGGTGAAGGCCAAGTCATGCGTCCTCCGAAACATGACCTGCCAAACCGCGCTCCTTAACACCCGCCCGCTTAACCCGGAAGCCAGCCACACCAATGTGTCGGAGGAAACACCGTTCAACTGACAACCAAGGTCAGCCTGCAGGCGCCCAGCCCGCCACAAGGAGTTGCTAGAACGCGATGAGCCATATAAAGCCCCTCCGGCCAAACCCTCCCCTAAATCGGACGACGCTGGGCCAATTGTGCGCCACCCTACGGGACTCCCGAACACGGCCGGTTATGACACAGCCTGGGAATGAACCCGGGTCTGTAGGGACACCTCTAGCACTGCGAGGCAGGGCTTTAGACCGCTGCGCCACTCGGGAGGCCCACTGAGGAGTTCTTCTGTCTGTAAATGTAATAAAGCCCTTTTGTGGGGAAAAACTCATTGGGATTGGCTGGGCCTGGCTCCCCATTGGGTGGGACTGTCTCCCATGTGGGTGGGCCTATGCCCTCCCAGGTCCATCTATGGCTGCGCCCCTGCCCAGTCATGTGGAATCCGTAGATTAGGGCCTAATGAATTTATTTCAATTGACTGATTTCCTTATTTGAACTGTAACTCAGTAAAATCGTTGAAATTGTTGCATATTGCCTTTATATTTTTGTTCAGTGTAGATCAGGTGAACGCCTGGCAGCAGGAACCTGCGTGTCAGCAGAACCTCCTCCGCCTCATCCCCTCCTCCACCTCTTCATCCCCTCCTCTTCCTCCTCCTGGATCATGACTGTTTCATGGGTCAGCCTGATGTCCGTAAGCTCCAGCCTATCTCTTGTTTTGCTCTAACAGAGGTCAGAGAGATCACTAGTTTTATGAAGTCAATAGAATATATCCCAGTGGGAGGACAGAACACTAAGCTGCCCACACACACACGTAAGCACAGCCAAGGGGTGAGGGTATAGAGGCCCAATAAGAGCTGACAGATACCAGGCAGTCTGACAGACACACAGACAGACAGTCCTGATGTCTGATGCTTCACCCAAACCCCACACAACAAACACACCTGCCCAAACCCCAATGAACTATACACTTTATCATTCAAAGACACACAACACACCAGTCATTGTGGACGTTATAAGCTTTTCATTTTGGAATATCTCTGGCTATTGGAGTATTTAAATATGAGGATGATATTTTAAACTTTGTCAGATGGCTGGGACATACCTTCCCCATAAAGCAGTTTGATCATTGTTTATTAGCGTGTAAAATAAGCAATTGGCTTCCTGCCCCATATGGCCCTCTGTCTCAGTGGTTGGGATGGAGATGAGGAGGGAGAGATTAGATTGTAGCATCCTTTCCATCTGTGCTATACATTTTGTGTGTGTGTGTGTGTGTGTGTGTGTGTGGTAACAGGCTAATATTCCGCACTGCTCACCACAAGCAGAACTAATCAGAGTAGACAAAATGTCACTGCTGCCATCTTTGTCTAGCATCCGCTCAGGGTGAGCCTCCCTCTCTCTCTCCCCTCCTCCCCCCTCTCGTAGGGAGGGCGACAGCAGCATAAAATGGAGGCGTGGAAATGTGCCTTACATGTGGCAGAGCAGTAGGGTGACTGGGGCTGGGGCTAGCAGCTGTAGGGTGGCCAACACAGGGTCAACACATTCCGTTTTTACACAAATAACTTTTTTGTTGTTGCCAGAATTCAAGTTCTGGTAATTTAAACTGGCCAGGATATGGATATCAGATGGATAGATATCAGACCTAGATTTTTGAGTTGCTACAACTGTTTTTAACTTGTAATTTATAATCTTAAAAAGTTGTCTATGAGTTGGGTGCTACTGGGTGAATGTGGCACACAGGTATGAGACTGGAGCCTCCCCTGCTGTCATTGAGAGGATGATGAAGCTGGGTTCTGTAATCCCAGGTTATAAATCACCATCTGAAACGAGGCGGTTCCTCCAGTTTCATTAATGGAAATTATCTGTCAATATGCTGGAGTCACTTCACACGTGTCAGCTGTGCTGTAGCACAATAGAGCAGCACACTGATGAACTCCCCGCACCACTCCACACAGTCTATAAAACAACTGGCCTCCATGCAGGGGAGCGCCCCGTAACCCGCCCACACGCCCCCGCCACCCAGACCCAGACACCCCCTAACAGACCCTTTCACAGACCACCAGATGACACAGATGGGAAAACCAAACAAAAAGGAGGCTCCCTTTGTACGAACTGGGACTCCTTTCAAAAGCCGCTCAGGCAACAAATTGGGTAAACCTGGCCGTGCAACACTCTGTTTTTGCTCTTTTATTAGCTTCGGCCGTACGTCACAGTAAGTGAAATCAGATTTATGAGTTTTCTGCAACAATAGCTGCTTTTTTTTTTAAGCGCAGGAAGCCTATGATATCTTGGTTTTGTTAACTAGAAACACAATGTTATAGATCACACTAATTACACACATGACATCAAGGACAGGGTGCTGATTTCTTTGGTTATTATACATTTTATTGTTTGCACTGTACAATTATTAAAGGCCAAAATATAGAATAACTACTAGACAACAGCAGATATGTTCAATTATATCCCAGGAAAACTTCATGATTATCAGTAACACCAAATAATGTATAAAACAGGAGTTTATTTTCTCACTTTACTATGAGTCAAACGTTTCAGCAAATTAACTTTATTTACTGAGGATAAAGAACATAAATTAACTTTATTTCTTCATAAATCATATGTATAAGTTCCCTCTGTACTGTTAACTGGTTGTCTAAATAGAACAGTAACACTTCATAGCGCTGTATGCTAATGTAACAGCTGTTCATGGCAACCATCTATTTTCTATATTCTAGCCATCTACATTCTGAGATTCATATTGACACAGATCTTAGCTTGGCAGGTAAAGATAAGCTAATTATATCCACCATCTTCCCTCACTGGATCATGAAACTAGTGTATGATCATCATGGCTGCTGTTCACTAAACACTATGCTGTTAGAACTAGTCTCAGACGCTAGGTATTCTCTCTCTCTCTATTATAGTAGGCCTTAACCCTACTCTCTCTCTCTCTCTCCATATTATAGTAGACCTTAACCCTACTCTCTCTCTCCATATTATAGTAGGCCTTAACCCTACTCTCTCTCTCCATATTATAGTAGACCTTAACCCTACTCTCTCTCTCCATATTATAGTAGGCCTTAACCCTACTCTCTCTCTCCATATTATAGTAGACCTTAACCCTACTCTCTCTCTCTCTCTCCATATTATAGTAGACCTTAACCCTACTCTCTCTCTCCATATTATAGTAGGCCTTAACCCTACTCTCTCTCTCCATATTATAGTAGACCTTAACCCTACTCTCTCTCTCCATATTATAGTAGACCTTAACCCTACTCTCTCTCTCCATATTATAGTAGACCTTAACCCTACTCTCTCTCTCCATATTA